>NW_027551577.1:990306-990696 GCF_008692635.1 Crocuta crocuta | reverse complement strand
ATGGGCACAGAGAGGGCCACTTGTGGGGATGAGCACTGGGTGTTATATGGAAACCAACTTGACAATAAACTATTTGTTAAAAAAAATAAATAACAAATAAATAAAAGATTCTCTCTCTCTCGGGACACCTGGGTGGCTCAGTCGGTTAAGCATCCGACTTTGGCTCAGGTCATGATCTCACAACTCATGAGTTTGAGCCCCACATCGGGTTCTGTGCAGACAGCTCAGAGCCTGGAGCCTGCCTTGGATTCTGTGTCTCCTTCTCTCTTTGACCCACCCCTGCTCGCTCGCTCACTCTCTCTCTCAAAAATAATAAAAACATTTTTAAAAAGATTCTATCTCTCTCTAAAAAAAAAAAAAAAAAAAAAAAGAAAAAAAAAAACCTGGGAG
>NW_027551577.1:938162-990215 GCF_008692635.1 Crocuta crocuta | reverse complement strand
TGCAGACCTGGGAGCTAGGCACACTCATTGCTTCTAGGATGTCATTTCTTCTACGCACTCTCAGCAGACAGGACTGTGAAATATACGTATGTGTACTAATCCTCATATACACACATCTTTGTATGCTATGGTCTGAGAGTTTGTGTCCCCCCACCCCCAACATCATATGTTGAAATCCTATCCCTCATAGTGATGGTATTAGGAGGTAAGTTTTAGTTTTAGGTCATGAAGACAGAGCCCTCATGAATGGGTTTAGTATGCCTTATTTTAAAAAAATTTTTTAACATTTATTATTGGGAAACAAAGAGAGACAGAACATGAGCAGAGGAGGGGCAGAGAGAAGGGGAGACAGAGAATCTGAAGCAGGCTCCAGGCTCTGAGCTGTCAACACAAAGCCCGACACGGGGCTCGAACCCACAAACTGTGAGATCATGACCTGAGCTGAAGTCCGACACTTAACTGACTGGCCACCCAGGTGCCCCTAGTATAAAAGAGACTCCAGTATAGAGTTGTTGGATCACTATGTTCTATACCTGAAACTAATGTTAACACTGTGTGTCAACTATTCTTCAATAAATAAAAATAAAATAAAATAAATGAAAATTAAATTAAATTAATAAAAGTAAAATAAAATGAAACCCAGATAGATCCCTTGCCCCTTCTACTGTGGGAGGACTTAGTGAAAAATTGACTGTCCCTCAACCCAAAAGCATGCTCTCCCCAGAATCTGGGTCTGCTAGTAACTTGATCTTGGACTTCCCAGCCTCAAGAACTGTGAGAAATAAGTTCCTTCTGTTTATAAGCCACCCAGTCTATGGCATTTTGTTATAGCAGCCCAAATGGACTAAGACATTATATCTATAATAAACACCGTGAGTTCATACTGATGTGATTTCAGTCCAACACAGCAGTCAGGGTTGATCCCAGCCTTCCCCCTTTCCTTATATGTAACTTCTTTCTTTGACAGTAGTAATTATTACTCTTGTTATTTAGAATATATATAATTTGTTGGTTCAATCCTAGTGTTCTACAGGAAAATTATTTTTCTACTCAAAATACTTCTGACACACAAATGTGTGCTTTCTTCCTAACATGAAGCAGTTCTGACACTAACTACCCATAATTAGCACAAACCTCAAAGGTTAAGGGCTTACCTCCACTACATTGCCCCCACTTCAGATGTCAGTTTGAAGTCCTGGCCTCATATTTCTGACCAAGTGGCTATAAATCAGGGATTCCCATCCCGTCCTCTGCATGCTCATTAATTTACTAGAATGATTCACAAAACTCAAGGAAATGTTTGCTTATGTTCAGTGATTTATTATAAATATATAATGGATACAGATGAACAGCAGATGCAGAGGTACCTTGCATTCCTGGTCCGTTTGCCAGCAGCACTGACTTCTATTTGGAGACATCCCCTTCTCCACTTTCAGTCTGTGGGTGATGCAGCACCCCTAGCTCTGAGATGGGCCTCATGGCCTAGGTTGAAATCAGTGCATTAGACCATTCCTCTGGCTACAGTAATTGACTCAGAGATGAGCATGTGACCCAACCAGAGCCACTGAATTACCTTACTGGGGCTTCTGAGAAATAAACATGCTCTTTGTACCTAACTTGAACTAGATTCTTCCAGCTGAACGTGAACCCAGAAGTTCATAGTCCAGAGCTGTTGCTCTTTGAGAATGAAGGCAACGTATGGAGGAGATCTAGAATTCTGGTTCAGGTGACCTCGTTAGAGGTCTGATCAAGTCATTCCTGGCTTAACTCTAACCCTGCAAGTTCCCATTACAGCAGTCATTGAGTTCATTCTATTTTCGCTTGAGCCAGAAATGAGTTGTAACTGGTTAACAAACCCATGCAAGAGAGCTCAAGTAAAAACAGGGTTCAGGAGTGGCGCCTGGGTGGCTTAGTCGGTTAAGCGTCCGACTTTCGCTTAGGACATAATCTCGCGGTTCGTGGGTTCGAGCCCCGCGTCGGGCTCTGTGCTGACTGCCAGCTGAGAGCCTGGAGCCTGTTTCAGTCTGTGACTCCCTCTCTCTCTGACCCTCCCCTGCTCACGCTGTCTCTCTCTCTCCTAGAAATAAATAAAAATATTAAAAAAAAACAGGGTTCAGGACAAGACTATAGGGGTGTCTCAGATCCCAGCTGGCACCTGGGGACCTGACGACAGCCTCTCTGACTCTCGTTTTTATAGCTTTGTGGTACTTTTTCGTATGGAGGTACCATTGTTTATTTAACAAGTCTCCTCTGTAGGAGCATTTAGGTTGTTTCTAATATTTTGCAATTATAAACAGTGCTGTAGTGAATAACCTTGTAATTATGTATTGTATTTTTTTGAAGGTACGTCTTCAGGATGGATCCCTAAGAGGAGGATTACTGGGTGAAAAGGGAAGTGCATATGTAACTTCCGGAAGTATTGGCAGATTCTCCTCCCGCGGGGTTGCACCCTTCTGCTTTCCCACCAGGGGATAGGAAAATGCCTTTTTCCCCACTGCCTCGTCAGCACTGTGTGTTGCCATGCATCTGGGTCTTTGCCAATCGGATGGGTGAGAAATGGTATCTTGGTGTTGTTTTCATTTGCGTTTCTTGTGTGAGTGAGTTTGAATGCGTTTTCAAATGTGTGAGGGTCATTCATGTACATCTTTGTGAATTATCTGTACATATCTCTTCCCCATTTTTCTGCTGAGTTTTAAATTTTTTGTCCCTCACACTTTAAAAAAATAACTTTATCTTGGAACAGTTTTGGACTTACAGAAAAATTGCGAAAACACTCTGGAGTCCTTGTATACCTCACGCCCAGTTCCCTCTATTATTAACATCTTACATTACTTTGGTAGCTTTGTCATAATTAAGGAACCAATATCAATATGTTATTATTAATCGAAGATCATACTGTACTCAGATCTTCTTAGTTTTTAACCTGATGTCCTTATTTTCTACTCTAGGATACCAGATGCATGTTTCCTTAGGCTCCTCTTGGTTATGACAGTTTCTCAGATTTTCCTTGTTTTGGATGACCTTGACAGTTTTGAGGAGTACTGTTCAGGCATATTGTAGAATGACCTTCAACTCAGATGTGTCTGATGTTTTTGGTGGTTAGATTGGGGTAATATGTGGGGTGCCTGGGTGGCTTAGTTGGTTAAACGTCCGACTTTCGCTTAGGTCATGATCTCGCGGTTCGTGGGTTCGGGCCCCGCATTGGGCTCTGTGCTGACTGCCAGCTCAGAGCCTAGAGCCTGTTTCAGTCTGTGACTCCCTCTCTCTCTGACCCTCCCCTGCTCACGCTATCTCTCTCTCTCCTAGAAATAAATAAAACATTTTTTAAAAAAACTTAAAAAAAAAAGATTGGGGTAATATGTATGTTTCTGGGAGGAAGAGCACAGAGGTAAAGCGCCATTTTTCATCACAGCACATCAACGGTACATGCTATCAGTGCGAATCATCACCTTCATGTTGATCTTGATTGCCTGCCTTGAGATCATGTTTGGCAAGCATCTCAACTGTAAAGAGACTTTTTTCCCCCTCCCTTTCCACTTTCCATCTGTGCTCTTTGGAAGAAAGTCAGTAAGCACAACCTACATTTAAGGGGTGGAGAGTTATGCTCTACCTTACTTTAAATTCTTCCGCACTAGATATTTGTTTATTCTCTCCCAGTTATTTATGTACTTAATAATTTTATTTATATCAGTATGGGCCCATGCACATTTATTTTATACTTTGAGTTATAATCTGGTACTACTTTAATTTTTTTGCTCAAACGACTTCAGCTTTGGCCATCGGGACCTGTTTCAGTTGGTTCTTATATTGTTTTGACATACCCTGATCAGTGTGTATGTGTGTGTGTGAGCTCTTCCTTATTTTCTGGTACTACAAGGTGCTTCAGACTCATCCTGTTTATTCCCTGACCCAGTCCAATGTCACTCATTTCTCTAAGGAGTCCTGATTTCTTTTATTGGCAGATGGCATTAGAAACCAAGATTGGGGGCCTGGATTTATTTTTTGCTGCTGGGGCCATTGCTTGTAGGCTCTCTCAGCTAACAAAGCAAGGAGCAGCAAGAGCCTACTCATATTGAAATACTTATTTATGGAACTATTTTTTTTTAATGTTTTATATGTTTCTGAGAGAGAGAAAGACAGTGCGAGCAGGGGAGGGTCAGAGAGAGAGGGAGACACAGAATCTGAAACAGGCTCCAGACTCTGAGCTAACTGTCAGCACAGAGCCCGACACAGGGCTCGAACCCATGAACCGTGAGATCATGACCTGAGCCGAAGTCGAACGCCAACCGACTGAGCCACCCAGGCGCCCCAATTATGTAACTATTTCTATCTCTATTAAGCTGAACATGAGTTTGTACTCATGTCTGTCTCCAACTCATTTTTTAAAATATTTATTCGAGAGAGAAACAGCAAGAGAGTGGGGCAGGAGGGGTGAGAGAGGGGGAGAGAATCCCAAACAGGCTCCACACCATCAGCACAGAGCCCCACTCAGGGCTCAGTCTCATGAACCATGAGATCATGACCTGAGCCGAAATGAAGAGTCAGGTGCTTAACTGTCTGTGTCACCCAGGTACCCCATTATCTCTAATTCTTATTCATTACCTCATGGTATGAATCATGGATCATTCTAGCCTCCTTCCTTTATTTTTTTTAAATGTTTGTGTATTTGTTTTTGAGAGAGAGAGAGAGAGCAAGCAGGGGAGAGGCAGAGAGAGAGGGAGACAGAATCCCAAGCAGGGTCTGTGCTATCAGCACAGAGCCCATTGCAGGGCTCGAACTCACAAGCCCTTAAATCATGACCTGAGACGAAACCAAGAGTCAGATGCTTAACCAACTGAGCCACCCCGGTGCCCCCAGCCTCCTTCCTTTAATTCATTGTAACCTCCTACTCCAATAATAAGAAACCTGGCTTTCACCATCAGCCCCTCATTTACCTAACTGTTCAATTTCAGTGTATATGTATAGCAATATCAGACTTGTTAACCTGTATTCCCAAGGGAAACACTTTGACCAAAGACGAGATAGTACGATGGATATCTTCTTTTGCCTTTGGTTCTGCAGCTTCGACTCATGTCTGAAGGATTTAGATCAGCACACTTGTCCCCCACCCTAGTCACTGGAGTGGATGCATACAGTTGTAATACAGTTTGATTGCTTCGTCACATTCTGCATTCCATTCTGGAACCCCTGACCTTCCTGGATGGTCTTATAACATTTGAATATATTAAGATTCACCCTTTGTGCTGTAAAGTTCTGAGTTTTGAGAAACAGTATCATGTACTCACTATCATATAGAATCGCTTCATCATCCTAAAACATCCTCTATGCTTAATCTAATCGCTTCTTTTCCTTCTCCTGGATCCCCTGATAACCACTGATCTTTTTTTTACAGTATCTATAATCTGGCTTTTTCCAGAATGTCATATAGTTGGAATATACAGCGTGGAGCCTCTTCAGATTGGCTTTTTTTACTTAACAACATGCATTTAAGATTCATTCGTGTCTTTGGTGGCTCGATAGCTCAGTTTTTTTTTTAATTAAAAAAAGTTTTAATAGTTTTATTTATTATTGAGACAGAGAGAAACAGAGCATGAGTGGGGGAAGGTCAGAAAGAGAGGGAGACACAGAATCTGAAACAGGCTTCAGGCTCTGAGCTGTCAGCACAGAGCCCAATGCGGGGCTCGAACCCACAAACCGTGAGATCATGACCTGAGTCAAAGTTGGATGCTTAACCAACTGAGCCACCCAGGCGCCCCAGCTCAGTTCTTTTTAATGCTGAATAATATTCCATTGCATGGATGTACCGTAGTTTTTTGTTTTTTGTAGGGTTTTTTTTTTTAGGAAAAAACAACCAATTTTAATTCCAATATAGTTAACATACACTGTTATATTAGTTTCCAGTGTATAATACAGTGATTGAACAATTCCATGCATCACCCAATACCCCATCCCCATCACCTATTTCGCCCATCCCCCCATTCCTTTTCCTCTGGTAGCCCTCAGTTTATTGTCTGTAGTTAAGAGTCTGTTTCTTGTTTTTGCTTTTTAAATTCCACATGTGAATGGAATCATATGATCCACTCCATCTTTAAACCAGCAACCATGCATTAAATTTTTTCATGCTTCAGATCTGTGTCTTCCTCTTCTGCCACTTAAAGAAAACAATTTGTTGGGTTTTAGGATATATACAAAATTATGCAAGCATCATGACTATCTAATTCCAGAATATTTCATCACTCCCAAAAGAATCCCATTAGTGGTCACACCCCATTCCCCTGTACCCTCAAATCCTGGCAACCACTAACCTATGCTCCGTTTCTATGATTAGCCTATTCTGAACACTTAGTACAAATGGTATCATTTTTGTCCATTCACCTGTCAAAGGACATCTTGGTCACTTCCAGTTTTTAGTGATTATGAATAAAGCTGCTGTAAACATTCACATGCAGGTTTTTGTATAGACATGTGTTTTCAGATCAGATGCATAGATACCTAGGGATGGGCTTGCTGGATCATATGCTAAGCTATATATAACTTTATAGGAAATTGCCAAACTGTCTTCCAAGGTGCCTGAACCCCTTTGCATTCCCACCAAAAATAAATGAGAATTTCTGTTGGTCCACATTCTCACTAGTGTTTGATGGTGTCAGTTGTTTATTTTTTTTTATTTTTTTTTATTTTGGCCATTCTGATAGGTGCCTCATAGTATCTCATTGCTCCTCCAATTTGTGATTTCCTAATGACAGTGATGGTGAGCATTTTTTATATGCTTATTTGCTCTCTGTATCTTCTTTGGTGAGCTCTGTTCTTATTGCTGAGTTTCAATAAATGTGTATATTTTTGGATATAAGTCCTTTACCAGAAATGTAATTTGCAATTATTAACTACCAGTCTGTGGCTTGTATTGTCAATCTCTTAACAGTGTCTTTTGCAGAGTTTTACTTTTAATAAAGTAATAAGTCCTACTTAGTTTTTTCTTTCAAAGATTATGCTTTTGGTATTATATCTAATAACTCCTTACCAAAGTCACGCTTATATTGATTTCCCCCAATATTTTTTAGATGTTTTATACTTTCATGTTTTATATATAGGTCTCTGACTAACTTGGGGTTAATTGTTGTGAGAAGTGCAAGGTCTCCGTCTAGGTTTGTTTTTCGCATGTGGGCATACTATTGTTCTCATGCCATTTGTTGAAAAGATTATCCTTTCTCCACAGAATTGTGTCTGCTCTTTTGTCAGAGAACAGTTGACTGTATGCATGTGGGTCTATTTCTGGGCTCTCTATTTTGTCCCATTGCTCTATCTGTGTGTTCCTTCACTGGTACATACTCTCTTGACTACTTCAGCTTCCTAGCAAGTGTCGAGGTTTTATAATATCCATCCTCCGACGTTCCTGTCCTTCAGCATTGCGCTGGCTACTCAAGGTCTTTTGCCTTTCCATATAAATGTTAGAATCGGTTTGTTTGTTTGTTTGAACGTTTATTTATTTTGAGAGAGAGAGAGAACGTATGTGGGTATGCATGTGCATAGGTGAGGGAGCAGGGGAGGGGCAGAGAGAGAGGGAGAGAGAGAATCCCAAGCAGGCTCCGTGCTGTCAACACAGATTCTGATGCCAGGCTTGATCTCACAAACCCTGAGGTCATGAAGAGTTGGATGCCTGGGTGGCTCAGTCGGCTAAGCGTCCGACTTCGGCTCAGGTCATGATCTCATGGTTTGTGGGTTCAAGCCCTGCGTTTGGCTCTGTGCTGACAGCCAGCTCAGAGCCTGGAGCCTGTTTCAGATTCTGTGTCTTCCTCTCTCTCTGACCCTCCCTTGCTCATGCTGCCTCTCTCTCTCTCTCTCTCTCTCTCTCTCTCAGAAATAAATAAAACATTTAAAAAAATTTTTTTAAAAAGAGTTGGATGCTTAACCAACTGAGCTACCCAGGCACCCCAGAATCAGTTTGTTGATATCTCTGATATAGCTTACCAGGATTTTTATTAGGATTATGTTGAACCAATAGATCAAACTGGGGAGAATTCACTGATGCTTTCTTAAGCCATATCCAGTCTACTAATGAGCCCATCAAAGCCATTCTTCGTTTCTATCATAGTGTTTTTTATTTTTAGAATTTTCTTTTGATTCATTCTTGAAGTTTCCATCTTTCTGCATACATTGTCCATGGGCTCTTACATGTCATCTACATTTTCCATTAGAGCCCTTAACATCTCAATCACAGTTATTTTATTTTTTTAATGTTTATTTATTTGGGGGGGGGGGGAACAAATGAGGGAGGGGCAGAGAGAGAGTGAAACACCGAACCCAAAGCAGGTTCCAGGCTCTGACAGTTCAGAGTCATGCAGGACTCAAACTCATGAACTGTGAGATCATGACCTGAGCCAAAGTCAGACACTAAACTGGCTGAGCCACCCAAGTACCACAATCGCAGTTATTTTAATATTCTGTGTTACTCTTTAATACTCTGTGATACTCTGATATTTCCAGTATCTGTATCATATCTGCATCTGGTCCTGATGCTTGCTTTGTCTTTTCAAACAGTTTTTTCTCTCTCATCCTTTAACATGCATTGTGATTGTGAGTGTGAGTGTGAGTGTGTGTGTGTGTGTGTGTGTGTGTGTGTGTGTGTGTGTGTAAAGCCAGGCATGCTGTTTCAGTAAGTAGGAACTGAGGTAAATAAGCCTTTAATGTGAGAATTTATGTTAATCTGGCTAGGAGCTGGGCTGTGCTTTGTGTTTCCTGTAAATATAGCTGCTACAGGGTTCACATTCTTTTAGAATCTTTGTTTTCACCTTCCCTGTTGACTCTGGGTGTCCCTAGATTCTCCTCCTCAGAGAGAATCTGCATCTTGCAGCTCTTCCCACCGTAATCTACTGTTATTATTCTGGAACCCATAATAACACACTGTTATTATTGTGGCGTGCGAAGGGGTGGAAGAGGAGAGGCAGTTTATAATCTTATGATTAAATCTCAGTATTACCGTATATCTGTGTCCCTGGTCTGTGACTCTTGTGCATGTTCTTAGCTTTATTCATCCACTTTACATGATGCAGAAAGGCTGGTGGGAGCTGGGGTGGGAGAAGGCCATTTCTCCCAGATGGGATTAGGATTGCTAAACCCTCTTTCCCTGGAGAGCAGGCCTTTGTTTTGAAGAATATCTGGCTGGATTTCACTACGGTTACTCTTTGCCTCCCCTTGTCAGAACCGGGAGATCTCTCTTGGCCCTTCACTCTGAGAATTTGGTGAGGTTCCTGGAGGTAAAACTCACAAGAGTATGGGGCTCCCCTTAAGGCTGGGACCCCCAGGAGTTTTTCATTCTCATGCTAGTGCACTCATGCTTGGCCTCAACATTACCATCTGAGGATTCCCATCAGTTTATGACTCTAGTGGCTTTTGTTCCGGGTAAGCAGATCTCAGCTATGAATTTTGGTATTCTTCTGTATGGTGGGAGATATGGATCTAATGTTATGCTTTTTCCAAATGGTGACCCAAGTGCCCGAGCATCATTTACTAACAAGTTCACAAATAAAAAGAGTAGCACAAGGTAGTTTATTATGGTTGTGGTTACGTGAGTCTCTACATGGACTCAAATGCATAGAAACTGTGCACACAACTGAACACATGTAAAAAATTATGAAAACAGAATAAGGTGTGTAGTTTGGTCAATGGCATTGTACCAATGCAAAGTCCTGGCTTTGCTATTATACTACAGTTATATAAGATGTCACCATCGGGAAAGTCTGAGTAAAGTGTATGTGGGTAAAGTCTACTTCCTATGAATCTATAATACGTATTAAAATAAAGTCTTTAAAAATCCACCTCTGCTGTAGTACATTGAGATGCCTGCACTGAATTTCTGAAAATCCAATTTGTCCAAGTGGCAAAAACAGTCCATTTATATTCGTTATGATTACTGACATGGTTGGTTTACTTTTATCCTCACTTATATTCTATTTTGTGCAATTTACCCTGCCTTTTCTTTGCTATTTCCTGCCTGTTATTGGATTGGTTGAGTTTTCTTTATCCCTTCCTTCTTTCCCCTTTGATGGAAGTTATACATTCTATTTTATTATTTAATATATTTAATATTTATTTATTTTTGAGACAGAGAGAGACAGAGTGTGAGCAAGGAAGGTGCAGAGAGAGAGGGAGACACAGAATCTGAAACAGGCTCCAGGCTCTGAACTGTCAGCACAGAGCCCGATGTGGGGCTCGAACCCATGAACTGTGAGATCATGACCTGAGCAGAAGTTGGATGCTTAACCAACTGAGCCACCCAGGTGCCCCATAGTTTATTTTTTTAAGATTATTTATTTTTAATTTGAAAGAGACAGAGAGTGTGAGTGAGAGAGAGGGAGAATACCAGCTAGGCTCTGCATGCTCATTGCAACCCAGGTGACCAACATGCCCATCTATTTTATTATTTTAGGGATTATTTTTAACATTTAAAGAGAAATTAATGATATCAAGATAATTAGGGATTATCTTTAACATTTTAACAAACTTGATTTACCAAAATCCAAATTTAATTTATAAGTTAATTATGCCTCTACTCATCTCCTGAGTAATACAACTATCTTACAGTACTCTAACTTCAGTGTCTCCAGGCTGCTCTGTATTATTGTTCGTTATAAATTTGAATTCTATGTTGTGTTTCTACATCTCAAATTATGTATTATTTCAGAGAACACTTACTTAGATTTACCCATGTTTGCCAATATTCTTTACTAACAATTCCTTCTTTGATTCTTTCCTTCTTTTTGTGATCAATTTCTTTTTTTTTTTATTTTGTTTTAATGTTTATTTATTTTTGAAGGAGAAAGAGACAGAGCATGAGCAGGAGAGGGAGAGGGGCAGAGAGAGAAGGAGACACAGAATCTGAAGCAGGCTTCAGGCTCCAGAGCTGTCCACACAGATCCTGACGCGGAACTTGAACTCACGAGCTGTGAGATCATGACCTGAGCCAAAGTCGGACGCTTAACCCACTGAGCCACCCAGGCGTCCCTTATTTCTTTTTTCTTGATCTAGAAAATCAAGAAAGTTTTTTTTTTTCAGCAAAAATCTGGGAATGATAAATGTACTCACTCTTTGTCTGAAAATGTCTTTATTAAGCCTTTGCTCTTAAATATTTAGGTTAATTTAGAATTGGAAGTTGATAGTTATTTTCTTTCAGCACTTCAAAGATACGGTTCATTGTTTTCTGGTTTATATTGTTGCTATTTCCATGTCTGCTCACAGTATAACTAAGCTTTCCAGTATTGCCTCGTGGTCAAATATTGCTACTCTGACTTTGGCCATCACCTCCACATTCCAGCTCTCAGCTTCGGACTATTAATAAGACTAACCTTTTTTCTGAGATGGAGAAAGATGTTTGTGGCTTGAAACAAAGTTGAACTCCTGTTCCATCACAAATTGGGGGAGTGAATGAGGCAGGCATGTTGCTGGGAAAGGGTAGCAGACCCCTAGCCTTGGGGGAAGCCAAGGTTTGAAGTGAGTGCTCCTTTAAGCCTTTACCAAAGAGCCAGGCTATTTGCAAGGCACAGAAAGATATAGAGGCAAGCTGAATAGCAGCTTAGGACAACTCCTTTGTGGGAAAACAGCTAAGTCTGAGTACCCTCTAGCTGTGTGAGCTTGGGCAAGTGACTCAGTCTCTCTGAGCCTCAGTTTCAACATCTATAAAATGGACATAATGACACCTACCTCAGGAGGTAAAGCTTTTGGCGGAACACCCGGCCCACGGCAAACCCGCAGTGAATGGTAGCTGTTTGTTGCTGCCGTTTTGTTATCACACCTACCAGGGGAACATGCACTGATGCATGATGGCTGAGGGAAGGACTGTGGGGACACGGGGAGAGATGTGGGATACATGAGTCAGGCCTTGAGGAGTGGATACATCCTCTAGGCAGACAATCGGGCTGCTGTTCCAGACACATGGGTTCATGAGTGAACGTCGCAGGCTTCACCTATGGGTGTCCTGGGCTGGCCCTTCACGCCCACAGGACAAATGTGTTGTGTGATATCTGGGCTTGAGCTCGGTCCAGACAGCACTTGCAGGAGTCACTTCCCAGAGTTCTGGGGAGACTTCCCTGGCTGAAGCCCCCATCTGCTCCAGCAGAGATGAGCGATTTCCAGTCGCTTAGCCTTAAATCTCAAGATGCTCTCTGAAGCTTCCTTCTTCCCTTTTTCCCTCCCTCCATTTATTCCTTCTTTTTTCCTTCCTTCTCTCCTTTCCTCCCTTCCCCCATCTCTTCTTTCCATTCTTTCTATTTGTCACGGAGGTTAATGACTCACACTTCCCNACAGCCCCAAGACGGGCTCACAGTTCACAATGGGGACTCCACTGGGGACTCCAATGTCCTGGTGATAAATGCTTCCATACCAGCTTTAAACAAAGACATGGACGCCACAGTCCAGATGCTACTGAAGAACAGGACCACCTCTCAGATGCTGGAGAATGAGGGTCCAGTGGCACAGTGCATTCTTCAGCACTTTTATTATGGAAACTCCAAACATACACGGAAGTAGAAAGGATTGCAGGAGGAACTCCCACCTCCAAATCACCCAGCTTCCGCTCTTATCAGCATCAGCCAGTTGTGATTCCTCTCTCCCCCTCCCACATTGTCCCCATTGCTGCACTGCTTTGAAGCACACCCCAGACACAGTGCTATATCACTAGTAATCACCTCACTGCGCATCACCAAGAGATCCCATTGCTTTTACATAACTGACGTGCTGTCATCAACCTAACACAAAATAACAACGGACCTTAAATAATCTAAAATTTAATCCACATTCACATTTCTCAGATTGTGTCAAGGACGTCCGTCTGCAATTAGTTTCTTAGAAAAGTGTATTATCATCCCCATTCTACAAATGAGGAAACTGAGGCTGCCTTCCCCCAAAATCACAGAGTTAGTAAATAACAGATCTGTTTTATATTAAAGACACTGTCCTGGATCTTTACCCTGTACTGCTGACTCAAAGCTTCAAGAGCCCTGAGAAAGAGAGAGAGAAAGGAAGGAGAGAGGGAGGGAGGGAGGGGAGGTGGAAGAAAGGAAGGGAGGGCAGCCTCAGCCATCTAGAAGCCAGCCTGGTGGTCGCAGGTGGGTTGTGCTATTCTCTTAAGCACAGATGTAAGCAATCTCCTGGAACACCAACCACAGACAAGGTCCCTCTGAGACCATGATAGAGTAAGACAAAGCAAGGCCACCTCACAATTTGGTCTCAGCCCAGACAAAACAAGGTCCCTGTGGCACTCACAAAATACCAAGCACCCCTCTTTTGGCTACAGTCAGTGTGACTACTACATCTTTATGGACCACAGCTCCCCTCCCTGTAGATGAGATTTACTGAGATTCCCTCATCATAGAATTGTCCCTCCTTTCTGTCTAGCACCATCCAACCTAGGGACCTCTGCTACCTTAGGTCCTCTCCCAAACCATCCAACCAAAGCACCAATCCGATAATAGGTTCTTTCTAGCACGCTCTATCAAGACCCCACGGTCTCCACAGGTGTGTTCTCCCTCACCTCAGTGAGTCGCAAATCCACCTTATTTATGACTCCGGTAGCCTCTAGCTGGAGGGCAGTGATGGCCCATGGGATTCCATTTGGCTTTGAATTCTGTTAACTATGACATTTCCAAAAGTTTTGCCCCTGGAGCAGCTATAAGACACACAGAGACAGGAAATGCATCGTATCCTTTCTTAAAAGCTCCAGCTGACTGCTAGACACAAACTAGCTCCCAGTAGGCCCTCGAAATGAAACCAGGTTCCCTCCTAACCCTGCACCAAGTCCAGCAGTCTTGGGTGGGATCAGCTCTAGCTGTCCTGTTCCCCCGGAGGCCACTTTTCGGGGCCCCTGCTCAGAGCAGTGGAGTTGAGAGTTTTGCCTGTGTTCTTCCTGCCCCGTGAATGAAGGGCATTGCTATTTGGCTACAACTGTGGGGACCCAGGGTCTGGATAAACCACCGTCTGACGGGGACCTTTCTTCATATCTCTCCTTCCCCCAATTCCCTGACCTGCAGGAAAAATAAACCCTAAGGACCCCAGAGCCCCTACTCAGCCAGAAGACCCAAGTTCCCAACCCACGTCTCCCCCTTTTCTAATGGCACCACAACCCCTCAGGAGAAAGGAGTCCTGCACCCCATCCATCATTGTCACCGTTCACTTTTCTCCAAGGAGTATTGCTTTGTTTTCCTTTCCTGAGATTCTGAATGTTTATTCCTATAGGATCCATTGAATACACCCAATCTCTTTCTTTTCCTTCTCTATATAAAGCCTGACTCAGAGCCGAAAGGAGGGTGCTGCCAGGGAGTTGCTAATTATGGTTCAGCTGCACATCTCATCTCATCTCTGTGTGACCTGGAGCAAGTTAAGTACCTTCACCCCGCCTCATTCTCTCCCATGAAGCTCCTTGTGTAGTGGCTCTTTCGGGGTCAGACCCTTCCCTTGTCTGGAGGAAGGTGCATATTTTCTGAACACAGGGTCCTTTTGGGGGGCCTGGCCCTTCTTCAGGAGCACTCATCCCTCTTTTTTGTCTAACAACCTCAATTAGGGCAGCAGTCCAAACTGCTGTGAGCACCCGGGGGGGGGACAGTCGAGGGAAGAGAGGGGTCTCTTCCTACAAAGTGGTATGATCCCTGGGCTGAGGGTCAGGGCCAGGTCAGAGGAGGTCTGGGTTCTAGTCCAGGGTCAGGGTCAGGTCAGAGGAGGTCTGGGTTCTAGTCCCATCTCTGCCCCCAAACTCCCTATGCATCTGTGGTCAGGTCTCTTTAACCTGTGGACATGTTTCCTCATCTGAAAAATGTGTGCAAGAGTGCTTGTTCTTGGGGCGCCTGGGTGGCTCAGTCAATTGAGCTTCTGACTCTTGATCTCAGCTCAGGTCATTATCTCAGGGTCATGAGTTCAAGCCCTGTGTTGGGCTCTGCACTGGGCGTGGAGAATAAATGAATGAACAAATGAATGAATGAATGAATAGTGCTTTTTCAGCCAGCATCCTTGTTCAACCAGGTCCTGGGAATTGGAAGAGAATATGATTGGTACTTTGAAGGGTGGTAGAAAATATTTGCAAACCACATATCTGACAAAGGGTTTATATCTGACATATATAAAGAACTCTTAACACTCAACAATAACAATACAAAGAATTCAATTAGAAAATGGGCAAAAGACATAAGTAGACATTTCACCAAAGAGGATGTACACAGATGGCAAATAAGCACATGAAAAGATGTCCAACATCATTAGCCATTCGGTAAATGCACAATGAGACTCATCAGAAGGATTCAAATAAAAAATGGCAACAACAGCAAATGCTGGCAGGGATATGGAGAAACTGGTTACATTACTGGTGGGAATGCAAAATGGTATAGCCGCTCTAAAAGAGATTATGGCAATTTCTTAATATACTGAAGAAGTAATTACGATATGACTTGATAACTGCATACTGGGCATTAATCCCCAGAGGGATGAAAACTTATTTTCATGCAAAACCCAGTATATGAATGTTTATAACAGCTTTACTCATAATAGAACTGAAAACAACCAAATGTCCTTCGATGCGTGAATGGCTAACCATCTGTGGCACATCCACACCATGGAATAGTGCTCAGCAATAAAAAGTCACAAACTATTGATACACACGACAAGTTGAAAGAATCTATAGAGAAGTATGCAGAGTGAAAGAAGCTAATCCCAAAAGGTCACAAACTATATAGTTCCCTTTCTATAACATTCTTGAAATGGTGAAATTATAGAAACGAAAAGGAGATTAGTGGTTGCCAAGGATCAGGGAGGGAAGTGAGAAGAAAGGTGGATATGGCTATCAAAGGGCAACATGAAGGATCCTGGTAGTGATGGAAATGTTCTGTATGTTGACAGTCTCAATGTCAATATCCCTGTCGTGAAACTGTACTGTGGTTTTTCAAGATGTTCCCATTGAGGGAGGCTAGGTATAGGGCATGTGTGATCTCTGTATTGTTTGTTAAAATTGCATGTGATTATCTCAAATATATTATCTCAAAATTGAAAGTTTCATTTAAAACAAACAAACAAACAAACAAAAAAAAACAGGAGTGCCTGGGTGGCTCAGTCAGCTGGGCATCTGATCTCACAGTTCATGGGTTCGAGCCCTGCGTTGGGCTCTGTGCTGACAGCTTGGAGCCTGGAACCTGCTTCAGATTCTGTGTCTCCTTTTCTCTCTGCTCCTCCCCTGCTCTCACTCTCTCTGAAAAATAAACATTAAAAAAAAATTAAAAACAGGGGAGCCTGGGTGGCTCAGTCGGTTAAGCATCCAACTTAGGCTCAGGTCATGATCTCATGGTTCATGGGTTCGAGCCCCGCGTCGGGCTCTGTGCTGACAGCTCAGAGCCTGGAGCCTGCCTTCGGATTCTGTGTCTCCCTCTCTCTCTGTCAGTTCCCTGCTTATGCTCTCTCTCTCTCTCTCAAAAATAAATAAAACATAAAAAAAATTGGGGCGCCTGGGTGGCTTAGTCGGTTAAGCGTCCGACTTTCGCTTAGGTCATGATCTCGCGGTGAATGGGTTCGAGCCCCGCGTCAGGCTCTGTGCTGACTGCCAGCTCAGAGCCTGGAGCCTGTTTCAGAGTCTGTGTCTCCCTCTCTCTCTGACCCTCCCCTGCTCGCTCTGTCTCTCTCTCTCCTAGAAATAAATAAAAATATTTTAAAAAAACATTAAAAAATTAAAACAAAAGAAACCATTGATGACCGTTGCCGGAAGCACCCTACTCAGCATCTGGTTGGCCTAGCAGGCAGCTGCTGGAGTTGCCCAGTGAGAACCCAAAGGCCTCAGGGGACCCAGTTTGACATCCACCAGAGGGCAGCAGTACAGGCCATCTCTGGAAATCTCTTTGAGGGAGACAAATGGATCCAGAAAATGGTTCTTTTGGTTTCTAGAAAAAACTTTGATCATGCTTTAAAAAAAAAAAGTTTATTTCTTTATTTTGAGAGAAAGGGAGAGAGAGAATTCCATGCAGGGTCCGTGCTGTCAGCGCAGAGCCCAACTTGGGGCTCAATCCTGCAAAGTGAGATCATGACCTAATCCCACGAAGTGAGATAAAGAGTCCGATGCATACCTGACTGAGCTCCCCAGGCGGCCCAGTCATCCGTCATAAGAGTAGGGATGGGACCCTGGCTTCTGAGAGCCGGCAGTGCTATCAGGGTCACCAGATCTGACCTCTGCCTTCAAGCCAGGCTGGTTTTCATCCTGCCCATTTTACTGGTGAAACACCTGAGGCCTGGAGGCCAGCAGGATTCCAGTTTAATCTGGATTTAGGAATATTTTAAATTCCACCTTAAATAGCATCAGCTGCAGCTATTGTTTCTCAAAGAATATGGAGTTGCAGAGATTGTAGCCTAGGCCAGAGGCTAACTCCTCAAACATGAATTTCAATGACATACACATGGGCTTCTCAACCAGGAGTTTAGGTCAGGGCGCCTGCATGGAGGAGTGGAAAAATCCCAGCTTTGAATTGAGGGAAACCTGGCTTTGAAACCTGCCCCATCCACCTCCCAGTTAGTTTTGTGACCTGGCACAAATAATTTCAGCCCTCTGACTCTCAATGTTCTCATCCATGAAATGGGGACAATGCTTCCTGATTTAGAGGGTCCATTTAACAAATGTTTCAAGATGATTAAGACAAGCTCTGTCCTCGGGACACCTGGGTGGCTCAGTCGGTTAAGTGTCTGACTCTTGGTTTGGGCTGAGGTCATGATCTCACTGTCATGGGATCCAGCCCCACGTAGGGCGTCTCACTGAGTGTGGAGCCTGCTTGGGAGTCTCTGTTTCCTTCTTTCTCTGCCCCTCCCCCGCTTGTGCTCTCTGTTTCCCTCTCTCTCAAAACAAATAAATATTTGGCAGCATGTGGGTGCCTCAGTCAGTTAAGCATCTGACTTAGGCTCAGGTCATGATCTCACAGTTCCTGGGTTCGGGCCCCACATCAGGTTCTGTGCTGACAGCTCAGAGCCTGGAACCTGCTTCGGATTCTATGTCTCCCTCTCTCTGCCCCACCCCTCTTCACACTCTGTCTCTCAAAAATGTTAAAACGTTGGGGCGCCTGGGTGGCTCAGTCAGTTAAGCATCTGACTTTGGCTCAGGTCATGATCCCACAGCTCATGGGTTCGAGTCTGTGCTGACAGCTCAGAGCCTGGAACCTGCTTTGGATTCTCTGTCTCCCTCTCTCTCTGCTGTCCCCTCCCGCCCCCACTTGCTTGCACTCTGTCTCTCAAAAATAAACGTTGAAAAATTTTTTAAATGTTAAAATCTTAAAATAAATTGATAAGTAAATAAACATAAAAAAAAAAAAGACAAGCCCTATCATCACATACATCCATTTGGTGATGAAGCAAAAATTCACAAAGAGAAGCAGGCTCCTGGGTGTGCATAGTAAGTGCGCATTCTCTCCCCCTTCAGCTGCAGGGCATAATTCTCAAACCCAAGAAGTCACTGGGTAGTTCCCACCTGCCCGAGCGATCCCAGCAGCCTCATCACAAGCATGCCAAGGGGTGCTGAGGGCTGGCCGTACACAGGACTGCTGCAAGCGCTTCATACAAATACTGTCACCATGATGGGGGCTGCCATCTCCCCACATCTATGGATGTAGAGACCGAGGCCACACTGTCTGTTGCCTCCAGAGTGCACGTGCTTGCTGAATCAGGCGGGCCCCCAGCGGGCAGTTCTGGAATGCGGGGAAGCCAGATGCCACGCTCATCTGCTGAGCTGGCTTTCCTGGGGCCAGCAGCTATACCCACAGGACAGTGGGAGCTTCTCTCGTGAATCACCAACCCCCCCCAACACACACACATGGGACAGTGAGGTCACCTCAGGAGGGAGCTGAGCTGGAGCCTCCCTTAAACCTCTCGCAGCTGTGTCGCATCCTGGCGATCTGCCCGTGTCAGAGAGATAGGAAATGCCCTGAGGCTGTGCCTCTATATTGTATCAAGTTCACATACAACCAGGTACTGTGGGAAGTAAAGTCTTCATTTGCCCAGAGAGGGGAGGTACCTTCACCTGGGATGAGAAAACAAACAGAAGGTGAAGATGGGTTTTTTTGAGCACCTACCATGTGCCAGTCATTGAAACCTTTAAATGATAGGAAGTATTCTGTAGCCCAGTGATTCTTTTTCTTTTAAAAATTTTTTAAACATTTATTTATTTTTGAGAGACAGAGGATGAGTAGGAGGGAGGCAGAGAGAGGGGGAGACACAGAATCCAAAGCAGGCTCCAGGCTCTGAGCTGTCAGCACAGAGCCTGATGCAGGGCTTGAACCCATGAACCTTGAGATCATGACCTGAGCCAAAATAGGATGCTCAACTGACTGAGCCATCTGTAGTCCAGTGATTCTTAAACTTGAACAGGTAGCTGATTCTTAAGCCTGAAGAGAAGCACCTTGGGGGCTTGTTAAATACAAATGGTGGGTCCCACCTCTAGAGTTGCTCATTCAGTAGGACTGAGATGGGACCTAAGTATTTGCTTAACTAAAAGGTTTTCAGGTGATGCTGAATCTGCTGGTCCAGGAACCACGTTTTGAAAATAACCAATCAGTTCAACTTCCTTTCCTCTGCGTAATGGTGGCTTTCAATTTTCTTCTTATCTAGCCTCTGGGGACAGAGGACTCATTGCCTGTTCTGCTGACCCGTCTCCTTTCTGGATAGTTCTTACTGTAAGGACAGGAATTGTATGCTTGTGTGAGATGAGAACTTGCTCTAACTGCTCTCCTTTGTAGCCCATTCCTTCTGCCTCTAGACTTCCCGGTCTCATCAGAAAGGAGCAGCTGGAAGGGAGAGACATGTAATTAAACTGAGGGTCTCCCTCATCCCCACAGTCCACCAACCAATCCCTGTCCATTCTACCTTCCAAGTCAGGGCTGTCCAACAGAAATGTATTGTGAGCTCTATGTACCTACAAAAAGTTTTGAGTTTTTCAAACACTACATTAAAAATAGCAAAAAGAAGCATGTAGAACTAATTTCCACATTACATCTTATTTAACCCAGGGTATCCAAAATAATATCTTTTTAACAAGTAACCAACACGAAACTGATTAGTGAGCTCTTATATATTCTTGTTTTTCAGAGCCAGTCTTGGAAATGTGGTGAATTTGACACAGCACATCTCAATTCTGACCAGCTACATTTCAAGGGCCCCATAGCCACACGTGGCTGGTGGCTCCTGTTTGGGACAGTGCAATGACCCTGTCCCTAGTCCTTCTCTCTCCTGCTGTGGCTCCCGCTCGCCTGGACGCCTGCCCCTCACAGCCTCACCAATCCAGAACGTGGCAGCTGAGTCATTGTCTAAAACAAAGATTTGATCGTGTCCCTTTTACGTGACTCCCTGTTGCTCTCAGGATAATATCCAGCCTCCTTGGTCTGGCTTCCAAGTCCTTGCCTCTCATGTTCCCGTCTCCCTTCTTCCAGTCCCCAGCGCCCCCCCCCCCTTCTGTACTGTTATTCACAGATCCTCAACACGCAGTGCCTCTTACCTCTAAGCCTTTGCACACATGGTTCCCTCTGCCTGGAATGCACTTACAATGCTTCTTGGGCTTCCTTTTCAGGCCACTCATTCATTTGACAAAATTTATTGAGCACCTACTATGTGTCAGAGGTTGTCCTCAGCCCTGGGACAAATAATACATAATGAGGAGATATGCCTAATAAAAAACATACAGTATGTCACCTGGTGAACGATAAAGCAGGATACAAGGAAAGGTGGTGGTGGCAGTCACTACTTTGCACAGGGTGGTCAGGGAAGACCTCTTGGAAAAGGTGACATTTCAGTAGAGACCCGAAGCAGTGAGGAGAGGAGCTAGGAAAAAGAATTCTAGGGATACTTTGTTCCAGAGGGAACAGCCAGTGCAAAGGCCTTGAGCATGGAGCATAACAGGAGTGTTTGGGACACAGTTCAGTGTAGCTGGGCAGAGGGAGAGAAGAAGTCATTGGCATTATGGTCAGAGAGAGCAAGACATGGGTCCCAGATGGTGGAGGGCTGTGTAACTACTAGAGTTGTTGGGCTTTTTAAAGTTTATTTATTTTGAGAGAGCAAGAGAATGCAAGAGAGCAGGGGAGGGGCAGAGAGAATGGGCAAGAGAGAATCCCAAGCAGGCTCTGCTCTGTCAGCACAGGGCCCAACACCGGGCTCAGCCCCACAAACCATGAGATCATGACCTGAGCCGAGCTCAAGAGTCAGGTGCTTAACTGACCGGGCACCCAGGTGCCCTAAGAACTTGACTTTCATCCTGAGGGAGGTGGGGGTCCCGGGAAGGTGCTGAGCTGAGGAGGAACATGAGCTGACTTGGTTCTTAACTGGATCCTCTGGTTTTCACAATTAGCACAGCCACTGGGCTAAAGGCATAAGCAAAGAGACCAGTGATGGTGTTGGCTCGACCAGGGTGGCTGCCATGGAAGTGGAGAGAGGAGGCTGGCTTTGGGGTATGCTGAAGGCGGGGCCGGCAGCGTGTTCCAGATATGTCAGATACAGAGGATGAGAGAGCAGAGCGTCAAGGATGACTCTCAGATTTCGGCTTGAGCATAGCATCCAAATGACTCCTTCCAGGAGGCCCTCCTGGGAACCCACAGCTCCCTGGGCCTTGCCCTCATGGGGCCGGTCATGGCCTGTCTCTGTGGCCTGGGTGCTCCCCAGGGCAGTGTAAGACTTGTTTACTATCCTGTTTCCAACGTGTTCAATAAGTGAGTAAAAGGCAGAGGCAAGCTGAGCTGGGGTTACTCTTGGCCTCGGTGTAGGAGGTCAGTCTCCACCCCTCACCCCTGTGGGACCTGTATTTTCCTGTCTGCACAACAGCAGTGGATATTCTAGTCTTTGCCCAGTTTCCTCACCAGGAGAGGGCACTGCCAGTCCCGTTCCCAGGAGTCCCCCGGTCCTCTGAACCCTGGGCCTCCTGCCCAGCCTCACCCCTTGGGAGAGCACTGGGTTGGCCCACATGACTGTATCCTGAGTCAGTCTCACCCATGAGGTGGGAAGGAAGGGTCTGGGACACACCCCCACCTCCTCCCTGCCCAGAGCTTGGCCCAGCCAGGGCCGTGCACCTACCCCCTACACACTGCCCCCTGAGTCAGCAGTCATGGCCATGCCCAGGGGGTGGGTTTGGGGGTTTCGCTGCCCCATCTGCTGTGCCTGGGGTGTTGTGAGGAAGACTCAAATCAGACAGGAAGGCCTGGGGCCCGATAGCACCAGCAGGAAGGAATGCCACCCTGGCAAGCGAGTGGGGCCCAGGGCAACTCATGCCCCGCCCCCTCCCTGTCACCGGGGTGTGGCCTGGCCTCTCCGGCCACCCTCTTCCCCTGCCCGGCCTGGCATCGGCACAGTCCACACACTGCTCTCCTGGCAGCCAGCACAGGCTTCCGGACCACAGGTAATGGGACATGTGCTGGGTGAGGGGCAGGGTGAAGGGTTAATTTTTAGAACAGGCTCTTCCACCAGCCTGACCTGCTGTGGTTCCCATGTGAACCTGGACTTAAATCCCAGCTCCATGGCTTCCTAGCTGGGTGAGCGCCTTTGTCTCCATCTCTGGAGGTATGGGGGGAAGATGACAAATGTTCAGGTCCCTGGGCTCTTTTGAGGCTTCGGCCAGCCCGTGTCTGGGTGTCAGGCCGTAACACGTGACTGACTCCTGATTTTGTTGCTAATTTGCTGCAGGAGCTTCAAAAACCCCTTGATGACTTTGAGCCTCAGTTACCCCATTTGTGAAATGAAGGGTATCTGAAGTCTTGTCCACTCTGCCCTTGTGGGACCTAGCACTTGGGAGGGTGAAGGTGCTTCCCCTAAAACATCCCAGCCTCGGTGCTTTGCCAGCAAGTGAAGGCAGCTGCCCTCCACACACCTGCTTCAGAGGCTCCCTGGTCCTCTGCCCAGGCCTGGTAGGCGGGAGACGATGCGACGATGCCGACGCCAGAGGCACCTTTGGGGAGAAAATGCTGAGCTAACAGAGCCGGACCTTGGGGGAGGGGAGCCCTGCTGCCTGTCAGAAGCTCCCCCAGGTGGCTTGGCCTGGAGGGGCGCCCACCCTCCCCACCAGCATCTGGAGCCCCCTCTGCTGGGAGCACCCCAGCCCCTCCTCAGAGGCAGCCTTTGGGCCTCCAGCCAATCTGTTTTCTTTTTTTTTAAAGGGGGACAAGAAAGATGACAGTCATGTGCTTATTATTCTATACTGCTTTGTTTAGAAACTGCCAGAAAGGTTGAGTCAGGAGTGTGTGTAAAGGAAATGTGCGGTGTTTTGTTTGGGGTCCAGCCCCCCCTCCCCCGAAACTCCTAGAACTTGGCTAGTGTAATGCTCTAAAATGCTAGGGTACCTGTGCTTTGAAATCCTCTCCAGGCTACCATTTCAGAGAGATGTCTCTCACGTGTTGGCTCCACGCCAGGGATGTGCAGGGTACGGTGCCGCCAGAGGCCTGATTTCACACAACCCCGTGTGGGAAGTCCTCATGTTTTTGTTCAATAACGACTTTATCGAGACATTATTCACATGCCATCGAGTTCACTCTTGAAGTGTACAAGCCAGTATTTCTTAGTATCTTCACAGAGTTATGCAACTACCACCACTATATCTAATTTAGAATCTCGAATGTTTATCATCCCCGATAAGTCCCAAACGCTTCAGCAATTAACCTGCACTTCCTCCTTCCTTCCGCAACCACTCGCCTACTCTGTGGATGATCCCTATGGATTTGCTTCTCCTTCTGGGCATTTTATTTAAGTGACCTCATACAATAGGTGATCCTTTCTGATTGGCTTTCGGTCCTTCGTTCCTCTTTGTGGCTGAATGGTGCTGTGTGCCTAGGTCACATTTTGTCTATTCATTCATCTGATGGACACTGGGGTTGTTTCCACGTTGTAACTATGGTGAATGAAGCTGCTATGAACATTCATGTCCAAGTGTTTGTGTGGACGTGGGTCTTCACTTCTCTTGGATATATACCTGGGAGTGGACTTGCAGGGTCATATGGTGAATCTACGCTTTGACGTTTCAAGAAATCACTAAACGTTTCCAAAGGGGCTGTACCGTTCTGCAATCCCACTGACTATACATGAAGGCCCCACATTTTCCATATCCTTGCCAGCACTGTTATTATCTGGATTTCTTATTGTAGCCCTCCTAGAGGGTTTGAAGTGATATCTCATTGTGGCTTTGTTTTGTTTAAGTTTTATTTATCTAAGTAATCTCTACACCCGATGTAGGGTTCAGACTCACAACCCTGAAATCAGTAGGTTTATGCTCTTCCAATTGAGCCAGCCAGATGCACCTCTCATTGCAGATTTGATTTGCATTTCTGTAATGATGAGATGTTGAGGAACATTCCAAGTGCTACTGACCATTTCTTTAGAGAAACGTCTATTCAAATCCTTTGACAATTTTATTCTATTTCAAATTAAATCTTTTTAAAGTTCATTTATTTATTTTGAGAGAGAGAGCATGAGAGCATGCGAGCACAAGTGGGGGAGGGGCGGGGAGAGGGAGACAGAGAGAGAATCTCAAGCAGGCTCCTCACTGTCAGTGCAGAGCCCCACTCGGGGCTCAAACTCAGTAACCACGAGATCGTGACCTGCGCCGGAACTAAGAGTCGGAAGCTAAACCGACTGAGTCACCAGGCGCCCCTTTTGGACGATTTTAAGATGAGGTTGTCATTTTATTGTCGAGTTGTAAACATGCCTGTTTTTCTGGAGGAGGTTTCTGAGGCTCTGAGAATGAATGTGGTGTGCAGTGACCTCAGCGGAGAGTACTGGTGGGAACTGAATCCGGGTCTGTCTGACATTCAAGAGCCAGCAAGCTCCTTCTCCTGTGCTGGATGACTGCTTCCCGGTGTTCACTGTTGCCAAATGCACGTGTGAGGGTGGGAGAGGGGAAGAGAGACATGGGAGAAAAAGATGGAAAAGAGAGAGAGGAGGCAGACAGTGAAACTTAGATGACAGAATGAGAAAGGAAGCTGGATTGGCTTTGACTGTTTTTAATCTATCTAGATATCTACTTACTTATTTGGAAGAGAGACAGAGCATGAACAGGGCGAGGGGGAGTGTAGGTAGGGGGAGGGACAGAGGAAGAAAGAGAAAAAGAATCTTTTTTTTTTTTAAAATAGTTAATGTTTACTTCTTAGAGAGACAAAGCATGAGCAGGGGAGGGACAGAGAGAGACATACACAGAATCCAAAGCAGGCTCCAGGCTCAGAGCTGTCAGCACAGAGCCGGACATAGGGCTCCAACCCACAAACCACAAGATCATGGCCTGAGCTGATGCCTAACCAACGGAGCCACCCAGGAGCCCCAAGGGAGAGAAAGAATCTTTTTTTTTTTTAAAATAGTTAATGTTTACTTCTTAGAGAGACAAAGCATGAGCAGGGGAGGGACAGAGAGAGACATACACAGAATCCAAAGCAGGCTCCAGGCTCTGAGCTGGCGGTCAGCACAGAGCCCGACGCGGGGCTCGAACCCACGAACCGCGAGATCATGGCCCAAGCGAAAGGCGGACGCATAACTGACTAAGCCCCCCCGGGGCCCCCTTTTTTTTTTTTTTTTTTTTTATAGGGAGAGAAAGAATCTTAAGCAGCCTCCACATTCAGTGTTCAGAGCTCAGCACAGAGCCCAGTGGGGGGAGACCCAATCTCATGACTGTGAGATTATGACCTGAACCAAATTCAAGAGTCTAACTCTTAACCGACTGAG
This sequence comes from Crocuta crocuta, assembly GCF_008692635.1. Classification (NCBI taxonomy): domain Eukaryota; kingdom Metazoa; phylum Chordata; class Mammalia; order Carnivora; family Hyaenidae; genus Crocuta; species Crocuta crocuta. The sequence goes on along the minus strand of NW_027551577.1, from coordinate 964,535 downwards.
CCACCCAGATGCCCCTGGCTCTGTCTGTTTAAATAGGTACCCACCTTGGAAAGTCAGAGCTGGGGAAACCCTTTTCAGTTTTTGGTTTCTTCCCATTAATCTTCAAACACTGGGGCAGAGAGGGGCTGAAAAATTTTTATTGGGGGGATACACCCTCCCTAGTTTTTCTCTGTTCCTAAATCTGAAACAAATCTGATTCAACCCCAAAACCCAAACAGGGAGCAGCATCCTCTAGTGTCTGTCTGGGTTTGAAGATCTAGAGTAGTGGTTGTCATACTTTTTTTAAAAAATTTCTTTTTTTAGGGGCGCCTGGGTGGCTTAGTTGGTTAAGCGTCCAACTTTCGCTTGGGTCATGATCTCGCGGTTCGTGGGTTCGAGCCCCGCGTCGGGCTCTGTGCTGCCTGCCAGTTCAGAGCCTGGAGCCTGTTTCAGTCTGTGACTCCCTCTCTCTCTGACCCTCCCCTGCTCACGCTCTCTCTCTCTCTCTCTCCTAAAAAATAAATAAAACATTTAAAAAATAAATAAATAAATAAATAAATAATTTCTTTTTTTAACATTTATTAATTTTTGAGAGAGAGACAGAGTGTGAGCAGGGAAGGAGCAGAGAGAGAGACAGACAGACAGAATCTGAAGCAGGTTCCAGCACAGAGCTCAAAGCGGCGCTCAAACTCACGACCCGTGAGATCACGACCTCAGCTGAAATCAGACGTTTAACCGACGGAGCCACCCAGGTGCCCCACACAGGTTTTGATTGCATATGCTTCTCCAGAAAAATGCTTTAGGCAGCCTCGACAGATACATATTTATTGATTTAGAAATTATATACAAGTGTGTGTGATAGACATACAAGCTAATGTCTAAAAGCCCAGTATACACTTGGAGTGAATTTAATCACCGACTATAGTGGATGGAAGTACACCTCTCGAGTAGTTAGGCAACCCCGAGTGCGTGAGATCCCATTCAGTACTGTTTTCAGGGCGGTAAGGTGGCTGACGCAGGACTTGAGCGCGGGGTGGCTGGCGGTCTGTCCCTCACTTTTCCTGCCGCTTGCTTGTATTTTCCCGATTAGCGTTATCTCCATCCGCAGTTTCTTTGCAGGGCCCTTTGAAGCCATTTGTCCATTCTGTGGAGGCTGATTTAGTTAAAATGCATTGTTCGATCCTCAGATCCACCCAACCTGGCACCAGCGTGCCGTGATCTATGGCAGAATGTAGAGAAATGGAAGAGAAGGCCTCCGTCTGTGACGGGGGCATCCCGCTGGCCCGGGGACCGCCCCCCAGTAGACATGACATTCAGTATCTGGTATATAGCTGGGGGAGCACATCAAGGTTGAACTGTATATGACTATCTTTAGTTCAAAGTTAAGTAGAAAAAGATGGGCTAATATTTTCCTCCTGGAAGAAATCTTTGGAGATTATAATTTGAAAGTCTAATAGGTTCTGAGCTAAGCACATCTGAGCCAACTTCTGCCAATCCTCAGCTTGCCACCTCTCCTTTCCACCCAAAGCAGTGCCCTGCTCCTCCAGCCCCTCTCTTGGGTCTGATCTTAATACCCCCCGCGTCCCCTGGATTATCTCTGTCTGTCCAGACTCTATTCTATTCAGAACCCAGGATCGAACCTAGGATGGGAGGTGGTGAGATATGGGTCACCTTCTTCCCGGTAGACTCTGGGCCTCTGTTAATATGACCTAAGGCTGCGCTGGCTTTGCTCTGTAGCTCTATCACCTTGTTGGCTCATATTACACATCAATAAACATTGATTATGAACCTACTATGTGCTAACAAGTTAGATGCTTGTGTTAACATTTACTTACCTTTCAGAGGGTCTTAAAAATCCTAGGTCTTTCTATATGAACATCCTCCAAGCTGGGCTCAGCCATCGTCTTTCTGCAAACTTGATTTTGTCCTTGCTTAACCTTCTAGTTTTAGCCTAAGTGCCACCCTGCAGTGCTCAGAGGCAACCTGAGGCCCCGGCTGCTTTGCAGGGTATGCTGTGGCCAAGAGTCACCTAGATTCATGACAGGTCCATCTGGCTTGTGGTCAGCTGGCTGGGCAGTGTGGGCTGCTGTCCCACCACTAAACTGCCTGGATGGACTTGAGACAAGATGGTGGACGAGGTGCAGGGTGCAGCGTCTTCCTTCTTACCTTCTGTGAGGTTCCCCTCATGCTTAGACTTCAGACTTAGATCTGCGTTCAGACTGTGTGACCTTGGGCAAGTCCCTTTCCTTTTAAGGGCCCTGGTTTTGGTCTCTTGGCTACAATTCTGTCGGATTCTAGCTTGCAGAAAGGGAGAGATGGCCAAACCTGGGAAAGGTGAGCTGGGGGGCAGGAAGGAGAGAATGCTAAAGAAGGAGGGTAACAAGTAATATAAAGGAAATAAGGCGATGCTAAAGAAACTTTGCCAGCCTACATTTCTCTGAGCTCTTAAATTTAGTATTTTATGACTTTATTTGATGAAGCTCTTGTCTAAGCCAGGCGCTAGCATTAGTGGAGAGCAATAAAAACATGATTCCTGTTCCCAGGGAGCTCAGAATTAAAGTTCTTTTCATCTCAATGCTCGTAGCTACCCTGCAAGGCAGTGACACTGATTCCCATTTTACAGATAGGGAAACTGAAGCTCAGAGAGGTAAAGTGATTTACCCAAAGTCACAGAGCTGGGAAGCAAAGTGATGAAGCATGACTTGTGGGCTCTGTCAGACCCCTTTGCTGCAGTGACTTAATCAGGATACCTCTCAGTATCATGTCCTGGCTAAGGGCATGATCATTGTATCATGAACTTCCCTGTCCACAACCCCAGAAATGCTCCAAACGTGAATAACACATTATTCTCTGTCTTGTGGATGAGAAAAAGAACCATATGTATCTTATCATTAGAACATGCTGTTCTGGGCTTTCCTGCAGGTCACATCAACCCTGGGTCCCAAAGTTCTTTACTCACTAGATGAATCTTGAGGACGTTAACCAGAGGGTAGGACTAGTTTTCTAGAATGTCAAAGCTGGAAGAACCTTGTAGAGAGCAGCCCGACTTCTACATATGGGGAAACTGAAGCCCAGGGCAATCCGGCAATGTGTTTGGAAGCATGAGCCAGAGGCAGGCAGGGAGACTGTTTTAATACTCAGGGGAGAGGTTCTGGCAGTCTGAGTGGACCACACTCTGCCTAGAATGCGATGCTTTTGTTAATGCTGCAAACTCTCCTGAGCCACATGCTATCCCTAATGTCACTCTAATACCAGCCCCCTGAATGAGAACCTTCAAAGGACAGAGTTCTGGGAATCTGCGTGCCAACAGTGCTCCCGGGGAAATCGAGTCATTAGCCAAATTTGGGAGACATTGAGCATGGACAAAGGGAGAGGATACCCTCGTTTATGAAGTGCCAGTATGGTAGGCTATGGGCACGATATCATTTAATCCCCACAACACTCTCAGGGACAGATATTAGTATCCCATTTTATAGATGGGAAACTGAGGCTGAGAGGAGTCAGGCAGCTAAAGGACAGGGATAAGAACACAGTTACAACCAACTCCAAAGCCCTCAGTCCCCTTATCAGATCTCTTGGGAGGGAGGCAGTGGGAACAGAAAAGCCAGCCCCTAGGAGCGCCCTGGGGCTCAGTCGATTAAGCATCCGACTTCCGCTCAGGTCATGGCCTTGAAGTTCGTAGGTTTGAGGCCTGTGCATCGGGCTCTGTGCTGGGCTCTGTGCTGACAGCTCGGAGCCTGGAGCCTGCTTGGGATTCTGTGTCTCCCTCTCTCTGCCCCTCTCCCAGTCATGCTCTGTCTCTCTCTCTCTCTCTCAAAAATAAACATTGAAAAAAAAAAAGGCATTTTGAAGGCAAAATGGGACAAGTCTGGGCTTTGCCTGCCTGAACTGGACAAGATTGGAGGCATCCTTCCTATCTCTGGAGTTTGGGGCCCTGGAGCATGGTGGAGTCAGACAAGGAACCTGGTTGAGGAAGAAGGGGGTTCAGCCTCTGCAGGGCTCTAAGGTGTGGCAGGCACTCAGGTTAGACACTGTGGCGGGCCGACTAATGGCCCCCCAAAACATCTGCGTCCTAGTCTCTGGAAGCTAAGTTAGGTTACAAGGCGAAGGAGAATTAACGTTGCAGATGGAATAAGGATGCTCATCAGCCGACCTTAACATTGGGAGATGATCCTCCGTGGCCTGGGTGGGTCCAATGTCACAATGACACAAGGATCCTTAAAAGTGGAAGAAGGAGGGGGCACCTGAGTGGTTCAGTCCATTGAGCATCGGGCTCTTGATTTTGGCTCAGGTCATGGGATTGAACCCTGAATTGGGCTCCAGGCTGAGTGAGCATGGAGCCTGATTGAGATTCATTCCACTCCTGCTGCCCTCTCCCCTACCCTCTCTCTCTCTCTCTCTCTCTAAAATTTAAAAAAAAAAAAAAAGTGGAAGAGGGAGGCAGAAGAGGTCAGCACAGTGCAAGGTGAGGACTTGACCTGGCATTGCTAGCTTTGCAGATGGAAGAAGGCACCACAGGCCAAGGACTGTGGGTGGCTTCTAGAAGCTGGACAAAGCAAGAGATTAGGGGGGTTGGGCAGCAGCAGCATCAAGGAGATTGATTTTTCTCCTAGGGCCTCAGAGAGGGACGCAGCCCAGCTGACCCCTTGCCGTGAGCCCAGTGAGACCCATGTTGGACTTCTCACCTCCAGAACCGGGAGATGCTATGCTGGTGTTGCTTTAAGCCACTACGTTTGTGTCACAAGTCAGATTCCCGAGAGAGAGAGGCTGACGGTCTAACCTGGTTCGGGGCAGTGACCTCTCTAGAAGCTCCATATCAAAGGAACTAAGGGAGGGGGGCAGTTTGGGAGATGCTTGTCCTGGAGCTGTGTCGGCCGGACCAGGACACGGGTGCCTGTCTGGGGAGGCCTGGGAAACCGAAGGAGATTCTAGAGGGCTCTGCTTGTCCCCTGGGTGTGATCACAGAGGCGGCTTCGGTCCCAGGTGGACCCCTTCGTCAGCTCCGTTCTCCGTGCAGCTGCTGTTTCTGTGTCCAGTTCCCTTTACTGGCCGGGGCCGGTTTACATCAGCTGGCCCTGCATCGGTGACCCCCAGGTACGACGGTACAGTCTACCCACAGGAAAATGGCCCTTCGCCTGACATTCAAGACCCAGAATGATTTTCACCAAACTCATGGGATTCCTACCCCTTCAACTTCCTGCCACGCACTGCCTCTAGTAAACCTTTATCCCATTCTGCCTTCTGGCACCTGATGAAATCCAACTCAGTGCCCCGCCCCCCCCACTGCCCCCCAGCCCCTGGGGTACCCGAGAAAGGAAAGCAGCTCCTGAATCAAGAGTCAGGGTTCCGGAGCCAGCCTTGCCCCTGAGTTGCCATAAGATCTTGTGCAAGTTGCTCTCCATTTCTGGGTCTCAGATTCCCATCTGTAAAATAGGACAGTAATCCCCACTCTGCCTCCCTCCTGGTTAGCACGAGCATCAGATGAGCTGGGTAGGGAAAGCACTGTGAGGCGGTGATGGGGTGGTGTCCCCTACCATCCCTCCCTCCCTGGGCCCAGGCCCTTGTGACAGCAGAAGCTTAGCAAATCTGGGCTGAACTGGAGGGAAATCCGGTTTAGCAAGACCTGTGGATGCAGAGGCCCTGGCACCACCAGTGACTCAGCAAGGCTGGGCCTTTTGGAGAAAAGTGCTAGAGAGGCATTCCTCCGAGGCTCAGTCTGGGGTAGAGGCGACCTGCGAGAGGGGGTTTCAGGGGCCTCTAACCACGGTCAGGGAATGGAGGTTCTCAGCTGGGGCAGGGATTAGATTCGAGCCCACCTGTCAGCTGGGAGACCTTGAACAAGTCACTTGTCTGGCCAATCCTCAGCTTCCTGCTGTGTAAACTATGACATGAAATGGTCTCTTTCCCCTCTCTGCGTTCTCCTTTCCTCACTTCTCCTGGCTCCACACCCCACGGTCCACCTTGTTTCAAAGGAGGTCACACGCTGTGAACTTGACCTTTGAGAAGCTCTTCCCAGCCACCCTCTGCCAGCGCCTACGCTCTACCATTAGTGCCATCCTTTTGAGTTCAGCATTGCCCTGCACAGATTCTCGAGCTTTAATTTCTTTTTAATTCTATTTATCCTTGCTCATAACAGACATGTGGGTGGCGGAGGGATGGGGCAAGGACATTAAAAGAAGAATAAGGGCTACCTCGGTTCCAACCTCCGTGACACTTTTGTGAGTTCCATTTCCCTTGCTTCTGATGGATGAGCCGACACACTGGCTGAGGAAGTTCCCCAGGCTGTGAGGACACTGCTCAGGGCTCCACCAGTGGCTGACGACAAGCCCTGTCAGCATCATTTGCATAGCGCTCCCCTGACTTGGTGGCTTCATTCCTGGTGCTCATGACAAGGGCCTGAAAAGAAGTGACAGCTTCACGCCGTCCATCTCCCGACATGGACTAAGCAGCTGCCTTTGTTTGGCCATTTACTAGTTATGGCCCTGAGAAAGTTTCTTAGTCTTCCTGTGCCTCAATGTTCTTATCTATAAAATGGGCACAACCATCTCGAGCCCTCACACAGTTGTGGTGAGCGATACACGATGTATTACCATGTGTAACGTGCTTAGATGGTTGCCTGACAAATCGTGAGGACTTTGTTGTCACGATTATCATCGCCATCATCATCATCGTCACGTTTCCTTTTGCCAGGCCCTGTGTAGGGTTTGGGTGACATAGAAACAAAGCGGCCCCTCATGCTAGGTTCAGGCTCGGGTGGAAGAGACACACCCCGGGTGTGTCGGACCCTCTGCTGAGCCCTGAGCGGGAGAGATCTGAAGGTGAGTAAGAACAGTGGCCCCTGGAGTTGTGCAACCAAGTGCCCCACCTTGAAGATGAGTCCCGTACAAGGCAGAATTGACTAGGCTCAGGAGAGCAGTGTGCCTGGAGACAAGGTGGAGGTCCGCTCTGGACCTCCCCCAAATCCCTTTCTTCTTTAGAGCCGTTTCCTGCAACTGTTTCCCATGTGGGACAAGCCTGTTGCCTCTATGCCTTGGCACGCTGTTCCCTCTGGCCCTTCCAAATCTTCCCTGACTAACCCTGGTCTGATTTGGCCCCTGGTCTCTCATAGCCCCCTGGTATACCACAGAATTCCTTGAGGACAGGGATGTAACTTGTTCACCCTGTATCCCCAATGCTAGCACATAGTAGGTGCTCAATTAACATAAATGTAATGTAGGAAAGGGGAAGTGCGTATCAAAAATTCTGGCTACTGGGGCCACCCAACTTGGGTGGCTCAGCTGGTTGAGCATCTGACTCTTGATTTCAGCTCAGCTTATGATCCCATGTTCGTGGGATCAAACCCTGTGTCAGATTCTAAACTGAGCGTGGAGCCTGCCTAAGATGCTCTCTCCCCCGCTGCCCCTCTACCCCACTTGTGCTCTCTCTCTAATACATACAATAATAATAATAATGAATAAATAAATAAATCCTGACTATAAAGTTTTATTTTTCTCATATTACAAGAAAGCAGCCAGCTGCTGGCAAGGGCTCAGTGGCTCAACAATGTCTCTGCATTTGCTTTGGCTTTTCCTCATGGTCACGAGGCGGCCACTGTTGCTCCTGCCATCACATTCACGTTCAAGGAAGGAAGGAGAGGCAAGACACAGCACCAGCACTGTCAGCTTCTTTTGTCAGGAGAAGCAAAACCCTTCCCGGAACCCCAGCCAAATCCCTGCTCCCTTCTCATTGGCCCAAATTGGCTCTCATGGGCACTCCCAGCTACAAGGGAGGCTGAGAAAACAAGTATCTAACTGGAGCTGGAAGAACAAAATTGCAGTTTTGTTAGCCGGAAAGAAGGGCAGGGCTGAGCAGGGTAGGGTAGGCTGGGTGGGGTAGGGAGGATGAGGACTGGTTAGGCAGCGAGCGCGGGGCTTTATAAAGGAGGTGATATTTTAGCTGTGCCTGGAAGGTCAGATACAACACGGGCAGGCCTGGGGCCCGACACTGAATGGTCAAGGGTAGTAGGAGGTCTGTAAACGAGGAAATGCCCATTCACTGAGCCCTGGGCCATCTTTCCCCCTGTGGTACTACCCTCACCAGTTCACAACTGAGGTCACTGGAGCTGAGAGAAGGGGACCGTCTACCCCCAGAGCACACGCTCTTGCCACTACACAAATGCTGCCTTGTTGCCGCTTCTGTTGTAATAATAACCCAAAAGGCAGTTTTGTTAGCAAGAAAGAAGGGCAGGGGTGCCGAAGGGAGGAGGATTAAGGGAGTGAGGTAGGGAGGCTGGGGACTGGTTAGGACCCAGCACTAGCACAGGGCTTCATGAAGGAGGTGGCGTTTGAGCTGTGCTTGGAAGGTCAGATACAAATTTTGACGATAAGAAAGAATGGCCTAGGTCTGGAGGCCTGAAATCATCTCCACTTGCATTTATTTCACACCTGCTCTACACCAAACATTCTTCTAAATGCTTTACGTGTTTTAATTCATGCCATTTTCACAACACTATGAGAGAAGCACTATTGTTCCCATTTTACAGATGAGGAAACCTGAGACAGCGAGAGGTTAAGTAATTTGCCCAAGATCCTGCAACCAGAAGTGTCAGATAGAATCCAAGCCCAGATGGCCTGCCTCTGAGGTGCAGGGAAGGAGATTGCCTTGCTGAGGTCTTGTGGTGGATTAAGAGTAGATTCTGTNGGGGCACCTGGGTGGCTCAGTTGGCTGGGTGTCCGACTTCAGCTCAGGTCATGATCTCTTTGTTCGTGAGTTCGAGCCCTGCATTAGGCTTTCTGCTGTCTTCACAGAGCCCGCTTCGGATCCTCTGTCCCCCTCTCTCTCTGCCCCTTCTGCACTNCTCTCTCCTAGAAATAAATAAAACATTAAAAAAAAAAAAAGTAGATTTTGTCCTGGGGCACCTGAGTGGCTCTGTCACTTAAGCGTCTGACTTCAGCTCAGGTCATGATCTCACGGTTGGGTTTGAGCCCCACTTCAGGCTCTGTGCTGACAGTTTAGAGCCCGCTTTGGATCTTCTGTCTCTTCTCTCTTCCCCTCCCCTGGTCGTTCGCTCTCTCTCTAAAAAAAAAAGTAGATTCTGCCCTAAAAATAAACAAACATGCCTACATATAAAAAACCCAAACTCACAGATACAGAGAACAAATGGGGGATTGCCAGAGATCGGGGCTGGGGAATGACTGAAATGGTCTGTCAAAAGGTACGAACTTTCAGGAATGAAATAAATAAGTCATGGGGATGTAATGTACGACATGGTGACTATGGTTGATAGATAATGTGGTAGTGCGTGTTTGAAAGCTGCCAAAAGAATCGATCTTCAAGTTCTCATCATGAGAAAAAGAGCTTGTAACTCCGTATGGGAACAGACGGTAACTACATTTACCGTGGTGATCGTTTCACAGTGTATACAAATATTGGACCATCATGTAGTACACCCGAAACAAATACGATGTGATATGCTCATCGTATACCTCATTATACCTCATCATATATGCTCATTATGCCTCAATGAAAAATTTTAACACAATTACATTCTTAAAAAAGAGCAGATTCTTTAAACCAGTGGTTCCCAGGCGGGGGTGCCTTTCTTCCCCTGGGGACCTTTGGCATGTCTGGAGACCTTTTTGACCATCACAACAACTGGCTGGGGTGCTCCTGGGATCTAGTGGGGAGGCTAAACACCTGGCACATAACAATGGCAAAGAATCATCGGTCCCAAGGGTCACGAGGGTTGAGGTCAGTAACCCTAATCTAAACAAGTCAGAGAGTAGTGAGTCTACCCCTTGTCCAAGTTGAGGGGTTAGACTCAGAACTGGGAGAGGAAATAGGGGAGGCTTCCAAAGGAAGCCTGCACAACTTGGCCATGCTGCTGTAACAAATAGACCAAATCACGGGGCTCAGATAAGAGACTTTATTTCCGCGCACGTAGCTGATCAGAGGCAGAGGCAGGCGGCCAGGTGGCTCTGGGGCATAAGGTGTTGCAAGGCTTAGATTTCCTTTTGACTGCTTGCTCAGGAATTCCCTGAGGTGTTGGCTTGTTTTGCATGATTGAGATTGGTTCACTGCCCCCCCCCCAACTCCCCCACCCCTGTGTCTGCATTCCAGCAGGAAAGAGGAAGTAGAATAGAAGCAGAAGTATGTCCAGAGCTGACACCAGGCTATATCAACCTGTGAGAATAGATCGTTAAATCTACAGGAATTTTGGAAGCTGATTGTTAAACCCAACCTTTATTAAATTATAGAAATGTACAGTTAAGGGGCACCTGGGTGGCTCAGTTGGCTGGGTGTCCGACTTCAGCTCAGGTCATGATCTCTTTGTTCGTGAGTTCGAGCCCTGCATTAGGCTTTCTGCTGTCTTCACAGAGCCCGCTTCGGATCCTCTGTCCCCCTCTCTCTCTGCCCCTTCTGCACTTGCTCTCTCCCTCTCTCTCTCTCTCAAAAATAAACATTAAAAAAAAAAAAAGAATTTTTTAAGAGCACCTGCACCTGGGTGGCCCAGTTGGTTAGGTGGCCAACTTCAGCTCAGGTCATGATCTCCCGGTTTGTGAGTTCGGACCCCACGTTGGTCTCTGTGCTGACAGCTCAGAGCCTGGAGCCTGCTTCAGATTCTGTGTCTCCCTCTCTCTCTGCCCCTTTCCAGTTCACACTCTGTCTCTGTCTCTATCTCTCCAAAATAAATAATAAAAAACATTAAAAAAATAAAAAATAAAGAAAAATGTACAATTAAATAAATCATATTAAAAACAAAGTTAAGACGTGCTCAAAACGTATCACTTCCTGATTTACTACTTTCTGTTAGTTGCTAGGCACTTGAGATTTTCATATCTGTTTTCCCATATTGTGGAAACACTGCATAATATGTTCTTTGGCACATCCCTTCATGACTTTGCACTCCATGACCTCACACTGGTAGCTTGAAGTCAGTCGCGGTAGTAGTATTTACACCACCACCTCTACAAATCAGAGCTTGATGGTTTGTTTTGTTGACTATCTAAATTTTAGAAAGTGATCAAAAACACTAATAATATAGATTCAACCTAAAACTGGGTTGTACCTACAGCCATTACATTGTGAATAGCTCAAGTCAAGTAAGTAGTCTTCCAGAACTTGAAAACTGATGCGATTCAGCAAAGAAGTTGCTCATATCACTGACGAAGTGTGACAACGAATGCCTTAGTTGTTTCACTTTTGCCTTACTTGTTGATGTGAAAGAAAATATCAGCTGACACTCATGATGGAAGCATTCACATCCATCACTGATGTCGGCAACATTTTGCTGAAACTGGCAATAATCAAAGATTTATAGTAGTCTGATTTTGTGACGTGGTTGCTGGTGATGGACCTATAAAAACTGACAGCGGGTTTTGCGAGAAATTCCAAAGCACACTGAAGTTACAGGTGTGTGGGATTTGCAGTAAAGAGTAGATGTATTTTATTATTTGTAAACTGTATGCTATGCATTCTTTACATCAGTAAAACTTAGAACAAAAATGTGTGTGTATGTGCATGTGTGTATACTTTTCTTTTTTTTCCTGGAGAGCCATTAAACAGTTATCGCGACACCACCACACGTATTGCATCCCCACACATTGCATTGGCAGGAATGTAGTCAAATGGCCACACTTAGCTTCGAGGGATGCTGGAAACTGTAGTCTGTAGCTGGGTGGCCATGGGCCCCACTAACATAAAGGCTTTGTAGGGGAGCCCTGCTCCATATACTTTCCCTACCGAGAGAACTAGCTGACTCTGGTCAGCCATTTGGATTTTCCAAGGCCACGGTTATGGACTTCTTGTACGTTCAGCTGAATGCCAGCCTCCAGAGTTACCTCTAGCTCCCTCGCAGAATTTCAGGAAGGTACAGAGTATAGTGTCCTGAAGGGACACATTCCCAGACTTTGCCCTTTACCTTCAAGTGCCTGCTTCCTGCCCTTACCTTCACTGCTTGCATCCACAATCCTGAGAGGCATTCCAGCAGAGCCAGACTCCAGCGTGGCCTTTGAGTTGTTTTGTGCCCCAGACCAATGTTTGAGGAGTATTAATATGGGTCCTGGAGTGCCTCTATAAAATAGGGATAATAAAAATATCTTGAAGGGAGGGGCGCCTGGGTGGCTCAGTCGGTTAAGTGTCCCACTTCGGCTCAGATCATGATCTCGTAGTTTGTGAGTTTGAGCCCCGTGTCGGGCTCTGTGCTGACAGCTCAGAGCCTGGAGCCTGCCTCGGATTCTGTGTCTCCCCCTCCCTCTGCCCCTCTGCCTCTTGCAGTCTGTCTCTGTCTCTGTCTCTCTCAAAAATAAATAAACATTAAAAAAAATTTTTTTTAAATACCTTGAAAGGTGATTGTAACAGCCAAAGGAGACAATATTTGGGGAAGTTTTGTTGTCTAAAAACTATAATTCAAATGTGAGGAGCAATAAAGCCAAATTCCTACCTGACTGGTTTGTGATCAGGCTCAGGTAAGGCCTTTGTAAAACCATTAAGTACTAGGCTGATATATACTATTCTGATATTGGCATATTACATTTTTAAGTACGTAAGGAAAAACTATTGACTATTTTATTACAACAAAAGCAATACTGTTAAAAATTTAGAAAATATAGGGGTGCCTGGGTGGCTCAGTCAGTTGGGCGTCCGACTTCGGCTTGGGTCATGATCTCACTGTTTGTGGGTTTGAGCCCCACATCAGGCTCTGTGCTGACAGCTCAGAGCCTGGAGCCTGCTTTGGATTCTGTGTCTCCCTCTCTCTCTGCCCCTTTGCCACTTGCATTCTGTCTCTCTTTCAAAAATAAAATAAAAACATTAAAAAATTTTTGTTAAAGTTTAGAAAATGTAAAGTACAAATAAGAAACTAAAAATACATTATACCACCACTCAGAGATAACCACTATTTATATTCTGATAGAGCTCCAATAACTATTAACTCAAGGTCATGTTTGTTTATTTGGACTCCCACCTATGCCCTCCAACCCCCCCCCCCGCAAAAAGATCATGATGAAGAAAGTCCCAGACATCGTATAATTTTATCATAAAAATTTCAGTATTTATCCTTAAATTTAAGGACATAACCTTAGTATAAATATCACACCGAAAAATGCATGTTTGGGTCCAGGGGGCATGGTTATCTCTGTCTGTACCTTCCACTCAATTTTGCTGTGAACCTCAAACTGCTCTAACAACTAAAGCCTATTTAAAAAAAAATAAGTTACTATTATCAAAGGATGATCATTATTCAAATTTCCCCAGTTGTCTCTTCTTTTTTTATAGAAGTTGTTTTCTTGTATTTTTGAATATTGGGTGTTTGTCTTTTTCTTCCTTATTTGCCAAGCTCTTAATATGTTAAGGGGATTAACTAAGGTGACATTAATTATTATATTTACTCTAATTACTTACTGTTATTCTTCCAGAGGAAACCATGGAAACTTCAGGACCTTCCTCCCAGACTCAAGATCACAGTCGAGTCCCTGGAGAAACAGAAGACCTAGACTGTATGTTTGCCTCCTCTCACCCTCTGGGCAAAGCTACATGGGAGGTAGAGTCCAGCCCGGCTGGTGGGACATGACAGTCTCCTTAGCTCCTGTTTCACAGCGGCTCAAGTCAGAGTTGAATCTTCTGGAGAAGTAGTGTTTTACACTTGTGCACGCGCGTGCACGCACACACACACACACACACACACACACACACACACACACACACACACAGCTGGTCCAGTCTGTCCCCTAGAACTCTCTAGCTTTGCAGACGCTCAGCTGCTTCCCAAATTTCAAGGGGGTTCTGGGGACTTAGGCTGGCACTGCAGAGGGTCCCGAGAAGGCAGGACCGGTCCTGTTCAGCCTCAGAACGGGGGAGAAAGTTCGCTTGACCAGATCATACCTGCCCTGTACGTCACAGTGAACCCTATGTTGGCAACACAGTCTAGTGACCTCCAGCAGGATGGGGGCTTAGAAGCCCTTCTCTAGTCTCCATATTCAGAAAAATTTATGCCCAAGAACTTCCTAAGCCCCTGAGGTCTGTGAGAACTCTGATCTCCTGCACTGCCCACTGGCTCTACAGGCTTGGGAAGAGTATCGCAGCCATTCGTGGCCCCCAAGTCCAAGTAGACACCTGGGGAGGTCTTGGGGTTCTCTGGAGTAGGAAGTGCGACAAACACTCATCCTTGTCTATGTGTAACTCCCAGATGGAGAGACGGATTTGCACAAGCAAGACACGGAAGCCAGACTCTTTCCTCAAGAACAACCCAAGAGAGACAAGGGTTTTACCTCCTCCTCTTCATCTTCCTCCTCCTCTTCCTCCTCGTCATCCTCCTCTTCAGGTACCGCAAAGACTAATACATGTGTATATATCTTCATAATATTATTCAAGAAAAGCATTTACATGAGAAAACCATCCCCTATCATCTCCCGCCTGACACTTCGGTTGTATTTTTCCACATTCCCTTCCAGACCCTACCGATCGGTACACGTGACCTGGACACAGTTATAACTGACCACATGGACAATTTTGTCCTCTGTTTAAACATTTTTGCTCTCGTATCCTGAGTGTTGTGTTATTCTATAATATTGTTGCAGCTAACTTTCAGGCTTTCCCAGAAAGCCTCTCAGTGGCTGCGTCTCCTGTAAAGTAATTTTAGGCTTCTCAGTAGCGCTCTGCTGTTGAACTCAATGCACCTGTCTGTTCAAGCAGCCTGCCTGGGTCCAAACCCTTTCTTTGCCACTCGCTGGCTATGTGTCCTTGGGTAAACTGCTAAACCCTAGGTGCCTTGGGGCCCTCATCTATAAACTGGGGATGATAACAAAAGCCACTACCTCATGGAATTATTGGGAGGATTACATTCTTTACACATCTAAGGGCTTGGCACCTAACCGCACAGAGTAACGGCTCTAAAAAATAGCTGTTAAGATTACCCCCTGGGGGGGCGCCTGGGTGGCTCAGTGGCTTAAGCGTCCGACTTTGGCTCAGGTCATGATCTCACAGTATGTGAGATGGAGCACCATGTTGGGCTCCGCACTGTCAGCTGGAGCCTGCTTGGGGTTCTCGCTCTCCCTCAATCTCTGCCCCTCCCTGGCTTGTGCTCACCCTCTCTCTTTCTTTCTAAATAAACACATACACACACATACACACATATATATGTTTATATATATATATGTATATATATGTATGTATGTATGTATGTACATATAATCCGTAGGCACACATTTGTGCATTCATGC
This sequence comes from Crocuta crocuta, assembly GCF_008692635.1. Lineage (NCBI taxonomy): Eukaryota > Metazoa > Chordata > Mammalia > Carnivora > Hyaenidae > Crocuta > Crocuta crocuta. The sequence goes on along the minus strand of NW_027551577.1, from coordinate 949,359 downwards.
ATTAAACAAATCCTTACTGTCTTCTAAGTGCTGAGAAACTAAACAGACAGGGATAATGATCCCCGGGTCATAAAGCTTAGATTATGTGGAAGAAGCTAAGACGATAAGCAAATAAGTAAAAGATGCCATGTAGGGGCAGCTGAGTCGCTTAATCGGTTAAGCATCTGACTCTTGATTTCAGTTCAGGTCATGATCTTACAGTTCATGAGTTCGAGTCCTGCATTGGGCTCTGCACTGTCAGCGTGGAGCCTGCATGGGATCCCCTCCCTCCCTCCCTCTCTCTCTCTCTCTGCCCCTTCCCTACTCACATTTTCCATTTTCTTTTTTTTTTTTTACACATTGCATTTTCTCTCTCAAATTAAACTTTAAAAAAAAAAAAAAGATTATCCCCCAACCTCACCACCAGCTTAGCATGCTCATAAACATCCTTGCTCAAAAGCTTTTACTTTTTGAAGTTTTCACACACATCACATCCTGAGTATCGATTACCCACAAGTCCTTTAGTGGGTCTAGGGGCACGAACATCTCCAGATGGGTCTTGGTTACAAATCTCAACATTATTCTCTGACAGAAAGCAGAATGTTCTTTCTTTTTTGTTCTCTTAATTCAACATGTTAGGCTGCTCTCCTTACATATCTTTTTTAATGTATCCTGTTGCTTTTTAATTAAAACTTTGTATTGTGCAAGATTACACATAGGAACACTGTGTAAAAAAATGTGAAGCATATAAGGAAGTAGAAAGAAGAAGAAAATCATCCTTTGCTCTGTCACCCAGAGATAATCACTAACCACATATTACTATGTTTCCTTACATTTATTCAGTAAATATTTGTTAAGCACCAGCATGTGCCAGGCTCTGGGATGGGTACTGGGGCACCAGGAATTAACTGTGTTTCTGCCAGGATTAATTTTTTAAACAATTATATAAAATTATAAAAATATAAAAATTGTCGTCATTTTAGAAAGCATTTAACACTATAATACCTTTTAATACTATAACTATAGTACCTTTTGTTAAAAATTGCATATTATAAATAAAGCCTAGAGAAAGCTACAATAATGTTCATTTGCATGTTGATGAAGGTTGTCCCTGGCTGATAGAATTTGGAATCATTTTTTGTTTCATTTTCTGTGTTGGTTTATATTTTGCAAAACGCGATGAAAAAGCTTTCTTTTCCTACATTGATTAATATTTATAAAACACAGAAAAGAAGAAAATAGAAGCTAACCAAAATCCCATCTTCTGAGATAAATACTTCTATTGTAATCTCTTTTTTCTTAATTTAACTTTTTTTTAGAGATAGAAAGAGGAGCAGAGAGAGAGGGAGAGAGAGAATCTCAAGCAGGCTCCATGCTCAGCGCGGAGCCAGACACAGCGCTCGATCTCAGGACCCTGAGTTCATGACCTGAGCTCAAACCAAGAGTCAGAAGCTCCACCAACTGAGCCACCCAGGCGCCCCTGATACTGTAATCTCGATGTATTTCCTGATCCCTTTTTCTCTGTACCTAGCTGGGATCACATAAGCACTGATTTTAAAACAGTTAATTTAGCTTCCTGGAAATTTAAAACGTATCCATGACTGAGCAGGAGCCCCGCAAGCACACTGAGGGACATTCGCAGCCGGAGCCAGTCGGTCATCCTCAGGCAGAGGGAGTCCCCTGGACCCGAAGTCAGGAACGCCGGCCCCCAGGCCTGAATTCCTGCAACGCTGACTGGTCCAAGAGTGCAAACAACCCTGTCATTCTCCAAGTCTTGATCAAGCTCCTCCTCCCGGCCGGGCACCCTGACAACAGTGGGGACCCAGGCCTTGGCCTTCAGGAGCTCAAGCCGGTTGGAGAGACCAGCACCATCACCGATGGCCCACATGCCCGCTGTGTCAAGCACACGTAGCTGATGCGATCGTAACCCAGATGAGGGAGGGCAAAGATGAGCGTGAGCTGGGGCAGCTAGAAAAGCCTCTCTAGGGGCGCCCGGGTGGCTCAGCCGGTTGGGCGTCTGGCCTCGGCTCAGGTCCTGGTCTCACAGTCCGTGGGTTCGAGCCCCGCGTTGGGCTCTGTGCTGACAGCTCAGCTCAGAGCCTGGAGCCTGCTTCACATTCTGTGTCTCCCTCTCTCTCTGCCCTTGCCCCGCTCACTCTCTGTCTCTGTCTCTCAAAATAAAAAATAAAAGACATGAAAAAATAAAGCCTTTCTACTCCTTCATCTTCAAGATAAGGGAGACAAATAAATGGGAAAGGCCTTCCAGGTGGGAGCAAAGACAGTCCACATGATGTGGGGGGACACAGAGGTGACACGGCCCCCGTACCTGTGACAGGAAACCTCAGAGGACCTTGTCTTACCTTCATGAAAGCAGCGGTGGAAGTATTACATGAGCTGTCCGAGGTCACACAGGAAGCTTGTGGCGGATTTCCTACCGCCCCCCCCCCGCCCCCAAGAGTAAATGTAAAGAAAGAACAAATGTATTTCAGGCTTGTGCAAGGCTGAGGTTCTCCTAGAGTTTGTGTTTGTTCCTTGCAGGAAGTGGTGATGAGGACCAGCACCGCAGAGTGACCGGAAAACGTCGGCAGAGCCAGGGGGCTGGGCACCCCCCCAGGGACAGCTCACCTGGTAGGTGACAGGCCTTGCTATTTCTTCTTTCCCCGTGCCCCCCCCCCCCCGCGCCCCAGCTCCCGGTTGAGTTTCTCAGTGGGAGTGAGCGGGCCTGCGTGAAGATGTCCTCACAGCAGTGTCTATAGTAAGGCACCAATGGCAAATGGTCTCGTGTCCAACGACAGCAAAATACACCCTTCCCTGGCTACAGTTCTGTTCATACAGCTGCAAAGTGACAAAGAAAGAAGCCAAATCATATGACTGGTTTGATCGCATATGTACCCTGTAAAAATTCACGCATACATGGTCATAAATAAGCCTGGAAGGAAAAATAGCAAAACGTTAGGAGTGGTTATCTCTGGATGGTTCCATTGTGGGTGATTTTTGCTTTCACTTTTTGGACCTGTCCCGTACTATATTATGCAATGAACGTGTTCTGTTTTTACAACCAGAAGAAAATTTTTGCAAAAATAAAAATTTTAAATACTGTTTGGCCTAAGTGGATTGTGGGAAGAAAAGGGCATGGGGCAAAGAGTCTGCGTTAATGCCTGCTACAGAGCCTGGCACACAGGAGATGTTTAATAAATGCTGCCCAGGAAGCCAGAGTTGGGGTCTGGGCTCTATTTCTGATGATAAAAGGGATTAGGTTTGCAGGCTTTGGTGACAGATCTGGGTTTGAACCCTGGAATTGCCACTCACTGGCTGTCTGACCTTCAGGGAAGAATTTAACTTTGTGAGCCTCAGATCCCTTACCCTTTAAATGGGGCAAAGAGAGATACTAATACTTTCTTCATTGGGTTTCCATAAGGATCTAGTGAAATATTTTTTAAGTTTATTTTTTTTATTTTGGGAGAGAGAGAGAGCACACGAGCAGGGAAGGGGCAGAGAGAGAGGGAGAGAGAGAATCCCAAGCAGCCTTCCCACTGTTAGTGCAGAGCCCAAGGCAGGGCTGGATCTCATGAACTGTGAGGTCATGATCTGAGTAGAAGTCAAGAGTCAGGTGTTTAATTGACTGAGCCACTCAGCCACCCCGGGGTTCTAACAAAATGTTAAATATAAATTACTAAGTTCCGTGTTGGTATATAGTAAGTGCTCAATAAATGGCAACTCTGATTATTGACTTTGAAGGAGGCCCAGGTCCTCTCAGACCCTCAATTCTTTTCCATGACCACAGTCACCTCTGAGTGCGGGGGGGCTGGGGGGGAGTAAGACAGGGTAAAGGGAAAGTACTTGTAAAAGCTGTCCTGCCTCTTGAAGGCACCCAGGCTCACCCCCAGCACAAACAAGGCCTGTGTTACTTTTTAAGGCTTCAGGCGTGGGGGAGATGGAAGCCGTCCGGGGATACCGTGACTGTGACGGTGACTGTGGAGAGCTGACTAAAAGGATATGTTTCCACCCAGGCGCTGAGCATGAGGAGCCGGACATTTTGAAGGACGAGCTTCAGCTCTATGAAGGTAAGTCATCGTCCAGTGGCTTTGGAGAAAATGGAACTACACAGAGGACATGAGTGCTCTGGACTTTGTGGGGCAGAAACCAGACCACGAGGGTGTTTCAGTGGGCTGAGAAGTGCTAGGAAAATAAAGGCAATATGGGCGGATGAACGGTTGAACATTGGCAGATGGGGATGGGGGCGGGCATTGCTACCGTGGGGAGACTGTTCTCTCCTGAACTATAATCTTGACTTCCAGGACATCCTGGGTCAGTCAGCCAATCTTTCTGGGCCTGAGCTTCCCAACCAGCAAAATAGAACATGATTAGCACCCGCTGTCTTGGAATAGTAGGCTATGTACACGTGCCTGCGAGAATTAAGGATCTGACCTCATGGAAAAATCATCTCCAGTCACAGTGATTATTACAGCAAGGAGTTATAAACGTGACCCTTTGCCTGGGAGCACTTCGGTGAAGCAGGGGCAATTCGTAGGAACGAAGCAGTTGGCCAAAAAAGCCTAACAAATGCCTACTGCAGATACGAAAACCTGTTTAACTTTGTTTAATCCAACATTTCTATAATCTACTTAGTCTCCTAAAACCGGGTAATAACCCAAGAAAACCAACAAGAAACACATATGCGTTCTAAGAAATGTAAATAGAATGTTTTAATTTTTGCATCAAGATATTACCCGTGGCTGCCTCTGGGTGGTAGTATTGTGGGTGAATAGTTAGTTATACTGTTTTATTTGCTTACCTGAATTTTCTTTCTTCCTTCTGTCCTTCCTTCCTTCCTTCCTTCCTTCCTTCCTTCCTTCCTTCCTTCTTTCCTTCATTTCTTTCTCTTTCTTTCATTCTCTTTCTCTCTCTTTCTTTTTCTCTTTCGCAAAGTATTACTTGGTTTTTAATTACTCAACTAGTGTAGAAATGGTTTCACTGGGTGTAAAATGAAAGCGAGACAAACGGTTACATTTACATATATTTAAAAAAAATTTTTCTCATCATAAAAGTAATTCATATTCCCTGAAAGGTAGGTATCACCACAGTTTGTGAATTTGTGAATTACTCTCCCCCCCAAGATATTGGAGGTTCTTAGTAAATTACACTCCTGGAGTCTCATTTCATGCTCTCTGTACACTCAGTACTGACCACTCAGGTCACCTGCAAATGATGTTTCCTATTTGCATATCGACATAATGACCTATTTGCATAAAGACAGCTCAGCATGTTTATTGTTGTGTGCTGAGTGCCCTCCTCTGATGTTTGTGCCCTGGGGCTGACCTGAAGAATGGGAAGTGTACAGGTGTGGGGACTANTCTACAAGGGGTCCTGCCTCCCTTGAGGGGAAGCATTTGACAGGCTAGCAGAGAGGTCCCCAGGGACTAGAATAGGCACCGGGAATCAGGGTGAATGGGGTGGGTAGGCCACCCCAGACCAGATTAACGGGCCGCAGCCGCTCGGGACAAGAACACAGGGCTCAAATCACCCTCAGCCGCCCACACAAGGAGCTCAACCCTCGGAGGTGTGGGGCTGAGTTACCCATGTGCAGCCCAGCTTGGCTCCCGCGAACTCAGGGCCTGGTGGGGCTGGGGCCATGTGGCTAGGTGTCGTCACCCGCATCTGTGCAGCCGTGAACAGGCAAAAGTTGCAAACTGATACCCACATGTGTGCAGACATATATGTTTTATTTAGCTCAGAGTGTTATTATCATTATTGTTATTCCATTTCATCAATTCTACAGCTTCTACTTTTTCACATTTAGACATCTCTAAAATCAGGATGCATCTGAAATCTCTGGCAACTTATAATTAAAATTGGCAGTGGTTTTCCTTACATAGTAATATCGAAAATAATGTCATTTCTCACAAATGGTGATGTCTTCGATTCAGTGGAATACAAGAGGTGTCAACCTTTTCTATAATCACGAAGTTGATGTAGGGGCGCCTGGGTGGCTCAGTCGGTTGAGAGTCTGACTCATGATTTCGGCTCAGGTCATGATCTCATGGTTTGTGGCTTCCAGCCCTGCCTCGAGCTCTGTGCTGACACCGTGGAGCCTGCTTGGGATTCTCTCTCTTTGCACCTCCAGCCTGTGTGCCCTCTCTCTATTAAAATAAATAAACTTTTTTAAAAAGTTGATGTAAAACCTGGCTTTTTGGCCTCTTGTGGGAAATTTGATGACCTGTAACGCTGGACAGGCATTCCTACAGTGGCTTTCAAAGGCGGGTGGGTGACGGCTGCCCCTTTAGATGGAATAGTCCCACAGCTTGCCCCAGTCCCCACTTGACCCCCTCAGATCAAATGGAAAGTCTCTGAATGAGATCCGTCTTCCCCACACTATCAGTTCGCCCCACCCAGAGGGTGATGGGTATGTGACTGCTGATTTTCCTTCTGTGTAGGAGCCCCCGGAGAGGTGGTGCCCTCAGGAGAATCAGGTGAGTGTCCAGTCAGGGGAGAGGGGTTGTCGGTGCTGCCGATGAATGGTCTGGGCCTTGTCTCACCCCTGCGAGAGCCAGCTGCTTGTCAGGGTTCATGGGTGTAAGGTGGGGACTCCAAATCCACTGGGGGCCTGGGGCTCTGACCTGGGCTCAGCCAGGCAGGGGCCCAGTGCAGATTAGAAAGGGGCGTTAGGCAAGAGGCGAGGGGATTACAATCAACAATCAATAAAGATCCCTTGGGGACTGGAGAATTTGACTCGAGATTTTCAGAGGTCACCTACTTCCTCTGCTAGGGCGGAGGCACCCAAGGGCCCAAGCTAGCCTGGTATTAATGTTGAGTTTCTGATTTCCAGGACTCCGAAGGAGAGGCTCTGACCCAGCGAGTGGTAAATATACAAACTCCGAGAGGAGAGGCGGAGGTGGCCTCCAATCCGGGGGGTTAGGGCAGGACCAGACAGCCTGATGGGGTGGGTCAGTCACAGCAGGGACAACATCACCAGCCTGAGCGTCACCTTGATTCTGGGAAGGGCTTTCCAAGCTCAGGAGAAAGGAAATGGAATGCAGACTCAGGCCTGTGTCAAGAGGAAGGGGCCAGTGGGGTCCCAAGGACAGACACCGCCCACCTCCACAGCTTTGCCCTGATTGGCCCTGTGGTGAGTGCCCTCTGACCCAGGAAGAGGAACCCAGGAGAGCCGGTCTCAGTGAGGCAGAGAGGAAAACCCCACCGGCCATCCCTCGTCAAAGTAAACACTTGTTTCTCTCTTGTTCCTAAGGAGAAGTGGAGGCCTCTCAGTTAAGAAGACTGAATATAAAGAAAGACGGTAAGCGGGCGCCTTGGTGGCTCAGTCAGTTGGGTGTCCAAATCTTGATCTCCACTCAGGTCATGGTCTCATGGTTCCTGACATTGAGCCCCACGTTGGGCTCTGTGCTGACAGTACAGAGCCTACTTGGAATTCCCTCTCTTCCTCTCTCTTTGCCCCTCCTCCCCCTCAAAATAAATTTAAAAAGAAAAGAAAAGAAAGATGGTAAGAAAATAGGTGCCTCAGGGACACCTGGATAGCTCAGTCTGTTAAGCGTCGGACCTCGGCTCAGGTCATGATCTCAGGGTTTGTGAGTTCAAGCTCCTGTCCAGCTCTGTGCTGACAGCTCAGAGCCTGGAGCTGCTTCAGATTCTGTGTCTCCCTCTCTCTCTAATCCTTCTCTGCTCACACTCTGTCTCTCTGTCTCTCTCAAAAATAAACATTAAAAATTTTTTTAAAAAGAAAGAAAGAGAATTGGTGCCCCAGAGTTGTTTCTGCCTGTCTGGTCCAGATTCCTATGGGTAGAAAGTCCACTGGTGGCCTAGAAAAACAGCAATCATAGCCCACCTCTGTCGTGTGTCATGTTTGCAAACGCCTCAGCTTAGAATTGTGGCAAGAAGGTGGTATAATGACTCCCGTTGCACAGATATGGAAGCTAAGACTCAAGGATGGCATGTGGGCTTTCAGCTAGCGAGTTTCCCGACCTGGACTTGAACCCTGGTCCTGTGCTCTTTCTGTTCTACATGGAGTCACAGGGATGATAAATGCCCCCCAGGCCTCTGGCCACGCTAGGGAGCTGGAGGTGGGGCAAGGAAGCCCTGAGGTTAGATTAGCCTAGACTCTGGAGGAATGGTAAGAACTGGAAGGAATTCCTTCGCTCTAAGCCTGGAGTCTGTGAGGGCTTTAGGGAGGAGGATGAGGAAGGGATGGGAGACCAGGGTGTTTGATTAAACAAATGGAAGTTGTCCTTGAAACATTTGGGGTTGTTGCAAAAGGCCACCCTCAGGGAGTGAGACACCTGGGTGGGAGCCCCTGACTCTCTGTCCAGCTAAAGGACTCTAGAACTTTCCCGGGCTATGAATAACACTGAGATTCCCAAAGTGCGGCACCGGCATTATACCCAAAAGCAAAATGGTGATTCCCCCTTCCGCTCTCCCTCCTGGAGCCCGGTCTTGGTTGGGAGCCCCTGTGTCTTTAATGCCACCCTGTCGGTGTCATTGTCCTTCAGACACGACAGCAGAGCCTCCTCTCATCATGGCCCCTTGACCGAGTCCAGGGCCCTGTGTTCTCTCCCCAGTGACCTACCCCAGTGGCTGGCAAGGCGCAGGGAGGCCTCACTCCAGAGCACACCTGAGCACCTGCCCAAGGCCCAGACCCTGCTCTTGGCCCCTCTCCATAACTCCGTTAACTGTGAGAGCCCCCCAAGCCTGCAAGCTCACTTCTAGGCATCGGGCCCAGACACACGTACACAGATTCATGTCTAGTGACATTTGTGCAGGTTTATCGATGGGGGACCGATAAATAAATTGGGTTAAGTTTATACCATGGAACACTGTGCAGCCATCAAAGAGCAGGGCAGATCTATTATGTTCTGAGATGGAAAGATGACCCTGATCTATCCATGAGAGGAAAAAAGCAAGTGACGGAGCAGCAGGGATACAAATTGGTCCTGCTCTTTAAAAAAAAAAATCAAGTATAGTTAATACACGGTGTTGTATTAATTTCACATGCACAATATAATGATCCAACAGTTCTATACAGTTCACAGTGCCCGTCATAAGTGTATTCTCCATCCCCTTCACATATTTTTTTACCCATCCCTCGCCACCACCCCCCCCCCCCCGGTAACCATCAGTTGGTAACCATCAGTTTGTTCTCTGTATTTAAGAGTCTTTTTTGTTTGTTTCTCTTTTTTCTCTGTATACATGCTTGTTTTGTTTCCTAAATAACACATATGAGTGAAATCATATGGTATTTGTCTTTCTCTGACTGACTTATTTCACTTATCGTCATTCCCTCTAAGTCCATTCAGGTCTTTGCAAATGGAAAAATCTCATTCTTTTTATGGCTGAGTGATATATACATATATATATGTATATATACACACACCACATCCTTATCCATTCAACTATCAATAGATACCTGGGCTGCTTCTATAATTTGGCTATTGTAGGCAATGCTGCTATAAACATCAGAGTGCATGTATCTAGTTGAATTAGTTTTGTTTTTCTCTGAGTAAATACCCAATAGTGGAATTACTGGATTGTGTGGTAAGTCTATTTTTAATTTTGTGAGGAAACCCCACAATTGGTTTTCTACAGTGGCTGCACCAATTTGCATTCCCACTGACACTACCTGAGGGCTCCTTTTCTCCACATCTTTGCCAACACTTTTTATTTCTTGTCTCTTTTACTTTAGTTGTTCTGACAGATGTAAAGTGAAAGCTCACTGTGGTTTTCATTTGCATTTCCCTGATGACTGGTGATATTAAGCATCTTTTCATTATGTCTGTTGGCCATCGGAATGTTTTCTTCAGAAAAATGTCTGTTCATGTCTTCTGTCCATTTTTTAATTGGATGATGATGATGATGATGGCGACAATGACAATGATGATGATGATTGTTGGTGTTGAGTTGTATATGTTCTTTGTATATTTTGCATACTGATCCCTTATCAGATATGTCATTTGCAGATATCTTCTCCCACTCACTGTGCTGCCTTTTTGTTTTGTTGATGGTTTCCTTCGCTGTAAAGCAGTTTTTATCGTGGTATAGCCTCATTTGTTTAATTTTGCTTTTGTTTCTCTTGCCTCAGGAGACGTATCTATAAAGAAGCTGCTATGGCCGATGTCAAAGGAATTGCTGTCTATGTTTTCTCCTAGGAAATTTGTGGTTTCCTGTCTCACATTTAGGTCTTTAATCCATTTTGAACTTATTTTTGTCTATGATGTAAGAAAGCGGTCCAATTTTATTCCTTTGCATGTTGCTGTCCAGTTTTCCCCACACCATTTGTTAAAGAGACAGTCTTTTTTCCATTGGATATTCTTGACTCCTTTGTTGAAGATTAATTGACCAGAAAAGCATGGCTTTATTTCTGGACTCTCTATTCTGTTCCATTGATCTATGTGTCTATCTCTATTCTAATACCACACTGTTTTGATTACTACGGCTTTGTAGTATATCCTAAAATCTGGGATTGTGATACTTCTCTGCTTTTTTTTTAATATGTATATATATGCCTGGAAAGGCTTTGACAATCACTTCTTGCTTATAAGGAGGGGGATTTTGTAAAAATTGTAAAAAATGTATTTTTTACAATTGCATTTAATATGCATGTGACAAATACAGTAGGGCAGCTCTGTGTGCCTGGCAGTGCTTTATTCTCTGAGCAGAATCCCTGCCCCAGCCTCCTACTGAGGGGGGACAGACAAAATAAATCTATTTCATGGTTTTTTCTTGGTTTTTTGAGAATAAGCGTGGAAATAAAAATATAACAAGTTGAGTGGTGTCAGTGTTAGAAAAATAATGAAACGAGATGAAGCCTGGAAAGGAGTGGGATTTGGGGTGCTGTTCTAGTTGGGCTGGTCAGGAGCTGTGTCTCTGAATAAAGTCACTTTGGAGCGGAGACAAGGATACTTTTAGTAACTAAAAGGAGAGAGAGAGAAGGAAGCAAATAGTAATTCCCCACCTCTGCCTTTACAGATGAGTTTTTCCATTTTGTCCTGCTCTGCTTTGCCATTGGGACCTTGCTGGTGTGTTACCACTGCTACGCAGGTGAGGGCCGCGGGAACAGGGATGGGGCGGGGAGGGGGTGCATAGGAGGGTCCAGACCTGCAGGCTGACCATTCTCACCCTCGCTGCCCTTGCAGACTGGTTCATGTCCCTTGGGGTCGGCCTACTCACCTTCGCCTCCCTAGAGACCGTTGGCATCTACTTCGGGCTGGGT
>NW_027551577.1:884523-938091 GCF_008692635.1 Crocuta crocuta | reverse complement strand
CCCCCCCCCCCCCCCAGCCCCCAGAGACTCTTCCGGGCGGTGATGCTCGCCAAGGGCCAGAAAGCCACAGCCTAAACATTCTTTAAAGATTTCATTATGCCCCTGTTTTCTTTTGACCTCTTTCAAGGTCAATGTGAGGTCATTGGCAAAACCTCATGGAAAAATGGGCAGCTCCACAAAAATGCGACAAAAGCAGTTCAGAGTGGCAAACAAACAGAAATTAGCCAGCTATCGAAAACAAGGCGGTTCGCGGATTGGGTGCTGGATCTGCCGAGTTTCCTGGCACTGTTATTGCTGTTTGAGGTCATTGTTTTTAATAATGATAACTCCGGCACTATTATCTAAGCTCAACCCGCTGCCTGAAATTCCACCATTACTCCTTGTTTGTGTGAGGCAGGCCTTTGTCCGAGGGTGGGTGGGGCCGACCCCGTGTCCCTTGCCGGGGCAGCCGGCTCACCCCCTCTCTCTCTGTTTGTGAGCAGTATACCGGATCCACAGCGTCCTGCACGGCTTCATCCCCCTCTTTCAGAAGCTTAGGCTGATGGGTAATGTTGGCACTCTTCCTACCTTCACCTTCTTCCTCCCCATCAGTCTCTGGGGTTGCCCGTGAGGCTTAGCATACAGGAAAGAGCAGCACAGGGCCTGCAGTCAGTCCCGCCCCTGCCGATTTGCCGGCTCCAGGGCCCGGGTTGTCTCTTCGCCTCGGTCTCCTCCCCTGGACCGCGGGGGTAATAATACCCACTGCGCAAGTATGTTGTACAAACTGCGGGAGGAATGGGAACAAAAGTCCTGAAGGGTGGACCACAGGAGAAAAGCGAAGGGAATCTGGACGTTTCTCACTCTCTTGTAGAACTTCACGCTAACCCAAACACTGTCCACACCGTGACTTCGTTTGCCTACTAGGCGTGCTTCAGTCATGTTGCACGTGACTGATGGGGAGCTTGAGGCCCAGAGAGGTAGAGTGACATGCCAAGGCTCACCCAGCTAGTGTGGCTGGGCTAAAGGAGATCCTCTCGCTCTCTTTTTGACCAGCAGCTCTTTTGTTACCATCACGTCTCAAAACGGAGAGGCCGGGGGGGAGGGGCGGGGGGGGGCTGTGTGTCTCCACCCTGGGGATATCTGCCTCCTCTAACCCATTTAGTTCATGGAAACCTGTGGCTTCTAGGGTGACTACATTATCCCAACTGTGAGGGGTATTCGGGCATTGGGGGTGACGTAGAAACGAGGCCTTGGCGCCTTCAGAATCCCAGGCCATCCTGCGGGCTTTGCTTTCCAGGATTCAGGAAGACCGACTGAGGCTGCTGTGTGGCCGGCAGCCAGGCTGAGCACCACCACGACGGCCACGGCCTGTCCCGAGCACACAAGCCACGTTCTGGGAGGCTCGCGGGCCAGCCAGGCTAGAGCAATAAAGAGAGCTCCTTTCCTTCCATGTAGTGTGAACGTTGGCAGCGGCCCGGGCCTGGGGGTCATTCGGGCAGGGCCGGCACATGGTCCAGCTGCCTGGATGAGAGGCGGAGGGAAGGTGCCAGACTCTGTCCTCCACGGCACCCAGATCGAGCAGGAGGATTCCAGGGTGTCTGTGCCCTCGGGAGACAGCAGGGGAGCCCCGGGCCCCGCACGCTGTAATCTGTGTGGGCTCCTGATGGCTCTCGAGTCCCTAGGCCATGCAGGTGGGCTCTGTGTCTTTCGAGTCGCCGAGGAGAGACAGCGCGCTGACATAAGGCAGGGCGCCAACATGCCAGGCCCCCAGGGTGAACCTGCTACAAGTGAGCTGTTGGGGACTAAAGCCACAGCATCAGGGCACCTTCCCTCAGCCGCACCACCCAGCACCAGCCCCGCCGCCTTGGAATCCATCCAGATTCAAATAAACATTTTCTTCCCTGGACTAAAGAGTCAGCTAAATGTTCCTTCAGGTTTCTTGAGCATGAGAACACATTTGGAGTCTCCTTTGACCCCATCTAGTCGGGGAGAGCACCTTGTCTGCTGGACAAGGTGTAAAAGGGAATAAATATAAAGGCCCTCAATGGCACAAGTTCAGAAACAGGGTCTTACAAACACTCCTATGAAAAGATCTGGGGCTGTTAGTTACGCTAAGCCCAATAAATACCAAAGGCATAAAACAGGAGCACGTGTATACAAAAATGCATTGTAAACTTGGATTTCATAAATGGAGGTACAGAGTCTAGATAGAAGGAGGTGATAGTAGATCCTACTTTACACGGCTAGTCCACACCAACAGCATGTATTCGGATCTGGATTCGCATGTCAAGGGCAGTCATGACAAGCTAGAGAACACCCAGAAGAGACCAAAGTGAGAAAATAAAGAACAACTGAAGAAATGAGAACTCTTCAATTTGCAGAAGAGAAAAGTGGGAACTTCACTGAGCTCACAGACTGTCGGAGGACATTTTCTCAAGTGTCTTTGATGGTCCAGGTACTGTCACAAATGTTATCTGGTTTAATTCTCACAGCAGCCTTGAGATGTGTCAGTCATCCCCATTTTGCAGATGGAGAAACAGACTCAAAGAGGTTTAGTAACTTGTTCGAGTTCCCATAGTAAGTGGCGGAGCCACTATTTGAACCCAAGCCTTTGTTTTCCTCCAGCTGCCTTACAGAGTGAGGCTAGTTCTCGCGCCCCCACCCCCTGCCCCACCCCCAGGCACAGCAGCCCTGAGGCTGCTGCAGTTTTTCCCAGTGTTTCCCCTGATTGGGGGATTTCTCAGAGTTAGAGAGTATTTTTTACAAAGTGACAGGAGGGGGCGTCTGGCTGGCTCAGTCCCGGGAGTGTGGGGCTCTTGATCTCAGGGCTGTGACTTGGATCCCTGTGTTTGGGTGTAGCGATTACTTAGAAATAAAATCTTTGGGGGCACCTGGGTGGATCAGTCAGTTAAGCGTCTGACTCGATTTCAGCTCAGGTCATGATCTCATGGTCCATGAGTCTGAGCCCTGCATCGGCTCTCTGCTGTCACCCCAGAGCCCGCTTGGATCCTCCGTCCTCCTCTCTGCCTCTCCCCCACTTGCACGCTCTCTCTCTCAAAAATAAACATTAAAAAAAAATCTTTAAAAAAAAAAAAAAGAAGGGCACCTGGGTGGCTCATCAGTTAAGTGTCTGACTTTTGACTTGAGCTCAGGTCGTGATCTCACCGTTTGTGAGTTCGAGCCCCGCATGGGGCTCCATGCTGACAGTGCAGAGCCTACTTGAGATTCTGTCTGCCTCTCTCTTTGCCCCTCCCCTACTTGCTCTCTATCTCTCTCTCAAAATGAATAAAAATTTGAAAATTAAAATAATTTTTAAAAAAAGAAAAAAATAAAATCTTTTAAAAATTAAATAAAATAAAAAGTGGGAAGAAGGCTGTCAACTCTCCTTTGGTAATTGAGGACAATAAAAACAACAAAACCCATCAACCATCAGCATCATTTTGTAAAAGAAACAACAGTTTTACACCAAAAGGCAGGGAAATTATCAACAGAAGCAAAATAGGGTTTTAAATGAATAAACAGAGCTTTATGACAATTTTACTGCGTGTCCTTTTTCCTCAAATCACTGAGATCTGGTGAAAAATCATCTTTGGGAAACCATGAAACTAGAGAACTAAATTCCTAAGGACTTTTACATCCTCTTTTTTTTACTCGTGTTCTGAGGCACCTCTCTCAATGAAGCTTAAGGCATTATTTCAGAAGAATAGTGACCTATGGGTAGGGAATGTTCTTCTTTTTTAATGTTTATTTATTTTAGAGAGAGAGAGAGAGACAGAGCATGAGCAGGGGAGGGGGAGAGAGGGAGGGAGACACAAAATCCACAGCGGGCCCCAGGCTCTGAGCTGTCAGCATACAGCCCGACATAGGGCTCAAACTTGCAAACCATGAGGTCATGACCCGAACCAAAGTCGGACGCTTAACCGACTGAGCCACCCAGGCGCCCCTGGGAATGTCCCTTACAGTCACAGGTGTGCTGTCTCTGGACACTCAGCCCTGACGTGGACGCCCATGACACGGTTGTCCACCGTTACTCCTTTTTCAAGACTGGTTGTTCTGGGTCCGTCCGGGTTTTAGGAGAAGCTTGTCCAGCTCTGCAGAGAAGCCAGTAGGAATTCTGATGGGGTTGCAATTGCATCTGTAGATAAGTTTTAAAATCCTGGTGCTTCTTTTTTAGTGATTTATTACCTCTTTAACATTTATATTAGGAAAAAATTACCTCAAATCCCAGCCCCCAAAATCATCCAGTTAATATTTGGGTGTGTTTCCCATGAGCCTTTAGTGCACAAGTAATTTATTTTTACTTTGGGCCCTTTTCCCTTGCACCTATAATAAGGATTTTTCCATTATATAATAAAGGTATTTCCATATACATCATTTCCAGCCACTGTGCTTTTCATGCTTTGCATAATATTCCCTTTGTACCTGGGTAGTAATATCAATAGCTAATATCTGTTCAGCATTTCTTACATGCTGAACATGGAGCTACACACTTCATGACATCACATCATATAATCTTCGTGGAAACCCCATGAGGTGGTATCTGTCGGGATCTCCATTTGATTCATTATTTTTTTACTTAAAAAAAATTTTTTTTAATGTTTACTTTTGAGAGAGAGACAGAGTGTGAGTGGGGGAGGCACAGAGAGAGAGGGAGACACAGAGTCCAAAGCAGTCTCCAGGCTCTGAGCTGTCAGCACAGATCCTGACGTGGGGCTCGAACCCACGAACCACGAGATCATGACCTGAGTTGAAGTCAAATGCTTAACCGACTGAGCCACCCAGGTGCCCCCAGGATCTCCATTTTAGAGATGAGAAGATGAGGGCATAGGAAGCTGATTTGTGGGGTGCTGATTTCAGGCACTCGTATACAACGTCCTTCAAAAGAGAATCTGCAGTGTACAAGTCAGGTATTTATCAAACACACAAATAGGACACAAGTTTTCATGATAGAAATATGAACTTACTGGGGTGCCTGGGTGGCTCAGTCGGTTAAGCATCCGACTTCAGCTCAGGTCATGATCTCACGGTTCGTGGGTTCAAGCCCCACGACGGGCTCTGTGCTGACAGCTAGCTCAGAGCCTGGAGCCTGCTTCAGATTCTGTGTTTCCCTCTCTCTGACCCTCCCTGCTCATGTTCTCTCTCTCTCTGCCCCCTCAGAAATAAATTTTAAAAAACATGAAAAATTAAAAAAAAAGAAATATGAACTTACTGACTTGAGGATGGTGTGGGTATAGCCTCAGTTTATGAGAATGTTGGGTCCTTGCAACTAGCTCTGGCACTGCCTGGCTGTGATCTTGGCCAAGTCCTTCTGTGTCCTGGCCTCAGTGTCCTCATCTGTATAATGGGGATCACAGCAGTGCCCACCTCATAGTATTGTGGCAAGGACTACATGAAATCATTGCATAAAGTCCCCCTTTTTTTTTTTTTTTTTAAGAATCATCCATGGGGCTCCTGGGTGGCTCAGCTGGAAGAGTGTGTGACTTTTGATCTTGGGGTCATGAGTTTGAGCCCCACTTGGGTATAGAAATTATTTAAGTAAATGAAACTTTAAAAAATCATCCGTAAAGGATTTTTATTAGTTGCCTAGCTTTATGTCTCATATATTAGAATAATGGGTTAAAAAAATCATGGGGTTTTAATAAAACCCAACTCTTGGCACGACTGGGTGGCTCAGACAGTTAAGTGTCCAACTTTGGTTCAGGTCATGATGTCACAGTTTGTGGGTTCAAGCCCCATGTCAGGCTTTGCGCTGACAGCTCAGAGCCTAGGGCCTGTTCCAGATTCTGTGTCTCTCTCTTTCTGCCCCTCCCTCACTCACACTCTGTCTCTCTCTCAAAGATGAATAAACATTACAAATAAATTAAAAATGAATTAAAAATAAAACCTACTCTTGGAGCACCTCGCTGGCTCAGTTGGTTAAGCATCTGACATCAGCTTAGGTCATGATCTCACAGTACATGAGTTTAAGCCCCACATCAGGCTCGCTGCTGATAGCTCAGAGCCTGCTTCAGATCCTCTGTCCCCCCTCTGTCCCCCTCTCTCCCCCTCCCTGCTCGCTCGCACTCTTTCTCTCTCAAAAATAAAATAAACTTAAAAACTTTAATTAACAAAAACTAACTCTTGATCTTGGCTCAGGTCATGATCTCATGGCCTGTGAGTTTGAGTCTCACGTCAGGCTCCTTGCTGACAAAGCTGAGCCTGCTTGGGAGTCTGTCACTCCATTCCCTGCCCTTCTCCCTCTCTCCCTCTCTCTCAAAATAAATAAATAAACTTAAAAAAAAACTTATGACTGGAGTTTTTTTTCAGGTTTGCATTATTTTATTTGAAGGCAATCTTTTTTTCATTTGTCATTTTTCTATTATTCAAGTATAGTTGATGCATCAAGTCTTATACACAGTTCTGGCACAGAGTAGGTTCTCAATACGAGCATCTTATTGGAAGGTAGTTGATCAGAGCAGGGCCTACATCAGATCTCTTAAGTCAGGCAGGCCAAGTCAGCCGGATGTAGAAAAATGGGAAATTGGGTGAGGGGACCGGGAAAGCCGACACCTGACTAAAGGGGGTCAGCTGCTGTCCAGCATCGCCCAGGCAGGAACAGCAGCTAAGTGGTACCAGCCGGAGCCAGTCAGGAAAATGGAACCACACCAGGTGTTTCAACAGAGAGATCTAATAAGGGGATATGTTAAACAGGCACAGGTGGATTGAAAAGGCAAAATGGCCCCTGAGGTAAGAGAGGGAAACAGTTTAACACCTAGGGCTGGAGAACAAAGGAAAGAGGTTTGAGATTTACAATTAAGAAGCTCAGGAGAGGACCCCACAGAGCTGCGTCCCAGACCTCTGTGGAGGGGACACTGCCTGGTGGGTCTGGTGTTCCTCAGGGGGCCCGATGAGGCTGGTTCAGGACCAGTGATGTCAGACCTCCAATCTCTCAACAGAAGCCAAGGTGATTTTTTTGTTGGCAACTAATTTTTTAAATTTTCAAATTCTATTGTAGAAAATGGTTCCTCAAAAAATTAAAAGTAGAGGCGCCTGGTGGCATAGTCAGTTAAGTGTCCGAATTCGGCTCAGCTCATGATCTCATGGTTCAAACCTCGCATCAGGCTCTGTGCTGACAGCTCAGAGCCTGGAGCCTGCTTCAGATTCTGTCTCCCTTTCTCTCTGCCCCTTCCCCATTCATGCTCTCTCTCTCTCTGTGTGTGTGTGTGTGTGTTTCTCTCTCTCTGCCTCTCCCTCTCTCAAAATAGCTAAACATTAAAAAAAATTAAAAGTAGAATTACCATATAATCCAGCAAGTCCACCTCTGGGCACACACCTCAAAGAACTGAAAGCAGGGATTCAAAGAGATATTTGCACGCCCTGTTCATAGCAGTGTTATTCACAATTCTATAAGGTAGAACCCCGAGTGTCCATCGGTGGATGAACGGATAAACAAAACGTGCTCTATCCATACACGGGATATTCTTCAGCCTTAAAGAGGAAGGAAATTCCGACACGTGCTACCACACGGATGAACCTGGAAGACATCACGCTTAGTGAAATAAACCAGTCATAAAAGGACAAATAGTGTATGATTCCACTTAGATGAGGTCCCTAGAGTAGTCAGATTTATAGGGACAGAAAGAAAGGGCAGAGTCAGAGGCTGGCTGGGGAAGGGGAATGGAAGTTCATGTTTGATGCGTACACTTTCAGTTGGGGAAGACGAAAAAATTCTGGAACGGTTGGTGGTGATGTTTGCACAACAGTGCGAAAGTGGTCAGTGTCACTGAACTTGTACACTTAAAAGTGGTGAAGGTGTAAATTTTATGTTACGTGTATTTTCCCAGAATGTTTTTAAAAAATCCAGACTGTGGCCAAGCAAAGTGGATCTGGCCTGCAGGCCACCCGCGCTGGGGGCTCTCCGTAGAGCTAAGCTGGAGAGGCACAGAGAGTGGGAGACAAAGCCAGAGCAAGAACAAGGACACAATAGTTTCTGCTCCGCTTTCCAGTGCAGTTGGGGACATGAGTTCAGTTCTAGTTCTGCTGCTGGTAACCTTGGCCTCTCTGGGCCCCAGCTGTCAGAGGAGGGGCCCAGGTGGGTCAGGTGGTAGGAGCCCCCCATGCCCGGGGAGAAAGCCCCCCACTCTCTGGACTCAGGGGAGGGTCTGTGTGCCCTAGCATGCTGCCCCCCACCCCCACGGAGCGCCAGCACAGCCTTTGGACCTTCTCACTGCTCTTCTGCTCAGCTAGAGTGAGAGGCCAGTGCCAGCCCAGGGTCTGATTACACCTCAGGCGTCAAGCAGATTCCCAGTCCAATGTGTGGCCTAAAAATAAAGCATTAAATCCTAAGCCCAGGAAGGCAGGCTTACAAGCAGAGGAGGGAGGGAGAGAGCACTTGATCAGGGTGGAATTCCATCCCTGGTTGCCTGGACTCTGTGCAGGGGATTTCTGTCATAACCACTGGAGAGAAGATGGGATTATGAGAATATTTTGAGGCCACACAAGCCAGCTGACTCTGGGAAGATAGGAGAGAAGCCCGAGAGGACTGTGGTAGTCGTTTGTCCCTCCTTCTGACACAGCCACAGAAGCCTCCATCTACTCCAGAGGACGTGGACCTGGACCAGAATAGAGCCAGGGCTGCTGCTGACCCAACCTGGGAAGCTGGGGAAAGCGCTTGACACTGAGCTAGGCTTCGATGGGAGAGATGTAAGGAAGAGCCTTCCAGGCAGAGGGCGAAGGGTGGGCAAAGGCACAGGGGACTAGAAGACGGTACATGTCCAGGAAGCAACAGGTAGTCAGCCCAGTGCGCTTGAGGCATATAGGCTGCACATAAGAGTGAGGATTAGTGGGCAGTGAGTAAGGTAAATTGTCCCCTTTCTCCCAGCAGGACTTTGAGAGCCAGGATAAGGATTTAGGGATTTTAAGGATTTAGCCGAGGACACTGGGGCTCCATGGAAGGCATGTGAGCTAAGGAATGGCACAGTGTGACTGCATTTTAGAAAGAAACTCTGGCACCCTTGTGCAGGTTGTGGGGTTCAAGAAAATGAGCTTCATAGGGATGCCTGGGTGGTTCAGTCGTCTAAGCACCTGACCCTTGATTTCAGCTTGGGTCATGATCTCACACTTCATGGGCTCAAGCCCAATGTGGGGCTCTGCACTGACAGTGTGGAGCCTGCTTGGGATTCTCTCTCTCACCTTCTCTCTCTGCACCTCCCCCACCCGTGCCAACTCCCTCTCTTTCTCTCTCTCCCTCAAATTAAATAAACTTGAAAGGAAGGAAAGAAGGAAGGAAGGAAGGGAGGGAGGAAAACAGCCTCACAGACCTTGAACTCCAAGATTCCTAACTGATGAAGGGCTGTTTTCCTCTTTGTTTGCATCAAGGCCATATTTCCCACGGGATGCTCCCAGCCAATGACAACACAGGGAGACACTAAGTCAGGCCCATTCCTGGGAGGCACAGGACTGCCTGACATCTGCCAGACCTTCCTTAGACAACCCGGCAGACTAGACCTTCGTCCCAACCTTCCTTCCCTGTCTTCTTCACCTGGGCCTAGACGGACCTCACAGCCTGACAGCCCTCCCCAGCCTTCCACTCACCCTCTTTTCTCACACAGATGTTTCACCTAATAAAATCCTTCCAAGGTTTATTCCATCCTGGTACTAGCCTCCCAGAGGGTCCAGACTAACAGGGTGAATCTAGAAGCAAGGGATACCGGTGGCCACAGGAACAGAGAGGAAAGGTGAATTTGAAGGCATCTTAAAGGTCTAGGCCACAGAATGTCCTCAGCCCCCTGGGCTTTCCTCAGGGCTCAAGCTCTTGACACCTAGCTTGAGAATTGTCTACATCATCTTTGTCTCCCCCACTAAGATTCTGAGTTTGTCTAATAAATGAGTGAGTGAGTGAGTGAGTGAGTGAGTGAATGAAGTGAAGGAGAAATGAGAATCTGGGATAATCCTGGAGCTCTGGTTTGGGACACCTGGTAGACGGTTGTAGTTAATACTTGCTATTTGTTCCCCTGGAGGTTTTTGCCACTCCAGTTTCCTTTGAAGAATAAACCTCCACCCTTTTGTGCATCAAAGGACACTAACAAAGTAGAAAGACAACCCACAGAGTGAGAGAGAGTATTTACAAATCACATATCCTTTATACCCAGAATAGATAAAGAATTCCTGGGGCGCCTGGGTGGCTCAGTCGGTTAAGCGTCCGACTTCGCCTCAGGTCATGATCTCATGGTTCGTGGGTTCGAGCCCCACGTCGGGCTCTGTGCTGACAGCTAGCTCAGAACTTAGAGCATGTTTCAGATTCTGTGCCTCCCTCTCTCTCTGACCCTCCCCTGCTCATGCTGTCTCTCTCTCTCAGAAAGAAATAAAACCTTAAAAATTAAAAAAAAAAAAAAGAACTCCTGCAATTCAACAACAAAAACCCAATTCAAAAATGGAGGAGGAAAAGGCAGAGGAATTAAATAAACATTTCTCCGAAGAAGGTGTATACAAATGGCCAGTAAGCCCATGAAAAGGTGCTCAATATTTTTAGTCACTATGGAGTTGAAAATCAAAACCACAATGAGGTATCACTTCACACCCATTAGAATGCCTGCTACATTGAAAAACAAAACAAAATAAAACAGAAAATAACAAGCGTTGGTGAGAATGTTGAGCTGGACATATTGCCAGGCTGTCCTTGGGCATTGCTGGTCAGAACGAAGAATGATGCAGCAACCATGGAAAACAGTTTAATAGTTTCTCAAAAAGTTGAACACAGAATCCAGCAATTCTACTGCTAGATGTATACTCAAAAGCAGTAAAAACAGGCATTCAAACAGGTTCTTGTGCGCCCATATTCATGTCAGCGTTATTCACCATGGCTAAAACATGCAAGTCGCCCAAGTGTCCATTCACTGATGACTGAATAGGTAGACAAAACGTGCTCCATCCATACAATGGAGTAGTATTCAGCCATAAAAAGGGAGGAAATTCTGATACATGTACAACACAGATGAACCTGAAAGACATGATGCTAAATGAAATAAACCAGTCACAAAAAGACAACCATCGTATGATTCCATCAGCAGGAGATACTAGGAGGTGGGAGATGATGGTGGCTCAGATCCATCCACCAAGGCCAGAAGGCTGGCTGGGGAAGGAGGGGATGGAATGTTGGGAAGAAAAGGTTCATACTGTAGCATGTAAAGTTTGAGATGCCGACAGACATCCAGGTAAAAATGTGGGTGGTTGAGTCTGTGAGTCTGGAGATTTACGGGGAGGTCTGGGCTGAGGATACACATTTGGGAGACAACAGCATGAAGATGAAATTCAAGGCCCCAAGACTAGATGAGGTCCCCAAGACTGCACGTACAGAAAGGAGTCACAACCCTCCCTGGGGAGGCCCCACCATCTTTTATTTGTTTTTACTCCCAACCTCACGTTTTCCCAAATGGAGAGGTAGGGAAAGGGTGGTTCAAGAACAGGAAATAATGTGTGCGAAGACTCAGAGGCTCTCTGACATCTATGTGGGCACATTGGGTACTTCTAAAGAGGTCAGAGGTCAGGGGCATGAGGGGAGTGGCCGGAAATACAGTGGGGGGGGTGCGGGGGGAGGGCCAGATGTCAAAGGGCCTTGACTGAGGAGGACCTGGGGCTTTTCCTGATGGCCGTGGGAGCCATAGAAAGGAATTGCAGAGAGAGAGGGATGTGAAGCATTCAGCTCTGAGTTTTGGGGAGCCCCCTCTGACTATAGAGCAGGAACAGGCTGGACAGAGCCTGGATGAGAGGAAACTGGCACAGATGAGGAAAGACATTGGCCCAGAGGATATGGGCAGTCCTGAGCTGCAGCAGGTCGAGGGGCTGGCAAAGGAGCAGCAGGCTGGTTCTCCGTCGGTGGCTCGACCGCAGAGCAAAGGATTCAGGGAGGATGGCCTACCCATTGGGAAAGCCCCAAGGCTACTGAGCACAGCCCCTGACCCATCCCAGCCTAGGGGGCCGAGCCAGGGGTCAGAGTGGACCAGCCAGGGCTACTGCAGAGGCAACCCCTGGGGTGGCCGTTGTCCACAGGTCTGGCCTGGGGAGGGGGAGGACTGGGGCTCTTGAATGAAACCCAGGCCCTGTCAGGATGTCCTGTGTGCCTTCAGTCAAGTCCTTGCCCCTCTGTGGACCTCAGTTTCCTCACCTGGAAAATAGGCTTCCAAGAATACAAAATTTCCAGGGGAGAGGTAAAGAATGGGGCTCGAAAAGGCTTCTTACAAAGTGGAAAGAAGCTGGTTTCTTTTTTTTTCTTTCTTTCTTTCTTTTTTTTTTTTTTTTACTTTTTTTTGAGAGAGAGAGAGGGTGCAAGTGATGAGGAGCAGAGAAAGAGAAAAAGAATCCCCTGAGTGGCAGAGAGAGGAAAAAGAGAGGGAGAGAGGCATACAATTCATCTGTTTAAAGTATCACTTGAAGTGCCCGGGTGGCTCAGTCAGTTAAGCTTTCGAATCTTCGATTTGGGCGCAGGTCATGATCTCATGGTTCATGGGAATTCCTGTTTGGAATTCTCTCTCTCCTCTTTCTTTGTCTCCCTCTCTCTCTCTTTCAAAATAAATAAATAAATAAATAAATATTATTTTAATTTAAAAAAATAAAATAAGGGTGTAACTCATCAGCTTTGGGTGTAGTCCTGGAGTGGTACACAATTATCAGAATCTCGTATAGAACCTTTTCATGACCCCCCCACAAAAGCCCTGTCACTCCCCATTTCCCTTTCCCTCAGCCCATGGCAACCATAATCTCCCTTCCATCTGGACATTTCATATAAACAGAATTACATAATGTGTGGCCTTTTGTTTTGGGTTCCTTTCGCCTAGCGTAAAGCTTGTAAGGTCCGTCCATGTCGTCACGTGTGTCAGCACTTCATGCCTTTTCATGTGGAACAATACTGCATTGTACAGGCTACTTTGTTTATCCGTTCCTCTGTGGATGGGCACTTGGGCTGCATCTACTTTTTGGCTGTGATGAGTCATGCTGCTGAACATTCGCGTGCAAGTGTTTATTATTTATTTGTTCGTTCATTTGTTTGTTTTAGTCTTTATTCTGTTTTATTTAATTTTTACTTTTACTTTTTTTTCATTTTTTAATATTTTTATTCACATCCAAGTGAGTTCTCATGTAGTGCAATAATGATTTCAGGAGTAGATTCCGGTGATTTCGCATACAAGTTTTTATGTGGACACAGAGCCCCCACGTGATAGCTCGCTCAAATTTGAGAAGCACTGCTGTGGCGAATTCTCTCGGTGAGCATATCACAACTTATCTCTTCTGTTTCTGACAGAACAAATGCTTTGGTTGTTTCCAGTGTTTGGCTGTTGTGACAATGATGCTGTGAACATGGTATGCATCCCTCCTGGCGCAGGAGTTTCGATGGCGCTGTGGAATTGCCGGTTCAGAGTGCATATCTTGAGGTTTCCTGCATTCAACCACACTCCTTCCCAAAGTGGTTGACACATTATCCTTTGGCACATCCGGTGATACTGTCAGGTCACCAACACTTGATACTGATGTCTCTTTATTTTCTTTTTAAGTGTTTTTTTTTTTTTTAAGTTTATTTATTGAAGCAAGCTCTACACCTGACATGGAACTCGAACTCACGACCTTGAGATCAAGAACCACATGCTCCCCTGACTGAGCCAGCCAGGCACCCCATTGATGGCTTTTTAATTTGGGCCAATATGCTAGGCATATAACCTTATCCTGTTGTGTTTTAATTTGCATTTTCCTGTTTGTTAATGAAGTTCAGCACTTTTTTCTTAAAACATATTTAATAGCATCCTTTTGACTTTCCTCTTTTGGGAAGAGCTGGATCAAGTTTGTAGTCCATTTTTCTCTGTTGGTTTGTCTACCTTTTCTCTATTGATTGCAAAGATTCTTGATGTATTTTTGATGCTATCCTCTGTTTAATATTTGGTGTCTAAATATGTATGTTTCAATGATCTTTCATCATTTCACTTTTCACAACATTAAAATCTCTAATCTTCTATTCAACAATCGCTTATCTCTAAAGGAATGAACAATGTATTAGATTGACCTTGGGATTTAAAATGATGGTTTGGAAGGCAGCATCACTTCTGTGATATTCCTGCCTAGATACATCAACTGTATCTCATCATGAGAAAATATCTGGCAAACTCAGATCAAGGGACATTTTACGAAATAACTGATCCACATTCTTCAAAAGTGTCAATGTTCTACAAGACAGAGAAAGGAACTGTTACAGATTAATGGAGGCTAAAGAAAGGTCACAAGTGAATATGAACATGGTCTTTAATTTTCTTCAGTTACAGAGGGCATGATTGGGATCATTGGCAGAATCTGAATAAGATCTGCAGATAAAACATTACCATGTGTTGCTATTAAGACATCATTACTGTATCACTGTCATTTTCTTGGCTTTGATCATTGTACTGTGGTTACGTAAGGAAAAGCCCTTGGTTTTAGTAAACACACACTGTAGGGTTTAGGATGGGAAGAAGTATCATGTCTGCAAGTTGCTCTTAAATTCAGGGAAAAAGTGCTTACAGAGAGAAGGATAAAATAAATGTGCTAATATGTTAACATTAGGGAATCTGGTGAAAAGGACATTTGTTTTATTCTTACAACTTCTCTTTATGTCTGAAATTATGTAAAAAAAAACCAACCCTGTAAAAAAAAAATCTATTCACCATAATAGCTGCTGAAATCCAAGATTAGCCGAGATCAGGAACTAGAGATTTGTGCCACAGCCGCAAACAACCCAAAAGAAAAGGACAAAAAAAAATTTTTTTGAATAGGTGCTTCGAAGAAGAGGAAATGCGCTTGGCCAATAAACATGAAAATATGCTTTACCTCATTAATTATAGGGAAATAAGTTAAAGAAGTTAAACTAAGTTAAATTAAATTAAAATAAATGACACAAAATGACGATCCGATACTACTCCACAGCCACCAGATTGGTGTCTAATGATAACAGCTGTGGCCCCATGGACCAGTGGGAATGAGCATACACTATTGGGTGAGAATGTATGGTTTTTTTCATATAAAGTCTCCAAGTAGACAAAAGCTGTATCGATTATGGATACATATACAGATAATAAAACTATGAACAAAGAGATACAGGGATCACCAAGAAGTGTGGGGAGAGGAAGGGAGGGAGACACAGGTGGTCTGAGGTACTGGTAGTGTTGTTTTTTTTTTTTTTTTACCTGGGTGGTAGTTACATGAGAGTTTACTTTGTAACTATTTTTCAACGGGTGTGTCTATCTTGGACACTTTTCTATGTACTGTATTCCACAAGAACAATGGTTTCAATCAAATACTATATTAAAAACAAAAACTAGGGGCATCTGGGTGGCTCAGTCAGTTAAGCACCGGACTTGAGCTCAGGTCATGATCTCAAGTCCCTCTTCGGGCTCTGTGCTGACAGCTCAGAGCCTGGAGCCTGCCCCTTCCCTGTTCATGGTCTGTCTGTCTCTCTGTCAAAAATCATTAAAAAAAAAAAAAAGTTAATCTTTGCTCATTGCTCAACTGAAGATACTATTACAGCATGTGAACACAAGAGGGAGCTCTAACCAGTGAGCCTCGGCGAAATGAGGTTTCGTAGCAACGGAGAACAACATTAAAGAGGAAACTTGCCCAGAGTAGTTACCGTTGTATTCTGACACCGGCACCTGCCAGGTCAACCGCGGGTCTGTTTCTTGTACCTGGAGTATCTCTATTGGGTCTAAGAGCGTCTCTGACCTTTCCTGATGGGCTCTTCTCCCAAATGCGAGGTCAAGTCTGCAGAGCTGGAGAGGCTGCGCCATCGCGCCCCTGAACTTTGTTTTCTCGCCAGTGTCAGGTAATGACAGCCTCAGGCCTTAATGGAGGGCCCTTCTCCATCAAGGCTACAAACAAGTCGTAGCATTTCCGTAAAAAAAAAAAAAAAAAAAGGAAGAAATTAAGAGGGGACTTTGTCCAAGGCCTTCTAAGGCACCAGGTTGCAAACGAAGATGGCTTTCAAGATTTGGGTTGTGGTGAAAGTTTTCTGGATTGTTGACAAAACAGAAGGTCTTATAATGAATCGGTAAATGATACTACGTGGGGTAATGGTGATGCACAGATGCAGAATATACTGTATGGAAGAGCTTTCCCATTCTTCATCTCACTTGATTTCACAATTAGTCTGGTATCACTCCATTTTGTAGATGAAAAAACTGGGGCTCAGAGACGTTAAGGGGGAGAGGTCGAGAGCTTTCTTCCCAACTGAATTCACGAAAGAATAAATATTAGTTTTTTCGAAAGGAGAAGCTGTTCATTGTCTCTAACAATCAAAGACATGAAAATTTAAACAAGAGGTAACTTATTTTCTCCATTAATTAGCAAAACTGTTTTAAATCATGACATTTCTCATGGTTTGGAAACCGGCAGTCTTGTGCAATGTTAGTCTTAAAAATGTTTCTAACCTTTGATCCATCAACCTCACTTCTAAGAACCTATCCTGAGGACATAATTTGAAATCTGGGGAGAGGTGTATGTGCAAATATTGGTGGCAGCATTATTTATGAAGACAACAACGGGGGAAAAGGTGACCAAGAGAACAAAGTAAAATGAATACTTCCATTTAAAACAGATGATGATGGGGCATCTTCGGGGGCTCAGTCAGTTGAGCTTCTGACTTCAGCTCAGGTCAAGATCTCACGGTTCGTGGGTTTGAGCCCCGTGTCAGGTTCTGTGCTGACAGCTCAGAGCCTGGAGCTTGCTTCAGATTCTGTGTCTCCTTCTCTCTGTGACCCTCCCCACTCATGCTCTGTCTCTCAAAAATAAATACTTAAAAAAAAGAGAAAGGAATGATGATGATCCTGAATGATCCTGGATGATCATCCCATGGCATCACTGGAAATGCTAGTGTGTAAATATTAAGTAAAGGGGGAAAAGCAGCTGCAAAATGTCCCGGGCACTAATCAAGCTTATAAATACATAGCTTCACATTGGTGTAGGGGTGCAAAGAAAGTGGAAGAAAGGAAAAACACTGGAGAGGTAAGAATGCTTTTTTTCTTGACATTTTTTTCTCCCCTTTCACTTAAACTTAGACTTTACTTTTTCTTCTTTTCATTTTTTTTTTCTTCATTTGGTATCTTCCTTGTATCAGTTGGCAATGTAATCCTTACTCCAGGGAAGTCAGAAAATATAAGAACAGTAAAATACTTCCTCTCAGAAAGAAACAATCTCTAGTAACACTTCAGAGCAGTGATTCTTAAACTTGAACATGTAAACACCTGGAAGACTTGTTAAAACCCAGAGAGCTGGGAGGCACCTGCGTGGTTCAGTTCATGATTCGTGGTTCGAGACTTCAAGCCCCACACGGGGCTCTTCACTGGCAGTGTGGAGCCTGCTTGGGATTCTCTCTCTCTCCATCTCTCTGCCCCTTCCCAGCTCACTTTCTCTCTCTCAAAGTAAATAAATAAACTTAAATAAAAATCCCAGATAGCTGGGCCCCACCCCAGAATTTCTGTAGGTGTGAGGTAGGGCTCAAGAATTTACATTTTTTTAAATGTTTTATTTATTTTTGAGAGAGAGAGAGAGAGAGAGAGCAAGAGGGGGAGGGGCAGAGAGAGGAGAGAGAACAGAGAGAGAACACGGGGCAGAAGATCTGAAGCGGGCTCCGTGCTGACAGGAGAGAGGGAGAGAGCCCAGCACAGGGCTCAGACTCACAAACTGGAAGATCACGACCTGAGCCGAAGTCGGAGGTTCAACAGGCTAAGACACCCAGGCGCCCCAAGAATTTACATTTTAAGTAAGTTCCCAGGTGGTGCTGACGCTGCTGCTCCACAGGCCTTACAAAGTCTTTCTACGCCCCATGCATACAGATTCCTCACCAGAATATGATGGACATTGAGGTTGTTTTTCCAGGAACATTCTTGTAGTTTGGTGCATCTTTGTTATTATCTGAATAATTACAATCGTCATAATTATTAATGATCTTAATTATTAAAATTATTCAGATTAAGTTTCCAATTCTAGAAACAGAATCGTTGAATCAAAAAACGTGCATGTTTTTCAAGGTTTAAAAAAATGTTTTTTAATGTTTATTTATACCTGAGAGGGAGAGAGACAGAGTGCGAGCTGGGAAGGGGCAGAGAGAGAGGGAAACACAGAATCTGAAGACAGGCTCCAGGATCGGAGCAGTCAGCACAGAACCTGACGCAGGGCTTGAACTCACAGACCGTGAGGTCATGACCTGAGCCAAAGTTGGACGCTTAACCGACTGAGCCACCCAGGCGCCCCTCAAGGTTTTAATATATATTGCCAAATGGTCCCTGTAGAATCTAATGTTTGCCATGCGCTGTGCAAATGTGTCATCTCAGTCTTCATGACGTATTCATTCATTCGGCATACACTCATTGAATGCTACTTTGTGCCAGGTACTTTAGGGACTCAGGGCTGAGCAAGACCCAGCAATCCTGTGAGGTAGATCCTGTTATTATTCCCACTGGATGGCTGAGGAAACTGAGATCCTAAGAAGACACATAAGTAGCTGTATCCTGGGGCTGCCTCATTTGCACAAGGAAGGTCACTCCCTGCTCCAGGCAGCCTCCCGCTGCATTGTTCCATAGCAAAGGGAATATTTTAATTGGGGGTGGCAACTCTTTCTCCCCCTTTTTTTCCATCATGATCCTGGAAAAATCAAATGAGGAAACATCCTGGCATACAGTATTTGGAAATAAAGCTCACCCAAAAAGCGGCCAGGAAGAAAAGCAAACAAAACTTTCTCAACCGGGTTTGATCTCCCACTCTTCAGAAATTAGGCAGAATTGGCCCCATTTGATCCCAAAGTTAGACTTGTTAGGGGAGCTTCTAACAAAGAGCACGATAGGTGTGTTTGGACATGTAGCAATTCAGTCAGATCTTGTTTTTCACTTTCCTAAATTCACTAATTACAGCCGTGGGCTGGATATCTCATGGGGTTAAGTGCAAAAGCTTGTGAGTCAAACATCTGACAAAGCGGAAGGTCTCCCAATAAATTATTATAACCCTCTAAGCTTCAGTTACCTCGTGAGTACTTTCCCGATTAAGTCTCCCTATAAGATCTAAATAATTCAGGGGTGGTGGTCACCATCTATCCCTCTTTTTTTTTTTAATTTTTTTAAAGTTTTATTTATTTCTGAGAGAGAGAGGCAGCATGAACAGGAGAGGGTCAGAGAGAGAGGGAGACACAGAATCCGAAGCGGTTTCCAGGCTCTGAGCCGGCTGTCAGCACAGAGCCCGATGTGGGGCTCAAACCCACAAACCGTGGTGAGATCATGACCTGAGCCGAAGTCAGACGCTTAGCCGACTGAGCCACCCAGGCGCCCCCATCTATCCCTCTTTTTAATCCACTACTCTGCCCCATGCGAAAACCTAGCAGTAACCCAAACTGCACTCACTGTGTTAGATGAGGCAGCTTTACCAGACAGGTTAACATAGCTTTCAGTTCATGGTATCCAACCACTGACCTGGCTATTCTGTTTCATCCCCAGTAGAAAAAAAGGTCCTGAAACAGTCCACTGTTACGTGGGGCGGAGAACGATACACATTTACCATCTACCTCAAGGCTGTGTTTTCTCTCCTGCTCTCTGTCCTAAAGGCTGAAGGGATTGGATCATCTAGACATCTGCAAAACATCACATTGGTCCGTTCTCTTCGTGAAGTAGGGTTTGTAGGACTGGATGGGTAAGACATGGTTCTGTCAAGTAGGAGATAAACCCTACAGGGATGCAAGGACTCTAGCAGATAGGCGATTCCCCTGATTAAGTTTCAGGGGCTCATTGCATCAGTGTGGTTTTGAGGGAGCCGTCTGGGGCATGCTGGGAAGGTCCCTGCAAAGTAAAGAACATGTGATCGCATCTTGTACCTCTCACCGTTCAGAAGGAAGCGCAATACCTGGTAAACTGCAGGCTGGAGTCGGCGTTTTTTACCCTCGGGGATACTAAGACAGCCTATTTTCTGAATGACATGGAAGGCTGTCATCTTCTGAGCAGATCGTCGCCTGAAAAGAGCTCTGTAGTCAATCCAGGCTGGACTGAGGGCTTCTCTGCCTCCAGGGTCATATGTCCCCAGAAGACCCTATGGTATTAGATGTATCTGTGGTGGGAAAAGGTACCACACGTTTAAGGCAAGTCCAGTGAAACAAACACAATCAGGACCCCTAGTGTTCTGGAGCGAAGCCATTCAGTCGGCAACAGAATTCTTGCCTTTGGAGAAACTCCTCCGGGGCGGGCACTGGTAGACATGGAGCACCTGACCGTGGAACAGGAAGTGATCCTGTAGCCAGAACAGCCCATTACAGGCTGGGATGCGTCAGACCCACCAAGTCATAGTGTCAGGTAGTGTCAGGTGGACTCGACAGCAATCCAAGTAAGGTGGTGCACCTGGGACCAGGCACAGGCAGGGCCTAGGCCCCCATGTCATCCACCAACACCCTCCTCCATCTCACACCTGTTGCTGCGGGCGGCTCCCTTACGGCCAGCTGACAAGGAGGGAGAAGGCCAAGCCCGATCCACAGACAGGTCTGTTCGGTAGGTGGGTATAAGCTGAGCATGGAGGACAGGTGCATTACAGCCTCAGCCAGAGGTGAGCTTTAAGGACAACATGAGGAGGTGGAATCCTTCCACCCGCTAGGGCTTTGGGCAGTGCACTCGCGCATCCGCTCTCTGGACAAGAGAAGAAAGTAGCCTCAGGTAAGAATAAATACAGACTGTGGGCAGTGGCAAAAACAGGAAGGATCAATATTGAAAGGCGGGGGACCAGGCGGCGTGGGGGAGAGGACTGTGCGTGGACCCGTGGAAATGGGCACCAAGTGTGACGATCTTGCGTCATAGGTTGACACTCACCAGAAGGTATCCATCGTGGAAGAGGGGCTGAACAATCAAGCAGGCAGAGTGACAGCCAGGTCATCAGTCAGTCTCCACCACCCCAGTTGTGGCATAATCGGCTCAGAATGAAGAAGCCATGTGGCTGGATCGGAGGTTCCGCGTTCACCAAGGGTGATGGAGCCACCACCACTGCTGAATGTCCAAGTCTCCAGTAACAGAGATCAACATGGAGACGCCAGTGTGACACCATCCTTCGAAGAGCCCCACCAGCCATCGGGTGGCGAGTTTATTAAATTGGACCTCTTTCATCTCCCTCTCTCTCTGACCCTCCCCTGTTCATGCTGTGTCTCTCTTTCAGAAATAAATAAAACATTAAAAAGAGTAACAATAAATTGGACCTCTTTTACCTAGAAGAAGAAGTAATTCATCTCGACTGGGACACATATTCCTGCTATGACTTTACCTTTTCCTGGCTACTGGGTGGCAGCCAATCTAAAGACTTCAGAGTGTTTGATCTACTAATGTTTGGTCTCAGAAAAGATCACATTAGTCCAAAGGACTCATTTTATAGAAAAGGAGGTGTAGGGGCACCTGGGTGGCTCAGCTGGTTAAGCGTCTGACTTTGGCTCAGGTCATGATTTCATAGTTTGTGGGTTCGAGCCCCGTGTCAGACTCTGTGCTGACAGCTCAGAGCCTAGAGCCTACTTCGGATTCTGTGTCTCCCTCTCTCTCTGCCCCTTCCCCTGCTCATGCTCTCTCTCTCTCTCCCTCTCTCTCTCTCTCAAATAAATAAACATTTAAAAAATTAAAAAAGAAAAGAAAAGGAGATGTAGTAGTGACATATGACGATGGTATTCACTGAACTTGGGACATACCACATTGCCCAGAAGCTGCTGGCCTTTGGAGGACTTTGGAGGACTTTGGGACCGAAGGCTACATCTAAGCCAGCCCAATTGGGGCTCAAGGAGAGAACAGGTTTGGGGGCTCTTCCAGTCCCAGCCCAGGAGTATCTCTACTTCACAGACCCCTAAGAAGCAGGTACTTTAGTTCTTAATTCTTTCTGACATGTGTTCTTTCTCTCTTCCATATATGCAATAAAGTCTGAGTAAAAGCCATTGTACCATCACACTCTCTTGAGTACCACTGGCCATAAGCTGCTTCCCACAGACCTCCCTGGCCTGCCTGGAGGCTTTCTTGGTCAATAGCTGGCAAGTTTCCAGCCCTTTTGGGCCAAAAACTCTGTCATTCCTTCCCTTTCCCAAATATCTGAGCAGATCCACGACTCCAGCTTTCTGGAGTCATAGGCAAAGAATCTTGGTAGGAGGTAGGCTCAGATTCAATTTCTGTTCTTTTCCCACATGCGTTTTAGCTCTTGCCAATCTAACACTCTCTAGAA
This sequence comes from Crocuta crocuta, assembly GCF_008692635.1. Classification (NCBI taxonomy): domain Eukaryota; kingdom Metazoa; phylum Chordata; class Mammalia; order Carnivora; family Hyaenidae; genus Crocuta; species Crocuta crocuta. The sequence continues at coordinate 915,906 of NW_027551577.1, read as the reverse complement.
AACTCTATTTTATGCCCCCAAGTTGTGATGAGCAGAATCCGGAGGACTGATAAGGTTCCTGACTTTCCTATTGTCTCCCATCTGGGTCTGGTGATGACTCTACAGATGGTGACGAGATCATGTCAGAGGGGCCTACCCAACTGAGGCCTCTTACAGCGGGCTCATGGCCCCCACGCCTCTGGCCACCCTAACTCGTCCTCTGCTAAGACCATGTTCTCACAGGCAACGGGGGGGACTGCGGGTGAGAGAAGCAGTTAGAAACCTGAAAACCTGCCCTTCCCCCTCTTAACCCCTCTCCCCACTCCTGCTGTCCTGGGGATGCTACTGGGATTGCCGTTTGTCTATTAAATTATGTTATAGTTAAAACGTTTGGGGGAATCTAAAAATAAAAGGTACTTTAGCTAGAAAAAAAAAAAAGAGATGCAACTGAGGCACCAATTTGGAAATGACACTTACAAGGAGGCAATTCTCACTCTATACCAACACCATGCATGGCGCTATCTACAAGTAGAATAATGGATTGGGGAGTCAGGGGGTGCAAGTAAGAATGGCCCCTCTCACCATGCTCGCAGTGAGACACTGGGAGAATTCGGGCTCCCCATCCTCACAATCCCGGGCTCTGCAGGTCTACAGATCCTGGTTCTGGGCAGGGCGTGGGGGGTGCGGGCAGAGGGGGTACTTCTACCAGGAGACACGAGAGCCCCATTAAACTTTAAGCTATAGCTGCTACCTGGTCATTTCAGGCTCCCGGTGCCAAGAGACCAGCAGGGAAGAAGAGGAGTCACCCCAGGGCACCTGGGTGGTTCAGTCGGTTGAGTGGCTGACCCTTGGTTCCAGGTCAGGTCATGATCTTGTGGTTTGTGAGTATGAGTCCAGAGTCCAATTTGGAGCCTGCTTGGATTTTGTCTCTCTCCTTCTTTCTCTGCCCCTCTCCTGCTCGTGCTCTCTCTCTATCTCTCTCTTTCCCTCTCTCTCTCTCTCAAAATAAATTAATAAACTTGAACAAGAAAAAGGGGGTCACCCTCCTGGCAAGTGAATTGACCGTAACATCAGAAGGAAGCAGAGCTGTTGTTACACAAAGGACAGAGAGAAATGCATTTGACACTGGAGGTGACCCACTTGTGTGTTTCTTGACGGCAAATAGTCAGATGCAGCCACCATGATGAACATGAGCATGGTGATCAGGGCCTTGGACCTCTTAGAGATGGAGGTCTGGCCCATCTTGCCAGGTAAGCCACTGAGACCGGCACAGGTATAAGCTCGGGGCTAGTGAGTCTAGAACGGGTAGTTAAAGGAGGGAGGGAACAAATAGACTAGCTGTAGCGTGGGAGCTGTAGCTCATTCCACCAACCTGCTAACGTTTCCCCAGAGAAAGAGAAGAAGCGGAATCCTGGAGGAGTCATTCTCAGACGGCGTTAACATATTTTACAAAGCAAGGGATCTAAATGGTACGGAAGTGCAGTGAATGGTATAGTGTGTGCCCACATCTTCTCTATCAGACCAGTGCACACACTCTCCACATTGCCCTTTAATGGACGGGGCTGCCTTGTCCAGTGTGATGACCCCTCCTTGGAGATAGCCGCAGCCAGTGACTGGCCAACGTAGGGGTCCCTTCCATCAATTCAGGACAGCTGTGATGAGCCATTTGCAGAGCTCCCAGTGACTGAGGTCTTTGTTACAACTCCCTTGCAGTTTATCTTCTCCCCGTGTGAAATTCTAGTGTCCTCATCCCTTCACAAGTGTTGATCCCGAGAGTACTCCAATAAACCTCTTGCAGACAAGCCTCCTCAGAGTTTGTTTCCCAGGAAACCTGGCCCAGTGCACTGTGCACATCCTCAACCACGCTAGTTAATGTCAAACCATTCCCAAGATGGTTGTACCAACTTACATTCCTACCAACAACGCATGAGAGTTCTATTTGCTCAACATCCTCGCCAAATCCTGGTATTGTTAGGCTTTTTATTTTTAGCCAATCTGGTGGGTGTGAAATGGAATCTCATTGTGGTTTGCATTTACATTTCCCTGATGACTAATGAGGTTGGGCACCTCATGGGTTTACCAGGTACTTGGGTTCACTCTTTGGGAACAGCCTTAGCTCCCTTGCCAAATCCAGTCCCACAGACCCATTCATTTAATGCTGTCTAATAAGGGAGGAAGGCCACCAGCCTCAATTAATCCTTCTGCCCTCTTCTGACTTGACATCTGAGCAGTGTGACATTTGGTGGACCACTTTGTCCACCCATGACCTTCTTTTCTTGGCTCCTTGACATTACGAGGTCCTTGTTTTCCTCTACCTCTTCAGCTGCCCCTTGTCTGCCTCCTTGGCAGAAAAAGGCATGACTGTTACATGTTGGGGGTTCTCAGGCACAGTCCGTGCTCTGTTCTCACTCTGACCCCCTCAGGAGGTAAGCTCACGTACACCCTCAGCTGCAGTTACCATCATTACACACCGAGGATTCCCACATTCCTCTCCGTCGACACTGCCACATGAGTGTCTCAAAGCCTTTCCACTTCAATCCACACAAAACAGAAACTGTGACTTTCCCTCTGAAACCTGGTTGTTGGCCAACATTTCCTGCCTCGGTAAAGGTGTTACAATCCTCCTGATTCTAAACATCAGACACTCAGGAATCCTCCTCCCTCTTATTCGATTCAAGTCATCATGTTCAAAATTGGGTATCTTTGGGGCGCTGAGTGGCTCAGTCAGTTAAGTGTCCGACTTTGGCTCAGGTCATGATCTCACTGTTATGAGTTTGAGACCCTCATTGGGCTCTGTACTGACAGCTCAGAGCCTGGAACCTGCTTGGGATTCTTTGTCTCCTTTTCACTCTCTGCCCCTCCTCTGCTTGCTCGCATGCTCTCTCTTTCTCTCTCTCAAAAATAAGTAAACATATTTTTTAAAAAGCCAAAATTGGTTATCTTCAGTTTACCCTTCCAGATCCACTCTCCATTCTACTCTCTGCCTCAGGAAGTTGATTATATGGCTCCCATGAAGAAGCTTCCTTGCTCTTTGGTTTCTGATTGGGTTGGGCCAATGGTGTTTTCCTTACAAGCTACCTCACAACTTGGTCGCTTAAAAATACCACTATTTTATGATCTCTCATGATTCTTTGGGTTGACTGGGGTCAGTTCTGCTTCACCTGATGTTAGCCGTGGTGACAGTCCCGTGGGGACTCAATTCTGTTGGAACATCCAAGATGGTGCTCTCATGTCTGGCCAGATGGTGGCTACAAGTCTGGACTCAGCAGTAATAGGCAGGCTGAAATCCTCTCTTCTCAAGTCATTTCAGGGCCTCTCTCTCTCTCTCTCTCCCTAAAGACTTTCCCTGTGGTCTTTCCAGCACAAGGTAGACAGACTTCTAATAAAGTAGTTCAGGGTTCTCCAGACTGTGAAAGCTGAAAGCCCTCTTAATCCACGGCCCAGAGCCTGCACGGTATCACTTCTGCTGCCTTTTGTTAGTTAAAGCAGATCACACACGAGCCCAGATTCAACATGGGAAGGGACTGCATGAAGGCATGAACATTGGGAGGCATGATTCATTAGGGGCCAGGCTTGAAGACTAGCCACCTTAGTCCACTATCTGGTCCCCGAGTTCCCTCTAGCATGCAAAATAAAATCCCCCTCCATTCCCATAATCCCCAGAGTCTTATCCATTACAGCCTCAGGCTCAGGCCTGAAGTCTAGTTTTTCAAGAACAGAATCTCATCCAGTTGTTGAGGAGGCACGTGGGTGTGGTTTCTCTTGATCTGAAGACCTGTGGACAAGGGAGAAGTTGCCTGTCCCCACATACTAACTTATAAGGAGACAGAAGCTGGGCACCACAATATACTCTCCCATTCAAAAGGGGGAAACACTGGGGCCTGGGTGGCTCAGTTGGTTAAACGTCCAACTTCGGCTCAGGTCACGAACCCTCAGTTAGTGAGTCTGAGCCCTGCGTGGGGTTCTGTGATGACAGCTCAGAGCCTGGAGCCTACTTCAGAGTCTACGTCTCTCCCGCTCTCTGCCCCTCCCCTGCTCATGCTCTGTGTCTCTCAATAATAAATAAATATTTAAAAAATTTTTTTAAACTAGGGGGGAGCAGGAAACACTCATGGGTGCATCGCAATTATGAAATTCCTCCAAGTACGATTCCATTTGCTCCAGGAGCAGGAAATGTATGTTGACTAAGGCTGAGGCCTGCTTGCTGGCATTGGTTTTATAGGCACATCTTATTCTCTTGCACTTTACTTTATTGCACTTAGCAGATACTGCCTTTTTTACAAATTGAGGTTTCAAGACTTCAGGGGAGGAAGCCACTGCTGATGTGGTGGAAATAGCAAGAAAACCAGAATTAGAAGTGGAAATTGAAGATGGGACTGAATTGCTGGAATCGCATGATCCAACTTGAACGGACGAGGAGCTGCGTCTTACGGATGACAAAGAGGGTGGTTCCTGAGGTGGAAGGTACTCCTGTGGGAGGTGCTGAGAAGACTGTTGAAACGACAACCAAGGATTTAGAATATTACGTCAACTTGGTTGATAAAGCAGCGGCAGCGTTGGAGAGGATGGATCTCAACTTAGAAGTTCTGCTGTGGGCAGAAAGCTATCAAACAGCATCACACGCTACAGAGAAATGGTTCATGAAAGGAAAAGTCCATCAACATGGCAAATTTTATTGTCTTATTTTGAGAAATTGCCACAGCCATGCAGCCTTCAGCAGCCACCACCCTCGTCAGTCAGCGGCCATCCATGGAGGCAAAACCCTCCACCAGCAAAGAGATTACGACTTGCTGAAAGCTCAGATGATGGTTAGCATTTTGTAGCGATAAAGCATTTTTTAAGTTTATTTTTGAGAGAGAGAGAGAATGAGCATGAGGAGGGAAGGCACAGAGAGAGGGAGAAACAGAATCCAAAGCAGGCTCCAGGCACTGAGCTGTTAGCAGAGCCCGACTCAGGGGCTTGAACTCCCGAACTGTGAGATCACGACCTGAGCCAAAGTTGGGCGCTTAACTGACTGAACCACTTACGCACCCGCCCTTTATTTCTAAGCAACAAAGCATTTTTTAATTAATATACATTTTTAGACATGTTATTGCACACTTAATTCTACAATATTGTATAAACATAACTTTTATATGCACTGGGAAGCCAGAAAATGAACTTGACTCGTGTTATTGAGATAATCACTTCACTACAATGCTCTGGAAGAGAACCCACCATATCTCCCAGGTGTGCCTGTGTTTGGCTCTTGGCCCCACCCTCTGAGTCATCCTTCTGTTCCATAAGAAAGGCTCCACGTTGGTCTGTTTCCTGTCCTTAGGAAGTTGGGGGTCACAAAGGCTGCTTTTTTTGTTTTATGTCTCTGTTCTTTTCAGCCCAAGTTAGTAAAACAAAAAAGTTTGTGAGCTTCCTATGTATCAAATTATCTACTCCGTTAGACAAAAGCCGGACTTCTATTTCTTCCTGAAACAGGTGCTTTTCTACCTTGCCATATGCAAGCTGCTAAGGGACAACACCTCCAGAGATTCTCAGAAGCCTTTCATCTAGTGGAGAGGATCAACATGACATGGCCTTAAATCTGTCTGAAGCCCCAACATGGGGTTTTATAGCTGCCTCCTTGACCTAACCTTGACCCCGAGGCCACATTTTACTGACAGCACCCTAGATTTGATTTTTGTCTCCATATTCCTTCCCTCCCCCTAGGTTTTTATTTTCTTTGAGAATCTTTTTTTAAGTGTACTTATTTATTTTTTAGTAATCTCTGCACCCAATGTGGGGCTTATACTCACAACCCCGATATCAAGAGTCACATGGGGCGCCTGGGTGGCTCAGTCGGTTAAGCATCTGACTTCGGCTCAGGTCATGATCTCATGGTTCATGGGTTTGAGCCCCATGTCGGGCTCTGTGCTGACAGCTAGCTCAGAGTCTGGAGCCTGCTTTGGAGTCTGTGTCTCCCTCTCTCTCTGACCCTCTCCTGCTCATGCTGTCTCTCTCTCTCTCTCAAAAATAAAACATTAAAACAAATTTTTTTTAAAAAAAGAGTCGCATGCTCGACTGACTGAGTCAGCCAGGTGCCCCTCCTTGAGAATCTTTATTGGGCTGCACGGGGTGCAATGAGAAACAGTTTTATTTGCCAGCACAGCAAGCTGGAGGTTAGAAGCTTTTCCTCTAGATTCACTTGAATACCAAACAGTTCTTTCTTTCGTTCATCTCACTCTGTCCACCCCTCAGCTAAAATGAACCATTGGGTGGGTCTTTGAACATTCTGCCTTGAAATCTTCTGAGCCAAAGCAACAAGCTTATGAACTGAAATTTCTATTTTGCACATTATTACAAGGAACAGCTTAACTAGATCGTTCTGTCAGTACTTAAGTTAGGTTTCCTTCCCTCAGCCTTTTGTAACAATTTCCTCACAGTCCTTCCAGATTCCAGCAGCAACCTCATCAAGACCCTTTGAGCCTCTGCCCACTGTCCTGTCCTTAAGCCAATGTCCCATGCTTTTGGTGGTGTTCATTGGAACCTTCCACTTCTCGTTTTGGCTAAAGCTTAAAACAACAACCATCTATGATCTTCCATGATTCCATGGATTGACTGGGCTCGGCTCAGCACCATGTTGGCCGGGGCAGCAGTCATACAGGATCTCGGCTGGGCTGGGGTATCCAACATGGCTCACCCCCATGGCTGCACCTTATGGGGACACTTTAGCTGGGGCGCTGGGGCACTGGGACACTGGGTTTCTCTCTTTTCATGTCTCTCTTGTTCTCTCTACTTGCCTTCTCCGTGTAGTCTGTCCTGGTGGTATCTTCAACGGGGCAGGAAGACCCTGGACTGGTTTCATAAGTTCTCTGCCCCCTAGCTACGTGTATTCCTCACCTGTCCCTGTTCTCCCACGAAGGCTCTGACTTGGTATCCTTCTCACAGGGCAGATGTCTTGTTTGAGCCACCGTTTACTGGCCACTTAGGACTGTTCTGTCTTGTGCTGAGTCCTATGCTGGGGACTTGATGTGTATTTTTTCCTTTAAGCCTCAAGGCAATCCCTGATAGGTACGCATTGCTTCCTCATTTTTTTTTTTAATTTTTTTTTAAAATGTTTTATTTATTTCTAGGAGAGAGAGAGAGAGAGAGAGACAGCGCGAGCAGGGGAGGGTCAGAGAGAGAAGGAGTCAGACTGAAACAGGCTCCAGGCTCCGAGCCGGCAGCCAGCACAGAGCCCGATGCGGGGCTCGAAACCACGAACAGCGAGATCATGACCCAAGCGAAAGTCGGACGCTCAACCAACTAAGCCACCCAGGCGCCCCACATTGCTTCCTCATTTTATAAATCAGAAATGTTCTGAGGCGCCTGGGTGGCTCAGTCAGTTCGGCACTCGACTTCAGCTCAGGTCATGATCTTGCAGTTCGTGAGTTCAAGCCCCACAATGGGCTCTGTGCTGACAGCTCGGAGCCTGGAGCCTGCTTCAGATTCTGTGTCTCCCTCTCTCTCTCTCTCTCTCTCTCTGCCCTTCCCCTGCTTGTGCTCTGTCTCTGTCTCTCAAAAATAAATAAACATTTGAAAATTTAAAAAAAGAAGAAGAAGAAATGTTCTATGACTTGCCCAAGATCACAGGGCTAGATAAGGAGCAGAACTGCCCTGGAATCCAGATCCATCTAACTCCACAGTCTCGGTCCCCTTCAGACCACTGCCTACATGTCCAGGGTGAGTCAGGGAACTTCAGGACTCAGTCACTGTTGCCTGAGGAGCTTCTGGATTTTTTAGGTAGGATGTACACATGGTGAAGTGCATGAAGTACACTCCCCTTCCAGGTGCAGCACAGTGACCCCTCATATGTACAAGCCCATGCAACAACTAGCAAGATCAAGGTACGTATATAACACTCCAGCACCCTAACAAGCTCCCTCATGCATCTTCCCAGTCTATACTCCACTGACTTCTATGAGCATCAATTAGTTTTGCATGTTTTTGAACCTCATAGAAATGGAACCATAGAGTATGGGCTCTTTCATCTGGCTTCTTTTACTCAACATGGTATCAGTGAGATTCGTTCTTGGTGGGCAGGTGACCCCAGGTAACTGCGGGGTGCTATTCCATCGTATGGACGGTTGGTCTCCTGTGGATGGATATTTGGGTTGTCTCCACTATGGGGCTGTTATAATACGGCTGCTGTGAACATCCGTGTACATGTGTTTGCGTGGACTGAAGTACTCGTTCTCGGAATACAGGCAGGAATAGGACAGCTGTTTCCTAGGGTAGGTATAAGCTTCACCTTACAGAAACTACCAGTTATCTAAATTGGTTGCTCCATTTTATACCGCCACTGGACACGTACGAGCACGCCAGTTAGCAGATCGAGATATAATTCATCGACCCTAAAATTCACCCTTGTAAGGTATACAATTCAGCAGTTTTAGTACACCCCCAGAGTGGTATGACCAGCCCCGCTAATTCCACAACATCTCGTCACCCCAAAAGAAGCCCCAGATTCATTAGCAATCACTCGCCATTCCTCCCTTCTGCCTCCAGCGCCCACCCCGCCCCTGCACTGGTAACCACCGATTTCCTTTTTCTCTCTATGGATTTGCCTGTTCAGGATATTTCAAGTAAAGAGAACCATACAGTCTGTGGCCTTTTGTGTCTGGCTCCTCCCACTTTGCATAATGTTTTCAAGGTTCATCCATGTTGTGACATGTGTCAGTACTTCATTCCTTTTTATTGCCAAATAATATTCTATTTTATGGCAATACCACATTCTGTGTATCCATGTGCCAGTTGATGGACACATGAGTTGTTCCCACATTATGCTATTATAAACAACGCTGCAAGGTAACGCTGTGTGCAAGTCTCCGTGGGGACATTCATTTCCAAGTCTCTTGTGGATGCTCCTAGGAGAGAAATTACTGGCTCGACTTGGGTCTTATAGATCCAGGGGCAAGGATTCCTGGTGGAGACATTTCCAGCATGAAGACAGTCCACCCATACATCTGGTCCTCTGTCGTCTACTCCACGGAAGATGGTTCACAGCTGGGAAGCACCCAATCTTCTCATGATCAGTAGCTAAGTTAAAATCTAGATTTATCTCGGAGAGACAATGGGTAGAGCCACCTCCTGGCGTTATAAAGGAAAACACACCTGAAAGCACAGTTCAGTATTCCCTACTTATGTGAACTTGGGCAAGCTACTTAATTTCTCTGAGCCTCAATGTTCTTATCTGCATAATGGGCACAAATAAGTTCTACTTTACAGATAGCATAGCTCCTAGCACTTGGGTGCTGACCAGCAAAAGAAGTGTGGATCCAGTAAACTCTAGTTCCAGTAAGTTCCCTTCCCTTTTGCCTTCCTTCAGTCAATTTTTCATGTGTCTGAAAAATATGCTACTCAGAGCAATAAATAACTTCCGGCAGGAGCACGGACGGGCTCTCAACTCTGCTTGTGCATTCAAATCACACGGATATATATAGATATAGATATAGATATATATATATATATTTTTTTAAACACACCGGTGCCCAGATCCTATTCCCAGAAGTTCTGATTTAATTCACCTGAGTTAGTGAGCGGACCTCTGTTTCTCACTGAAGCTCCCAGGTGATTCTAATGTATGGTCAAGGCTGAGACTTACTGTGCTAAGTAATGAATTAAATGTGATTGAGAGGCTGTAAGAAGGTTATAGTGGCCAACCATCTGGTCTACCCAGGACCGCCCAAGCTTAGCACTACAATTTCTGCGTCCTAAGAAACCTCTCAATTCTGAGCACACTGGGATATTTGACCACCCATCAGGAAGATGATAGACAAATGTTGATGTGTGGTCTGATATTTAGGATTTCCCTTTAAGTTTCAGATTTAAAGCCCAAGCTCTTGAATTTAGAGCGTAAAGACCAGAAGACTGCTTACTACCCCCCAAGCTCATTTGGGACATCTCAGCACAGAGTTTGAACTGCACAGGGAAGCTACGAGCTGTGCAGCCCCACCACGAGCAGCGGGAAGGAGACAAAGGTCAGGAGGTAAGGGACTCGGCAGGGCAGTACTTCCCAAACTTCAGTGTGCATGAGAAGCATCGGACAGTCCTATGAAATGTAGCTCCTGACCCAGCAAGTCTGCGCTGGGCTTCAGAGTATGCTTTTCTAACAGGCTCCCCGGTGACTCCCGTGCTGGTAGTCCAGGGACCACATGGAATAGAGAGGGTCCGGGGACAATATTTGGAGTACAAACTTTGCATGCAAGATGTAACTTCTCTCTTAGAATCCACATGACTTTGGAGAAACTTCTTCTGTCATTTTCTTCCTTTTTCTTACAATTTATCAGCTATAAAATGGGGATAATATTGACACTTCAGGGAACACCCAGAAGTTCCACAGTATTTAGAAGGTGGGTTGTTGGGGCGCCTGGGTGGCTCAGTCAGTTGAGCGTCCAACTTCGGCTCAGGTGATGGTCTTTGTGCTGATGGCTCAGAGCCTGGAGCCTGCTTCAGATTCTGTGTCTCCCTCTCTCTCTCTGCTCCTCCTCTGCTTGCACTCTGTCTTTATCAAAAATAAACATTAAAATTTTTTTGTTTTAATAACGAAAAGGAAAAAAAGAAAGTGGGTTTTTATGAGGATCCCATGTGATTGGCATATATTAAGAGCTGACTGAATATTGTCTCTCTTCCCATCTCCATCTCTACCCAATTTTGGCCTCTCCTTCTTGAAGGGCTCTGATCAGTTTCTTAAAGTGTTTTTTTTTTAAGTTTATTTATTTATTTTGAGAGAGAAGCAGAGAGAGTAGAAAGAGAGAATCCCGAGCAGGCGCTGCACTGTCAGCACAAAGCCTGATATGGACTTGAACTCAGGAACCCATGAGATCATGACTTGAGCCAAAATGAAGAGCCTGAATTAAAAAATATATGGAAACAAATGAAAATGAAAACACAACAATTCAAAATCTATGGGATGCGGCCAAGGTAGTCCTAAGAGGAAAGTACATTGCTCTCCAGGCCTATTTTAAGAGATTAGAAAAAGCGCAAGTCCAAAAACTAACAGCTCACCTAAAGAAGCTAGAGGCAGAGCAACAAGAACGCCCTAAACCCAGTNCTAATTTGACAATAAACTATTTGTAAAAAAAAAAAAAAAAACAAAATGAAGAGCCTGATGCTTAACAGACTGAGCCACCCAGGTGCCCCCTCTGATCAGTTTCTTAACAGCACTGTCCTTCCTGTAGCAGTGGGCATTGTACTGCCCAATGTAGAGTAGGCATTGAATTGCCCACTAAAAACTATTGGTGAATCATTCAGATATGCCAAGTAGAGGCGCGTGACTACAGACAGTACCAGCGTTGTGTGGCCAGTGCACCTTTAATTTAACTATCTGTGTGCCATGCAAAGAAAAAACCTCTTTTCTTTTAGATATGATGTTGGTAGTCAACAGTTTTTATTTCAAGGCAAAAAGAAAGAGAGGAGGGCGCCTGGGTGGCTCAGTCAGTTAAGTGTCTGACTTCAGTTCAGGTCACAATCTCATGGTTTGTTGAGTTCAAGCCCCGCTTCAGGCTCTGTGCTGACAGCTCAGAGCCTGGAGCCTGCTTTAGATTCTGTACGTGTCTCTCTCTCTGCCCCTCCTGTGCTTGCACTCTGTCTCTCTCTTTCTCTCTCAAAAAATAAACATTAAAGAGAGAGGGAGGGAGGGAGGGAAAGAAATACGGAGAAAGAGCATGGGAAGACATTTTTTTAATTAGCCATCTCAGAACGCCAAGGTTGGAGGAACTGAGAGGAAGTACTAGACTCATAGATGATCCTAGGAGCGCTGGTTTTGGAACTAGAAATTCCTGAGTTTGAATCCGGCTCCATCAGTCACTATTGTGTATGACCCTGAGCAAATTACCACCCTTCTCTAGGCCTCAGTTACCCCACCTGTAAAATGGAGAGGATGATCCCTACCTGGTTGCTAGTCCCTCTCCCTCCAAAACCACGCATCTGTGACCCCTGCCCACCTCTCAGCCGTCTGTGCCTGGGTGTCAGGGGTCCTGTGGGGAGCTGGGCCACGGGAGCAGGAGGCCCGTGGGGGTGAGTGAGGCTGCAGGCTGGGGCCAAAGAGCTTGGCAGCTTTTCTTTTTTTTTTAATATTTATTTATCTATTTTGAGAGAAAGAGAGCACAAGAGTGGGGGAGGCGGAGAAAGAAGGGATCCCAAGAAGGCTATGCACTGTCGATGCAGAGCCTGACATGGGGCTCGATCTCACAGATGATGAGATCATCACCTGAGCTGAAACCAAGAGTCGGATGCCTAACTGCTTAACCGGCTGATCCCCACCCCCGCCCAGGACCCTGGGCTCTGCATCTTTTGTTGCTCAATTTGAGCCAAGGTTAAACATTCGGGGGACTTCAGATAACATTCTAGAGTCACATCTCCCGTGGAAAATGCATCGGATCTCAAAACACTGTGACCTCTTCCAGCCACAATTCTACATTCTCCAGTTTGCTATGGCCCTTATCCTTCGGAGCACTGACAGCTGTGGCTGCTCTACCGCCTCCCCACGCGGGCTGGGCCCCCCGGGCCTTTGTCTTTGCATCCCCTTGCCCTTCCTCTAGGTCTGAGGTATCAGGTGGTGGCAGGCCCCCGGCACGCCTTACTGTGAGCCAGACATCGCCAAGAGCACTTTTGACACCGAGATCCTCATGCCCCGGTTCTGAGGTAGATGCTATTATTAGCCTCCATCCAGGGAGTCAGGAAACAAAGGTGCAGAGATGCTAAATGAACTGCCCAAGGTCACACAGCTGGGAAGTGGGTGCTTGGGTTTAAATTCAGGAGGCCTGGCTCCCAGGACTGTGTGTAAACCACTACCCCACACTATCTCCACCAGGACGGCCGAGTGCTTGCTCCTATTTTTTCCCAGACTTCTGCTAATAAAAAAAGATAAATGCTTGGGGCGCCTGGGTGGCTCAGTCAGTTGGGCGTCCAACTTTGGCTTGGGTCATTATCTCGTGGTCCGTGGGTTCGAGCCCCACGTCAGGCTCTGTGCTGACAGTCAGCTCAGAGCCTGGAGCCTGTTTTGGATTCTGGGTGTGTCTCTCTCTCTGACCCTCCCCTGCTCACGCTGTCTCTCTCTCAGAAATAAATAAAAACATTAAAAAAAATTTTTAATAAAATAAACACTAAAAAATTTTTTTAAAGATATATGCTCATAAAAAAATATACAGGAAGCTTTAAAGAAACAAGTGAAGAAAAAGTCTCACATTTTCACTCCCCATCCCTCCCCAGAAGTAGCATTTTGAGGCCATCTCTGCAGATGTCTGCAAAGATAAGTTATTTTTTAAAATGGGATAATATTCCCACAAACCAAAAGCATACGATGATGAGAGAATGATCCAGAACTCACACTTAGGAGGACCCATTCAGCCTCCGTTCAGCCGTCCCAGCTCATCCTCTGCCTGTGTGGCCCCTTGGCCGTTCATCTAAATTTCAGATTTCTTTCTGTAAAATGGGGCTGATGATAGTCCAAGCTCATAGAACAGACCTTAACATTCAATGATTGGACATGGAAATACTTAGCATGGTTCTTGGCATCCGAAGAGCACTCAAAAAAAAAATTAGCTTTGATTATGATTATTCACGGCTGATGTATGCTCCTTAGGTCAATGAGCCTCCTGCCCAAGGAGGATTAGGATTCTGGCCACGGAGCGAAGCAGAGTGAAGGCTGCACAGGGTCTGAGAGCTGAAGTGTGCCATCTGTCCTGAAAGCCTGTGGTCAGGATCTGGAATTGCAGGAGCAGTTTAGAAAGTGAGGTGCATGGTGGGGGAGGGGGGCGTGCAAGATACAGATTATGTAGGGGAGTGTGGGTAAGAGCTGGAGATGCTTGAGAGTAAAGGCCAAAAAGAGCCGGCCCTCTGACGGGGAAGGTTCTCTCTACTGAGTATACTCATTCTCCGAGTCTGGAATAATCATCCAGCGCTGAAATTCCCCGGCCGCCTCCTCCCTCCAAGTAAATAGGTGTTGCTATTCCAAGCAAGGCCTGTGATAAAAATACTTGCTTTGCTTTGGAGAGATTTTTTTTTTTTTAAGCCATGAAAATAACAGGGCAGTAGGCTATTTTAGGTTGGGGCCTTTGGCTCGCTTTCAAAGTCACAGCCCAAATGAGATCTATTTAGAAACAGGTCAGTGCACACTCCACACGCGTTGATCGTCTGGTAGAACAAGCCTGGATGGATGCATCTAAGAGACTCTGGGGCCTGTACCCGAAGGGCAGACTTGGAGGGAACTGGATTGCGGGCCATAGAAGCGAACCCCGGATGGGGGTGGGGGTAGGGAGTTGGGTAGAGCACTCCGGCTCCCGGAGCGGCGTCCCCCCCTCCCCGGCCCCCGCCCCCACCGTTCTCAGGAGGCGGAGCCTCCAGGCTGCCTCTCTCTCCACTTCTAGAATGCTGGGTCAGGGTGGGGCTGGGACGTGGGAATGCTCTCCACCTTCTCTATAAATCTGTGGGACACGCAGCAGCGTTGAAGCCAAGCGGGCGCTCTGGTTGGGGCTCGCCTTGTGGAACCGGGCTGAAATTTTTCCATCCTCTGTGGACCCAAGGGGTGACTTTGGGGACCGAGAAGGACACTCTGGAGGAGATGGCCTGAGGTGGAGTGGAAAGAACTTGCGCAGGTTTAAGTTTGAATGTTGGTCCCGGCACTCACTAGCTGTGTGACGTTGGGGAGGTAACTTCACCTTTCTGATCAGTTGTTTTCTTATTAGTGAAATGGAGGTGATAAAAAGCAAACCTTACAAGACTATTGTGAGGATTAAAGAAGGTAATGTGTTGGCCATCAGGTCTGGAAACACAGAGGAATTTTCAGAATAGGTGGTTTATTGGTAATACATAACAAAATTCTGTATATTTCCAGACTTCAGGGTCACTTCGTGGTAGTAATAATTGCTAGCATTAATATGGTACTTATCATGTGCCAGACATGCTTTACATGTATCCACTCATTAATTCTTTTTTGTTTGTTTTTTTGTTTTGTTTTGTTTTATGTTTTATTTATTTCTATGAGAGAGAGAGAGAGAGAGAGAGACAGCGTGAGTAGGGGAGGGTCAGAGAGAGAGGGAGTCACAGACTGAAACAGGCTCCAGGCTCTGAGCTGGCAGTCAGCACAGAGCCCGACGCGGGGCTCGAACCCACGAACCGCGGAATCATGACCTAAGCGAAAGTCGGACGCTTAACCGACTAAGCCACCCAGGCGCCCCTCCACTCATTAATTCTTAATAACCTAGGAAGTAGGCACTACATGATCTGCACTTTACAGATGAGGAAACTGAGGCTCACCAGTCAAATGACTTGCCCAAGTCCACACAGCTAGCCAGTGGCAGAGCTGAGAATCAAACCTGGGCAATTAACCACTGCGCTGCAGTTAACCATTGTGTGATCCGTGCTTGTCTAATACAAGCCATGTCTTGACACTCAGATGATGCCAATAGTGAAAATACTCTAACGACGATGACAATTATGAGTCCCAGAGTGCAGCATTGCAAAGAATCTTAAGAGGTCACCCAGTAATTATGGCCTTAACCTTCTGTCTTTCAAGTCAAAAATATACCCAAAATAGTTGGGAGGTAGTGAGCAAATGAATTTCGACTTTGCCCAGTTGAGAGCTGACAAGTGCAGTTTCTCTTGTTAGGATGGTGCTTATCTTTGTATATGTTTGATTTATTGGCATGTGCCTTTCTGTGAATTGTCTGTACCTATCCTCTGACTATTTTTCTGTTGGGTACTTAGTCTTTTCTTGATTTTTAGAGCTGTTTTTATAGGAGAGAAACTAATTCTTTGTGAATTGAATTGCAAGTCTTTTTTCCCTGGTGTGCCAAGGCCTTTGATTTTGCTTAAGGTATTTATGACCAGGCAGAAAGTGGACTTTTATGTGGCTGAGCTTATTAACCTTCACCTTTACAGCTTCTGGCTTCTGCATCTTGCTTAAAAATGCCTCCCCTATGCCGAAAATAAAAATTTTTTTTTAACATTCAGACATTTTCCTCCGGAATGTCTATGGGTCCGTTTTTATATTTAAATCTTTTAGTCATTTGAGTGTCATTTTGGTATTTTCCTAGATGCTAGGAACACAGCACATGTGGCCCCCTTTTTCTCCACGCCTGGCATTTCCATGTTCAGCATGAGATCATTTCTGTCCAGTTCTCCTTGGTTGCAATTTTGATAGGAAAATTTGGCCTTAGCTTGGTGTCTGTAACTCGTTTCTAGGGCTGCCTTCACAAAGTCCCACAAACTGGGTGGCTTAAACAATCAGACGCTTATTCTCTCTTCTGGAGGCCAGAAGTAGGAAATCAAGGTGTCAGCAGGCCTGTGCTCCGTCTGAGACTCTGGGTGGGGTCCGTCCCTCCTTGTCTTTCCCTTCGCTCCTGATGGCAGCGCCAATACCTGGTGCTCCTTGACTTGCAGCCACATCACCCCGATCTCTGACTCTATTTCCGCGTGGTCTTCTCCCTGCGTGGCTGTCTTCTCTTCCTCTTCTGAGGACACCAGCCGTATTTGGCTAGTGCCCACCCTGTTCCAGGACAACTTCATTTCTGCTTGGTCACATCAGCAAAGACTCTATTTCCAAAGAAATTCCCCTTGGCAGGTGCTGGCGATTAGGACCTCCACATATTGGATGGACACAATTCAACCCGAAGCATTTGGCCCCTCAAAATTATCTAACGCCCAGAGGGATGGCTTAAAAGTTATATAGAATAGGGGTGCCTGGGTGGCTCAGTCGGTTAAACGTCTGACTTCAGCTCAGGTCACGATCTCACGGTTTGTGGGTTCGAGCCCTGCATCGGGCTCTGTGCTAACAGCCAGCTCAGAGCCTGGAGCCTGCTTCAGATTCTGTGTCTCCCTCTCTCTCTGACCCTCCCCTGCTCATGCTGTCTCTGTCTCTCTCTCAAAAATAAATAAAATATTTTTAAAAAGTTATATAGAATAAATCATAAGGAAAAACATCGAGGTACAGATGATAGACGTCTGTAGCTTAAGAACCTCCCAAACGACCACAACAATAATAACAATCGTGACTACAAAATCATTACAGATAAAGGCAGCAGCTTCAAAATAAAAAGGCACACAGAAGACTAGGAACAAACATTTAGCATCAATAGTTAAGAAGTTAATTTCTTCACTGAGGCACCTGGGTGGCTCAGTCGGTTAAGCATCTGACATCGGCTCAGGTCATGGTGAGTTGGAGCCCCACGATGGGCTCTGTGCTGACAGCTCGGAGCCTGGAGTCTACTTTGGATTCTGTGTCTCCCTCTCTCTCTGCCCCTCCTCTGCTTGCATCTCTCTCTGTCTCTCAAAAATATATAATAAAAAAATAATGATAAAGAAAGAAGTTAATTTCTTCATCATAAACAATAATTCACAAGTATTGATAAGAAAAAGTTCCAATACCATAACTGTCAAAGGTCATGGACAGAAGTCAGAAAACAGGGAACATAAGACGTGGGAACACATTTGCCTGTGTGATTAATCAAAGAGATACAACTTAAAGCAGTGATAAAGTATTTTTTTCTTTTTCTACTAACCAACGGAAGAACAATTATAATATTTTGTACTGGCAAAGTGATGGGGAAACTGGCAATCTCACACGCTGCTGGTAGCAGCACCCTTTTGGAAAACCAGCTGGCAGTATAGATCAAGGGCCACAAAAATGTTTATTCTAGTTGATCCAGTAATTCCACTTCTGGGGCTCGATTCTAGAGAAATAATCTGAAGTGTGGAAGCTATCTGCAAAGGCAGAGCAAAGGGACATGGATTAAACCCCTGCTGGATGCCAAACTCTTTACCTATCTTATCTTAATTCTCTGAATAACCTTGTGAGGTTAGTATCCTTTGCTCCATTTACAGATAAGGAAACCAAGGCTCTGTGAGGTTAGGCCACTGTCCAAGGTCACACAGCCTTTAAGTGCCGCAGCTGGGCTTTGGTCGGAATTCTTTTTTTTTTTTTTTAGATTTTTTTTTTAAGTAATCTCTACACCCAGTGTGGGGTTTGAACTCACAACCCAAGCTCATGAGTGGGACACTCCATAGACTGAGCCAACCATGCTGCCCTGATCTGAGTTTTAAAGCCACTGGGCTCTCGGCTGCCCTTGGCTGGTTGGGAGGCACAGTAAGTACCTGGCCAGCCTGCTCATCTGCCAAGGGCAAGCTGGGGTGAGGTTGGCCCCAAGGGTCTCTAAGATTTCTCTAGGCTCTGAGGTTTTGCAAACCTATTTATTGCCGTAAGGAAACCTCAGGAAAGATAAATACAGAAACGAGTAAAAATTATGCAGAAAATATTAGACACACTTTGTTTCCCCTATCAGCTTTGGAACTTTCAGCCAACATGGATCTTTGTTTTAGATTTTCATTTTCGTGGGGTGGGGGGTGGCTCAGTCAGTTGGCCATCTGACTTCCGCTCAGGTCATGATCTCATGGTTCATGGGTTCAAGCCCCGTGTCAGGCTCTGTGCTGACAGCTAGCTCAGAGCCTGGAGGCTGCTTTGGATTCTGTGTCTCCCTCTCTCTCTGACCCTCCGCTGCTCATGCTGTCTCTCTCTCTCTCTCAGAAGTAAATAAAACGTTAAAAAAATTTAGATTTTCATCCTGGGCATATTAATGTGTTCTTAATTAAGATTAGTTGCTTACTTTGAGTGCCTGTTTATTTATTGAACAAATATATTGTAAAGATTGAAAGTATAGGTTCTCCATATGTGAGTTCATTATAGTACTATTGCAAATTTTCTCCTTGAAATTACATAAAAATAAGTCGTTATTAACACAAAATAAGGGGAAAAAACTTTTAAGAAAAGGAGGTGCCTGGCTGGCTTGGTTGGTAAAACCGATCTTGATCTTGGGGTCTTGAATTTGAGTCCCACACACGTCGAGCGTAGAGTTTGCTTTTGAAAAACAGTAAGAAAAAAAAATAGGGGGTGGAGTTGAACTGCTCCAACTGCATCGAGAGCTCATCTGCTCTTAGCTTTGTGTCCTTGCCTCAGTTCCTTCATCTGTAAAATGGAATGGTGATGGTACCTATTTCACAGGATTGTTAAGAGACTGAGATTCAATCTCACGATTTACTACTGTATGTCTTATAACATTATGTCTGGTAGATAGTTCTCGATCGCTGTTAGCTATTGGTAATATAGGTCTCCTTTCTATGTTAAGCAACTTGTTTTGGAGTCGCGTGGCTTCTGAAATTGTTCCTAAAAGAAAGTACTGACTCTTCTGATAGAGCAAATGTGGACGGGACAACAACGTTACTGAAAGGAATCTGAGATGGATGATAAAAACTAAAGTTGCCCAGAACCATAGTGAGGAAATGAACTAAGAGAAAATGATCTAGAAGTTTAAATGTGCAAATCATATCCAAACCTGAGAAAAGGGTTCTACAGATGAGCCCAAATTCTATTAATCTAGTGTCAGAAGATTGAGCTCTTGTATTGTCTCTAAGTCTTTCTGTTCTAGAAAGGTAAGTGAAGGGCTACAGATTTAAGCTGGTTACCGGAGGATCCCGTCCTCACCTACTGAACAAACAAAACTCCCCAGTTCTCACCTACTCAGTGTTACGGGGCCAATGTCTACTTGTGAAGGATACAAATATTGCTAATAATATAATACCCAAATTCTCACAAAGTACTAATTCTAGTGTGGTGAAGGTGGAGAGGCCAATACCAAACTTTGTGAATCCACAGGAGCCTCAGAGTCCGGCAGGTTGACGCAGGTCATTTGAGGGCACAGAGCAGTGGAAGGAAGGCTGTACAAGTGGCTGAGCAGACCTTTCCCTCGGTGGTCTTTGGAGCCTGGAACACTCTTTCTTTTTTTTTTTTTTTTTTAATGTTTTTTATTTATTTCTAGGAGAGAGAGAGAGAGAGAGACAGCGTGAGCAGGGGAGGATCAGAGAGAGAGGGAGACACAGAATCTGAAGCAGGCTCCAGGCTCCGAGCTGGCAGTCAGCACAGAGCCCGACGCGGGGCTCAAACCCACGAACCGCGAGATCATGACCTAAGTGAAAGTAGGACGCTTAACCGACTAAGCCACCCAGGCGCCCCGGAACACTCTTTAGTTCAAAGATGCGGTCTCTGGATGTGAGTGCATAGCCACCCCAGTGATTTCCATGTTCTAGGATATCTCTCTTCAGAAAAAGAAAAAGAAGTGACCATAAATAAATGTCAGTATTATCAGAGGAATCAACAGGTAATTGCTGGAACATTTTTAGGACTATTACAAGTGATAGAAAAACTAACTCAATGGTTTTCAATTCAGAAAAGGGGAACATAATGCTACATGGAACTGAAAAGCCCAGGTCTGGCTGGTTGCAGGTCCGGTTGGTTTCAGGGCTTCACAAATGTCAGCAGGACCCAGTAGGACTCCTACTCAGCTCTCATCGTGCAAAGGTAGCTGAGGCAGCCCCAGGGTGTCCTTCCCCCCACAGTTCAAGTCCATGGGAAAATTCAGAAGACTCATTTGGGAGCTTCTTCAGAAAAATCTGGAGATTCACTTTGATTGGATCTGGTTAGGTCATGTGTCCATCCCCGAACCAATCACAATGATGAGGGCCATGTGCCACAAACATTGACCAGCTCTGAGTCTCATGCTCTGTGTAACACTGAGTGCTGAATAGACAAGATTGTTAAGTTTGAGTTTCTCTCACATGGCTTTGCTTAATTTGTTCTCCCCTCCCCTCACTCCCCCCATCCCAGCCCCTGCACCGTGAGACCCCTGAAGGCAGGGACCATGCTGGGCATTTTTACATCTCCAGGGGCAGACTCAATGCGTGGCTCCCAGCATGCGGTAGTGCTCGCTCAGTAAATGTTCATTGAAATAACCTGAACTGCAGATAATGCAGAGTGAATTGGAGAACTGAGATGTTTGGCCATAAGGTTTATGCAAAACAAAGCAACACAAGCACACCTCTTGGCTCTGATTATCTGGCTTTTCTTCTCCCTTTGGAATCAGCCAACCCAAGCCAATGAAAGTTTTAGTTGTCCAGTAAGCCTTCGAATTGCTTGCAAGCTGGGGCCACAGGTTCTCGTCTGCCTTAGCAAATAGTGAGATAATTAGCAAACAGTGGTACATGCTAGGGGATCAGGGTGGTAGAATATTGCAAAAATGAATAACATGGACCTTATTCTAGACACTGAGAGAGGCCTGAGCCACTTCCATTTTTTGATGCTCCTGGTATATTTTTTTAAATGTGGAAGTGCCAAAGTAGATATTAAAATGCAGTGATGGGGCACCAGTCGGTTAAGCCTCTGACTCTTGATCTTACCTCAGGTCTTGATCTCAGGGTCATGAGTTCAGGCCCCATGTTGACCTCTGGACTGGGTGCTAAGTCTACTTAAAAAAAAAATGTTGGGGCACCTGGGTGGCTCAGTCGGTTAAGCATCCGACTTCAGCTCAGGTCACGATCTTGTGGTTCACGAGTTTGAGCCCCACATTAGGCTCCATGCTGACAGCTGAGAGCCTAGAGCCTGCTTCGGATTCTGTGTCTCCCTCTCTCTCTCAGCCCCTCCCCTGCTCGTGCTGTCTCTCTCTCTTAGAAATAAACATTAAAAAAGTTTATTTAAAAACATCTTTAAAATATTTTTTAATGTTTATTTATTTTTGAAAGAGAGAGAGAGAGAGAGAGAGTGCAAGCAAGGGAAGGGCAGAAAGCAAGAGGGAGACACAGAATCCAAAGCAGGCTCCAGGCTCCGAGCTGTCAGCCCAGAGCCTGAGTAGGGCTCAGACTCACAAACCAGGAGGTCATAACCTGAGCTGAAGTTGGACACTCAACCGACTGAGCCACCCAGGCGCCCCTTAATGTGTTCAAATCATAATCCCCTATTTCCAGCATTACACAAATTCACAATGCTCTTTACAAGGTAATTACAGCATTTATTTTGAAACTTAATGCGTCGTCGTGGCTGATTGTACTTTGCACAGATGGCTGTATTGCACATGAGTTTTTGTAACCTTGCCAGTCTCCCAGCAAGAGATGGAGCTTGTGTTCTCTGCCCTTGAATCTGGGCGGCACTGTGACTGCTTCAAACAGGAGAGCACACTGGAAGTGATGCTGGGTGACTGAGTCATAAAACGACGGCGGCTTCTGCATTGTTGACTGGTACCCTGCACCGCCTCAGAGGAATTCTGACTGTCCCGAGGCCACGATGCTGAAAAGGCCTGGTGGAGGTGCGTCAGCAGAGCGTCCCGGCTGACCACTCCCCGTTCCCCCACACATCCCTTCCAGCCATGTCCGCAGAGGTGCCAGACATAGGAGTGAAAAACCTAGTGACCCTCCAGCCTCGGGTATTCAGGTCACCTCCCATCAGAGTCCTTCCACTAAAGGCCCCAGACCTCGCAGAGCAAGCCATCCCTGCCAGGTCCTGTCTGCATTCCTGACCCACGGAATCTGTGAGCAAAACAACATGGTTGCTGTTTGGAGTGGCTTGTAACCCAGGGGGCAGCTGGAATAATCATCTGCCGCAGACAGTGCGGTCCACTGATAAGGCTTCAGCTTAAGTCTTTCTTTTAGTCTTGTCGGTGTAGCCTCTATAACTTTGGGGAGATCTGGCAAATGTTAACATGCTTCTAGGGCTATACGGCCCTCCTGACCTCCCCCGGGGTCACCCACATAATTTGTGGTGCCTACAGCACAAAAATGAAAATGTGGGGCCCCTTGTTCATAAAGTAGGAAGAAGTGACGTTGAAGGTATGAAAATGTAGAACTTTGTTCTTTCTCTCGTCTTGTCACGGCGTTATTTAGCGTCGGGCTCTCTGGGCACGGGGATACTCACAGGGTGTGAGCCGCCCCTGATGCTGTGTGTCTGCGGGCTTTTGGAGCCCTGCTCGGGGCTGGCTGCCAGATTGAGGGCCAGGCCTGGACTGGAAGCAGGAGAGTCGATCTCCCCTTCCCCCGGACCTACCATCTCAACTCCTGGTGGACGGGAACCCTCAAGTTGTGCTCCATACCTGGATCAGTGGTGGCAGTGAGGCCCCCACCATGATGCCTGCCAAGTGTGCAATGGGACTGCCACCCTGGGGAGGACACATCGAGATCAAAGGTGCCCTCTCCCTCCCTGCGCCTAGGTCTCCTCAGGGTCACAGGACAGCAAAGGCTGCTGGGCGGGAGTGGAGACACTGGGCAGGAGGTGGCTCAGGTTGGGGGTGGAGGGAAGTGCCAGAAAGGAAGGGGAACAGGCAGCTGAGACGCCCGAGGGAGCCAGGAGCACTTGCGAGCCAAGATTCCGAGCCCAGGGTATATGCTCCATAGTCCCATTGGACTTCACTTTAATAAAACGCAAATTCAGGGGCCCTGGGTAGCTCAGTCGGTTGGGTGGGTGTCCGGCTTCGGCTCAGGTCATGATCTCACAGTCTGTGGGTTCAAGCCCCGCAGTGGGCTCTGTGCTGACAGCTCAGAGCCTGGAGCCTGCTTCGGATTCTGTGTCTCCCTCTCTCTCTGCCTCTTCCCTGCTCATGCTGTGTCTCTCAAAAATAAATAAACGTTAAAAAAATTTTTTTTAAAAACCCACACAAATTCAAAGATGAAATTACTATGCATTTTGGGGCACCTGGGTGGCTCAGTTGGTTAAGCGTCTGACTTTGGCTCAGGTCATGATCTCGGGGTTCATGAGTTCGAGCCCCACGTCGGGCTCTGTGCTAACAGCTCAGAGTCTAGAGGCTGCTTCAGATTCTGTGTCTTCCTTTCTCTCTCTCTTCCCCTCCCCAACTCATGCTCTGTCTCCCTCTCCCTCAAAAATAAATAGAAACATTAAAAACATAAAAAAAATTATTATGCATTTCATGACAGAGATCACAGAGCATTAAACCCCAAGGGCTGGGCTTTCTGAGGGCAGGGGCCCTGTGCGACTGCATTGATCTCAGGCCACGAAGCCCTCCCTGCATCTCCCCAACATAAGATGCTGTTTTGAAAAAAAAATAGATTTTTATTTTTAAGTAATCTCTACATGCCATGTGGGGCTCGAACTCAAAACCCTGAGATCAAGAGTCACATGCTTCACTGACTGAGCCGGCCAGCGCCCCTCCCCCAACACAGGAGGATCTCAGCCTCACCAAAGTCTTGTGAGGTGGGTGTATCATCCCCGTTTCACGGATAAGAAGATCTCTCAGACAGCTGTAGTAGCCTGTTTCACTGGACCAGAGTTGCACTGCAAATAGCGTAAGGAGACCAAAAGTCAGGGTCAGCTTCCAAAGACTGTGGCTTTCCGAAGCAGCTGCAGCCGTGAGGGGATGAGAAAGGGCTGCATGGTGAGGTGTGGGCTGAAGCAGGAGATCTATGGAAATTCACAAAAGGACAGAACACTGTAGGTCGCTGCTGCCAGGGGAGGATCCATGGACACTTGGTCCTTGAGTTGGGATTAAAAACAGGGAAGGGCGGGGCACCTGGGTGGCTCAGTGGGTTAAGCATCTGGACTCTTGATTTGGGCTCAAGTCACTATCTCACAGCTTGTGAGTTCGAGCCCCATGTCGGGCTCTGTTGTCGATAGTGTAGAGCCGACTTGGGATTCTCTGTCTCTGCCTCTCTCTGCCCCTCCCTCCCTTTCTCTCTTTCTCTCTCTCTCAAAAATAAACAAACATTAACAAAATAGGGAAGAGCCTGAGCTGCTTCCTCGATGTGCTGGGTTCCACAGGCCTGAGAGAACAGGTTCTGTTCCTGGCACAGGAGGAGCAGGCCAGTGAAATAGGGGAGAATGTCAACAGGAAGAGGATGTCCTTTACCAAATGTCATGAAGGGCACCCAGGCCTGGGCTCGAGAAACCCTTCTGCAAGGATGTTTCGGTGAGCAGGAGAGGCATTTTGAAGGTGGCGGTGGGAGGCAGACTATTGGGGCTTAGTGGGGGATGACTCAGAAAATTGAGTTGGGAGTCTAGACCATCTTTTGGACAAACGTGGCTCCAAAAATTTAGGGGAAAGGGGAGGAAAGAATTAGGGTGGTAACTGGAAGGAGGAAAGGGACATTTGAAAGTGCCAGTGTTTTTCCTCGTCAGGATTGGCAGGCTTTTCCATTTAGAACAGAAAGAAGTAAGCTGGGGAGCGGTGTTGGAGAAGGAAGGGAGGAGGAGTGGTGCTCCCTGAGCACCTACTGCGTGCCAGGGCCTGTACCTTCCTGTTTCATTTCCTCCCGGTAACCAAGTCTTCCTGCTCCCACACTACCTGAGGGAGAGGCTACACGTCACAGCAGTGAGGGCAGGGCTGGCACTTGGTCTCTTATTTGTCTGACTCCAGCGCCCAGACCTGCCCCTCTGTGTGGAGGAGAGGTCGAAGTGGGTTTGTCCAGGGAAAACGTGTGTGTCTGTGTGTTCTCCTCAGCGCCCGCTGCAGTAGGAATTTGATGGGAAGGGGGCAGTGAAAAGGGGCGTGGGCCCCTGTTGGGAGTGAGTCCTCAGCCCTGAGGTGTGCTCCAAGGGAGGAGGCCGGTGGAGGTTAGCCAAGGAGGCGGTGGGAAAAGGCTGTGCGCTGGCCACACCCAAGAGGCAGGGGGACGCCATCTGTTGCCGTAGTCAGGGTGACTTTTATCTGGGGGCTCTGTGGAAAGGGGAATGGTCCTGGGAAGCATGGAGAGGTGGGTGAGGCCTCGCCCTTGGAGTCCTGGGTGGTTAATGTCATGGTGAAGGCAAAATTGAGTTGAAGGCTGCAGTGGCTAGTGTGTGTGGAGGGTGAGCAATGGTGAAGGTGAGAGGGCTACGGGACAGACTGTGGGGTCCCCCTCCCCGCTAGCTCCTATTAGCCCATTGTCAACCCCTGTTTCCAGTGTGGACCATTTCATTTGTTCTCCGGGCCAGTTTTTTTTTTTGGGGGGGGGTGTTTGTTTTTAATTAAATTTTTGAGTGGGTAACATATTCAAATGGTTCAATGATGAGAAATTATGTAAAGTTTAAGAAAAAAATTAAAAACTAAAAGAATACAAATAAAATATAAAAGTTTTTAAATTAAATTAAAAGGGAGGGGTGCCTGGGTGGCTCAGGTCACGATCCCATGGTTCATGAGCTCAGGCCCCATATTGGGCTCTGCGCTGATGGTGCGAAGCCTGCTTGGGTTTCTTTCTCTCCCTCTCTCTCTCTCTGCCCCTCCCCTGCTTGTGCTCTCTCTAAAAATAAATATTTAAAAAATAGATTTAAAAAAAGAAAGAAAACAAAAGAAACAAAAAAAAAAATTATAAGAAGTAAGGCACTACAAACTATTTTTTCCCCTCCTATATTCCGTATTCCCAGTTCCCACCCTCCCGCTAGCCTGTGATCACTGTTAGTAGCGTTTTGTGTGTCCCTCAGACTTAAATGTTTTTCTTCCTTTTCCCAAAAAGTAGCATACTGGTCACACTGGGCCACACAAGGCCATCCCTTGGCTTTTTTCCCCCCTTCAACACTACTTCTTAGCTATCTTTCCGTATCAGTATATAAGAGAGTTCATCTTGGGTGGCTCAGTTGGTTAAGCGTCCAACTTCGGCTCAGGTCACGATCTCCTGGTCCATGAGTTTGAGACCCACATCCGGGTCTGTGCTGATGGCTCGGGGCCGGGCGCCTAGTTCAGATTCTGTGTCTCTCCTCTCTCTGCTCTTCCCCCACTCGTGCTCTGTCTCTCAAAAATAATAAACATTAAAAGTTTAAAAAAAAAGAGTTCATCTTTCACTTAACAGCATACATAACATTTCTTCGATTATATGCGATGCAGCAAGGAATAGCGTTGTACATACATCATTTCACACACTTTAAATTCCCAGGACGCTTTCTTTGACAAAAGGTATGCACGTTTATAATTTTGATATTGCCAAACTGACTTCCATAGAGATTGTTCCAGTTTATATGTACCAAGTAATTTCTGAGAGAGCCCAGGCCTTAACTTTGACTCTTCCAAGAGGCCTGCACTAGGCTTTCCTGCATAGGACACCACAGCAACTTTTGTGGTTGACACCCAGTAACTACCCCCTTAACCACCCCCACCCCCCAATACGGACTGCCTCATTATGGCTTGAGGGAGATTGACCCTTGGCCAAATGTCTTTTGCCCCCCAGACCCCCCTTTCACCATTCTCTCCTGTTCTCTGCCTCAGGGAGGCAATCTCCAACTGAGAACTGCTTGCCTGTTTCCCAAACCCAAGTCACATCTCTAGCCTTTGCCTGCATGGTTCCCACCTCCTGCCCTGCCCTCCCACCCTTCTCAGTCTGGAAAATTCTGACTCCTCCTCAAAGGCCCAGCTTAAGTGTTGCCTCTGTGGAGGCCTCTCTGACAGAACCGGTCACTCCCTCCCTCCCCTGGTGGGGTACCACAGAACTCCCGTCGGCTCGCCCTGAGAGCACACTTGGCTCACCCGGTGGGGTCACTGTTTACAAGGCTCTGTCTCTCCCAGCACCCAGGCCAGGTCAGGCCCACCCTTCAAACTCCTCTGTAACTAAAATTAGACTCAGTGGAGAGGCAGGGTGGCATGGAAAGGCATGGAAGTTGTGGGAGTCAGACTGGGTATGACTCCATCCTTTGTCTTCTTCGCACCTCGCCCTCCCTCGTTCTCTGTGCTCTAACCACACTGGCCCATGCTCCTTTCCCACTTCATAGCCCTTCATGTGCTGTTGCAGCTGCTCTTTCCCGGGTTCTTTCTCATTCTTCAGGGCCCAGCAAACGTCTTTCTCCCTAAGAGAGGACTTCCATGGCTGCCGAGCCTAAAGATACACCTTTTTCGGGGCGGCTGGGTAGCTTAGTCGGTTAAGCGTACCACTTTCGCTTAGGTCATGATCTCGCGGTTCGTGGGTTCGAGCCCTGCGTCGGGCTCTGTGCTGACTGCCAGCTCAGAGCCTGGAGCCTGTTTCAGAGTCTGTATCTCCCTCTCTCTCTGACCCTCCCCTACTCACGCTGTCTCTCTCTCTCTCTCTCTCCTAGAAATAAATAAAAATATTAAAAAAAAAAGATACACCTTTTTCCCATTTCATAATTCTCTAGTCATTCTCTTCCTTGATTGACCATGATCCTAGTTTTTATGTTGATTTGTTTACCAGTTTGCAGTTTGTCCTCCTCCACCGGACCTTCAAGTCCTTGAGAGCAAGGACCTTTGGCTTGTTCACTGCCATGGGTCCAGGGCTAACACAGGAACTGGCACGTGTTAGGCACAACAGAAATCTTTATCAAGATGATTTATCAAGGGCAGAATGATGAATGAACAAATGAATGGGTCCAAATCTCTGCTCCGCCACTTCCCAGCTTTGTCCTTGGGTTAATTGCCCTCTCAGAAGTGTTCCTCATTTGAAGATCAGGACTTTCAGGTAGTGATGCGTATTGGTGATTGTACAAAATGCCTACATGAAAAGGCTCTGTAAATGGTAGCTATCATTTTTTTTCTTTCCTTCATCTAAAAAATGCATCCTTTTAGCCAGGCTTAAAGACCTTATTGTGTATCTTTACAAAAAAAATTTTTTTTTATTGAGGTATAACAAATGTATAGAGCACATACTGATTTCTACACACACACACACACACGTACACACCCATGTAACCACCTCCCAAATTAAATAGAACATTCCAACACCCAGGGAAGTTTCCATGTTAGCCTCCCCCACTCATGATACCTATTCTTTCTCTCCTCTGTTTGATCTGAGATCATGGCACGTCCATTCTTTCTAGCTCTTTTGACCTTTCCTACCACCAAGCCAGAGATTTCTAAACTAGAGGACATGCAACCTAGTGGGGTGTAAGGTGATGCCTGCAATTCTACTCTTAGGTATATGCCTGAAAAGAACTGAAAATAGGTGCTCCAACACAACAGTACATATATATGTGTACTCACAGCAGCACTATTCACAATGGCCTAAAGCTAGAAATAGCCCAAATGTTCATCAACTGATTATGGTATATATGTATAACGGAATATTATTCATAAAAAGAAATGAAGTACTGATACATGCTGCCATGTGGATGAACCTTGAAAACATTATGCTAAGTAAAAAGAACCAGATGCAGGGTCTCCTGGGTGGCTCAGTCAGTTATGCATCCGGCTCTTGACTGGCTCGGGTCATGATCTCATGGTTGTGACATCGAGCCCCGTGTCAGTCTCAGAGCTGGGCATGGGGCCTGCTTAAGATTCTCTCTTTATCCCTCTCTCTGCCACCCCTCACCTTCACTCATGCTCTCTTAAAAAAAAAAAGAACAAGACGCAAATGGTCACATGTTGTATGAAATATCCAGAAGATAAATCCTTGGTTATAGAATGCATATTGGTGGGTGTCAAGGGCTAAGTGGGAATGGGAAGGGAGAGACTGCTTAATGGGGAAGGGGATTTACTATGCAGTGATAGAAATATTTTGGAAGTAGTTGTAGTAGTTTGGTGGTTGCACAACACTGTGAAATTACTAAATGCTATTGAATTGTTCACTTTGAAATGATTAAATTTATCTTATGTCAATTTCAACTCAATATTTTTGAAAATAATGAAATAGCCACTTTTTTTTTTTTAATGTTTTATTTTATTTCTAGGAGAGAGAGAGACAGCGCAAGCAGGGGAGGGTGAGAGAGAGAGGGAGACACAGAATCTGAAGCAGGCTCCAGGCTCTGAGCNGGGGGGGGGGGGGGGGAGCCACTGAAGGAAGAAATAGCCTGGGGGTCTGCAAGTGTGGTATGCGGCTCTACCCCGAATAGTAATATCATGATGAGAGATAGCTATAATAATTACAGCTAACATTTCTATAATGTTTACCATGAGCCAGGCACTGTTCCAAGTGCTTCGTGTCTTAAACTCATGAAATCCTTACAACTCTGAGAGGTGGATACTATCATGTTTTCGTTACAGATGAGGAAACTGAGGAGCTGAGGTTTAAATGACTAGTCCCAGTCACAGATGAGGAAGTGGCAGAGTCCAAATTTAAAACGAGGCAATTGGACTCCAGATACCGAAGTCTCAATCCCCAGGCTCTATGCTAAGTGCTTTCCATGTTTTTTCTCATTTAATCGTGTGAGGTATACATTATTACTCCTATTAAACATACACACACACACACCTCTCATGGACCTTCTACATCCAATGCTTTCCACTCTTTCCTCTGCATTCACTTTCATGTTGGTCTTCATATAGTTGCCATATCTATCTTGCTTCATCTTCATTTTTCTATAGACTGCACATGAATTTATTATTTCTACTTTCTTCTGGTCTGTCATCACTGGAAGGCAGGGCTTTTGATGGTTGATTTCCCAATACCCAGAGCAACAGTCTCTCGTAAAGATCTAAATAGATGAATGCTGCACATGATATTGGGTTATTTTGTATGCCTGTGTTTGAATAAAGATCCTACCACGATGTTCCATTTAAAATGTGATGTCTTGGGGATTAAAAAAAAAAAAAGTCACCACACAGATCTTGCTCATTTCTTTTTAAGATGGATAATATCCCACACTGTGGACATAGCGCTGTTTAAAGTTTTCTACTTAATGAACCCACATCTTTTCCCAGAGTATCTCTAATGCAAACAACATGACAGTAAACATCTTAGTACATGCCTCTTTGTGCCTATGTGAACACATTTCTCTAAAATTAAGTGCCTAACGGTGGAATTGCTGGATTGCTGGCAGGAGAGGTATATGTATATATATATATAAAGCCAGTGGGGCAACGCAAAATTGTCCTCCCCGTAATCATTCCTGCCAGCGATGATTTACGGTACACAATAGGTTTTCCTATAGTTTGGCCTAAACTAGCTATTATCAGTCTTTTTAACTTTTTGGGGAAAAAGGACCCCAATCTACAGATGAGGAAACTGAGGCTCAGAAAACCTGAGGGACTTTCCCACACAACTGGTCAGTGGCCGAGTCGCGAGTCGACGTGCCGGACACCGAGAGGACGCGGCAGAGCTGTCCCACAGCACGCTGGGTCTTCCCGTACGTCGGGTTATCTCCGGGCCCTCGTGACGCCGGCAGGATCGCCCTCCGCTCCCGCTAGCCCGCAGACCCCTCCGGAGAGACCAAGCCCAACCCGCCACTTCTCGACTGCCAACCCCCTCCCCCGGGCGCCGGCCAGGAACGGGGCTGCTCCCTCCGCTACTCCGAAATGGCGACCGACGAGCCCGGGAGGCCACGCCCCTTCCCTGGGAGGCGGGGCCTGAGTTCAGGCTAGAGTGATAGATGCCCGAGCCAAGTTTGAAGTCCGCGGCCAGGCGGGCTCACGCAGAAGCCGAGAGCCGGTGGCGCCGCAGGTCGGGAGGAGGAGCACCGAGTGCAGGGCTCGTTTGCCGGGGCCGCCCGAGAGTCTCTTCGTCGCGGGCGTTGCGGCCGCCATCTTAGATGGCGGGAGTAAGACGAGGACGAGCGTGAGACAGGAAGGCTTTTCCTGCCGCTCTCCTTGGGCCCGGAAGGGGGCCAGCTGGCCGGGCTTTGGGGCGTGTGCCCCGAGGCGCGGAGCGCGAGTGCGACGATGCGGGGCCTGCCCGGGGCCCCGTCCCCTGGGCTGGGGACGCGCCGAATGTGAC
>NW_027551577.1:884302-884504 GCF_008692635.1 Crocuta crocuta | reverse complement strand
CCCCCCCCCCCCCGCCGCGGGGAGGAGGAGCGGACCAGACGCCGCCGCCGGACGACGGGACGCGGAGGCGGCTCGGCTCCTCCAGGTAGGCGGCAGGGCCAGGCCTTGGATGCCGGGGAGCTGGGCGGCGGCTGAAGGGGCCGAGCTCCTCGGCGGCCCGGCCTGGGCAGCGTTGATGGGGCGCGCCCGCGGCCGGCAGGTC
>NW_027551577.1:825295-884101 GCF_008692635.1 Crocuta crocuta | reverse complement strand
CGCTGTCACCCCGGGTGGCTCTGGGCGGGCGGGAGCCCTGGGGCCCGGTGTCATGGCCGGCGAGCCGAGTTTCCACATCCCCACTCAGATTTCCTTGTGTTTCGGGGAAACGTGCTAGCGCCACCCCTGTGCTCGGTGCACATTCCTTGTATTTTGGCGGTGGGAGAATCTGCCCGGAGTTGCCTCCTGTCCGTGTTGTCATTCAGATGGACGAATTCCTTTTCTTGCCGGGCGCGGAGGGGTCCCGGGCTTGCATCTGCACTCGGAGCCCGGCACTCGAGTGACACCCTCACCGGGAGGACGAGAAGAATGGGGGACGAGGGGCGGAAGCGNCGGGTCAGTGCCCCACCACAAAGGCGCAGGGGCCCCGCCTTGGGGTTCGGGACTCCGTGGGCTACTAATGAGAGGTTTGGGATGCGTGTGCTGAGGTCTGGCCCTGGGATGCTCTGCGGTGAAGCTCCAGGGCCGTCTTTTGTGTGGAGAGAGAGCCGCCGGGACGCTTCAGCTGTGCAGCTGCAGAGCTGCTGCAGAGCTAGTCGGTGCCCAGCTAGAGGAGTTTGGACATCACGACAGGAGAGGCGGCTGTGTTCATTCATTGTTCTCTTTCCAGGGCTCTGGGTGTGCCCTCTGCTCTTCGTTTCTCTGGTGGGAAGAATGTCCGTATCCCTCATGTCTCCTTGAGACGGGGTTCCGGAGGGTCGGTTAACCCAAGCGGGGATGAATTCAGCTCACGTTCGTGGAGTGTTTGTACCTGCCTCGTCCTCTGGGCTGAGTGGAGGGAGCCTGCCCTTCCTTCGCTCCCAAGGTGTGAAAACAATGCGCTGTGATAAGGGTGGACTTAGCGAGTGTTGTGGGAATTTGGAACGGCTAGTTTTGCCTGGAGGAGTTGAGGTGGCTTGAACACTGGAGGGAACCTTGGCGGCCAGTTTTGGACTGATGAGTCAAGGGCTCACCAGGTGAGGAGGAGGGGAGAGAGGCAACCGCCGGTACAAAGGCGTAGAGACAGGCAGGCGTTGGGATGAGTTTGGGGCGCAGCAGATAATCTAGGGTGCAGGAAGGAAGAGTGAGAGATGGTCGTCTTAATATTTGGCCAGATTGTGAAGGGTCTTTGTTCCAGAGTGAACGAGTTGATGTAATTCAGATTATTTTAAAGGAATATTGCTATTTTTTCCTTATAAGTAGTTTCCCCCCTTGAAGCTGATAGTAATTGAAAAGACTGACTTTGTTAAGCCCATTTAAGCCCATTTTTGGTAAGTGCTTTATGGCAGGTGTTTTGCACTTACACAATGGTGAATGAACGGAACCCCTATTCCTAGGTGTTCCTGCAAAAGATTCTTTTGAGGTTTTACTTGTTGACCAGAATGTTGACTCTATACATGTAGTGCATGCTGCTAATACTGCATTTTAAATAGCTGTTGGCAATAAAAACCACGCTCCCCAGTCATGTAGAAATCGGAAGATGATATAAAACAGCTGAAAGTGTAGAGTGCAAGTATTTTAAATGAAGTATGCTGTATATAGTAAACTTTATTTGCATTGATTTCCAGTTTTGTTATAAAGTCTTTACCTCTGTAAACATAACTTGCCCCACATCTCTGTATTGTTGTGATTAATGCTTATGCTAAAGTGATTATTATGGTCTTAACAGACTTCAGCTTGTAGTTCCTAAGTCTGTGTAGGGTTGTGATGATTATATGCCACTGAAGAACATTAAGATACTTTTGGCTTTGTTTTCACCCTTATCACTTCAAGGGCTAAGCTGTTTAAAATGCAACAGAAACATTTGACCCAGTTGAACACTGGATACTTGGGAAAATAAACCTGTTGCTGTTTCTGCTGGGAAAGCTTATCTTTTAGGTATGGTGTTTGTGATTAAAAATTGTAGTGCTGTTACTTAGCCTTGTTAAAACTCTTGTCAGTTGAAAAGTGGAAGGCTTGAGTGAAATACAAGAACATATTTTGTGGGATTTGGTTTAGCTGAAGAAAACAGGGAAACATTAAGCCGGTCATTTGCAATGAAAAGTATCTAAACGACGGAATGGAGAGTGGGTAATTAAACATCTAGTATGCTTCTACATCTGCTCTGAAACTAGCTGTAGTTAGTTTAAAACATGCCATTTGTGAAATCCAACGTAGGTGGTTTGCTCTGAAGATTAAACAACTTTTTAGAAGTTAAAATTGGCTTTTCCATAAGCACTAGTTACTTATTAAATGGCAAATACAATTAATAACTTTAAATTTCTATTTTAGGTAGTTTGTTAGTAGTAAACATGATTCTACTACGTCTTAATTTCAGATAAAATTTTGTTAGTAACCTACTGCCTAGAAATAGAAAAATGTTACATGAGGGAGTGCTTTTGTTTGCATGTTAGGAACATAATAGGCCATACATAATAATCCTGGTCTTGGGAGGAGCTTGTTAACCAAACAGCATGCCTTAATGTTGACTTGCAGAAGAGAATTTTAAATATTGCTTTTGAAAGGCAGTGGACTGTGTGACAGTAGGGGGTTGTGAAACCACAAAATCGAGCTTGCAAGGTTTTTTTTTCAAATTGTTCAGATGGGGGAGGTCATTTCTTTAAAACTGTAGCTGGAAAATTGCTCACCTTGACTAAATTAATTGGGAAACCAAGGAGTAGTCAGCTTATTTAGGATGAGATGGTGTAGAATTTTAGGTGACCTTATTTTGTATGTATATGAGTGTTTATGGATGGTTAAAAATTCCTATTTGCTAGACTGACTAGGTGCTAAATGTAACACTAGATGTTTGTGTTACAATTTTGTGTTTTTAGTATAAGGCTAAACCACCTTGGTTATCACCTTCACAATTGTAATGACTAGGTATTCTTGCCTTAAAAGTTGAGTAAAAGTTCCTTAATTACACATTAAAGTTTTCATCTTTTATTTTATAGTGGTTGAATCATTTTGTTCCTCCATTTCTCCTAGGATACTTGAGTTGCTCTCGATGATTTTAGTGTTTAACTTCAGATCTGTTAGCCTTTCTTCTAAAATTGCTCCTAGAATCTCAGTTTAACCAAGGAAAATGTCAAGTGGGTGTTGTTTCTTTGTTATTGGTTTTGGCCCAGGCTATCTGAAGTCTCTTTGGCAAATCACTCACAAAGTGTGTTAATTGCTTCACATTCCAATCAGTGTACATAGTTTTTCTTGAGGAACAGTTGACACATAGTTTTATTTTTAGACGAGATTCTAAGGGATCTTTTTTGGTGGGGATTAGCAATACTAAAACTAGTTTCAAATTTTAAAATCGTTGTGATTTTTAGTTGTTTGCATTGGTTAACGAATGGGAAGCATTAGGCAATGACAATCAATGTTTTAGGGGAACCCAGTATGTTAACTGCTGGGAGGAGCTTGTGGCCTATATATACAGGTATCCTCTTCCTCCTCTTTCTACCAGTTGGATTTTATTTATTGTCATATAATAGCAAGCATAACAACATTTTTACTGTTGTAATCAAGGTGTTCTTTCCTATTTATTTTCTTTCATCCTGCTATGGGAAGCAAAAAGTTGTCTGATTATTTGAAGCTGCCCAGTAGTAGGCATCACATTTGGACAAAGTGTTTACCTTTTTTCATCCATGTACTTTTTTTTTCTTTAAAATATTTATATTCTGGGAGAGTGCAGATGGGGGAAGGGCAGAGAGAAGGGGACAAGATCTGAAGTGGGCGCCACTCAGGCTGAGAGCAGTGAGCTTGATGTGGGGCTCGAACTCATGAACTGTGATATTATGATCTGAGCCAAAGGCGGATGCCACCCAGGTGCCTCCATCCACGTACATTTCTTATGGAAGAGTCAGCCTAGTTAATGTTTCAACTATGTCAGTGTCTTTAAAATGATGAGTTTTCATTCTTTTTTTTTTTTTTTTGGTTGTTTTTTAAGTCATCTCTATACCTAATGTGGAGCTTGAATTTACAACCCCAAGATCAAGAGTCATGCATGCTTTACTGACAGCCAGCCAGGTCTTAGTCTAGGTATTTTTGAGGCATCCTTTTGAGCCATGGGTAACTTTTAGCATCTGCCCTTTACCTGGATTTGGGATGGATGAAATCCTGAATTTTCCCTGGAAGATTGTGACTTTGGTTCTCTGTAGCATTAAGAAGCTCAGTATCTAAGAGGCATTTCTCTGGATCTGGACGATCATTCAGAAAGGAGCTATCATTTGCACTTAAGAGAATTTGTTTACAATAGAAAAGACTGGAAAGACTTCAGATGTCCAACAATAATGATTAAGTAGGGGCACCAGGATGGCTTAGTGGGTTAAGTGGCTGACTTTGGATCAGGTCTTGATCTCCAGGTTTGTGAGTTCTAAGTCCTGCATTGAGCTCTGCACTGATAGTGCTGAGTCCGCTTGGAATTCTCCCTCCTCTTCCCTCCCCCTTTCCTCCCTCAAAAGAAATAAACTTTAAAAAATGATTAAGTAAACTCTGTGGTACAGCCATTTGATGGACACTATACTTGTCATTAAGTATGGATTATGTGAAGCATTGATGGCATGGAAAATGCTGAACTCAGAATTATGTATCTGGAATGATTACAGTTGTATTAAAAAAACAATGGAATATTATTCAGTAATAAAAAGAAATGGTGTACTGATAGATTCTCCAACATGTATAAACCTTGCAGACATGTTAAATGAAAGAAGCCAGCCATAAAAGACCACATTTTGTATGATTCCATTTATATGAAATGTCCAGAATAGGCCAGTCCAGAGACAGAATGTAGATTAGTGGTTGCCAGGGGCTGGAGGGAGTGGGGAGTGGGCAGGGTCAGTGATAGGGGATTTTTTTGTGGGAGTGATGAAATGTTCTAAAATTGATTGTGGAGGTGGATGCACAACTCTGAATATAATAGCCATTGAATTGCACATTTCAAGTACTTGATTTGTATGGTATGTGAGTTATATCTCAAGCTGTTAAAAAAAAAAACTCAAAACCTACATATAGGAAGAAAATACATGTAGGTGCTAACAACGGTTGTTGAAGAGTAGAAATAAGGATAGTGCTCTATACTTTCTATATTCTCTGAATATGTTGCTTTTATAATAGAAAAATACATTTAATAAAGCTAACTGTACTCATAGTGTGGGACTTTATGTTACTCCAGACATTTAGTCACTGTCAGATACCATTGACAACTCTATTTTTGAGCTTCTTTCAGCCATTTTCTGCTTTCTCCAGAGTACTTTTATCACTATTTGCCTTACCTGTTGTTAGAGCCTCTAAAGTGAACACCTTTTTCTTACTTATTCCTACACCAGTGCTTTCTCCAAATGACTACTAGATTCACTCTCTTACTTTGCAGATTCTTAAAAATTAATATTTTTTAAGTTTATTTATTTTGAGAGAGAGGGAGGGGGGAGAGAGCGCGCAAGTGGGAGAATAGCAGAGAGAGAGGGAAAGAGAATCCTAAGCAGGCTCCACAGGCACTGTCAGCACATAGCCTGAAGTAGGGCTAGAACTCGTGAACCATGAGATCATGACCTGAGCCAAAGTCCAGTGTCAGATGCTCAATTGACTGAGCCACTCTGGTGACCTTCTTCAAAACTAAATTTTATTAATTTTCTTGTATAGATAATACTGTCTCATGCCACACAAGTCAAAGGATACAGAAAATTATGCTAAGTAAATAAAGTTGTGCAGGGTAATTCCCCCTCCCTCTTGGTTCCCCAGCTACCCGGCTTTCTTTCATGGAGGGAAATAAATTTGGTAATCCTAACAAGAATATAGTGAAGATGTGCTGGCCTTACTTCCATTGCCTGTTAGACTAAGCAGTTCTTGCTTTCATGTCTTACTAATACAGATTCCTCATACTTTTTTTTATTTTTTTAATTTTTTTAGCACTTATGTAGGTGCAGACCATTATGCTTAGTGCAGGATGAGTAAGGCAAATTCTTGCCTTCAACGACCTTATCCTAATGAGAGATTGACACAGTTTCCTCACTGTTATCTGTTCCTCTTTTAAGAGCCATTTTGAATACCCATCTTATAAATATTTCCTGATCTTTTTTCTTCTTCTCACTCATTATGCTTCCTTCCTTGAGCCCCACCTTAAAACCCTTTGTATTTCTTTTTCTTTTTTTAGAAAAATTTTTAATGTTTATTTTTGAAGGAGAGAGAAAGACCCCTTGAGTGGGGCAGGGGCACAGAGAGAGGGAGACACAGAATCTAAAGCAGGCTCCAGGCTCTGAGCTGTCAGCACAGAGCCCGACGGGGGGCTTGAACTCATGAACTGTGAAATCATGACCTGAGCCGAAGTCAGATGCTTAGCCGACTGAGTCACCCAGGTGCCCCACATTTATTTTTCTTATGGTCTTTATCATATAACCATTTGTGAGCTCATCATCCCATTAGATTATGAACTGAAATTAATGCTTCCTATTCAACATGCAATTTCTTTTTTATTAATATTTGTGAAAAAATTTTCTCTGAGAGGCTGAGGGACCAGGCCCTTGTGCTTCAGTGAGTGTTGAGTCTAAATTTCAACACTTAATACTAACTAGGGTTTTTGAGAGAGAGAGAAAAAATGAGTGAGGGCCTGTGCATGAGCGGGGGAGAGAGAATCTTAAGCAGGCTTTCCACCTAGTGCAGAGCCCCATGTAGGGCTCTAAGCTCCCGATCATGAGATCGTGACCTGAGCTGATCTTCACCGACTGAACTATCCAGGTGCCCCATATTAGATTTAATGAGACTTTCTATTTAAACTTAAATTATTTTTAAGTACTTTTTTGTACTGTGCACTGTAGACTTACACATATTTATTACAACACATTTTATTATTTACACCTTTTTCTAGGAGACTGTATTTTAAAAAAAAATTAATGTTTATTTTTGAGAGAGAGCGAGAGAGTGTGAGTATGAGCTGGGGAGGAACAGAGAGAGAGGGAGGGAGACATAGAATCCAAAGCAGGCTCCAGGCTCTGAACTGACTGCTCAGAGCCCGATGCGGGGCTTGAACCCACGAACTGTGAGACTGTGTCCTTAACCGAGGTCTGGTGCTCAACGGGCTGAGCCACCCAGGCAGCCAGCTCTCTGGAAGATTGTGTCTTAAAAAAAAATTTTTTTTAGTGTTTTTTAAATTTTTGAAACCGAGATGGAGCATGATCGGGGAAGGGCAGAGAGAGAGAGAGAGAGACAGGGAGACACAGGCTCCAGGCTGTGAGCTGTCAGCATAGAGCCCGATGTGGGGCCACAACCCCCGTAAAGTGCTAGAGCATGACCTGAGCTGAAGTTGGATGCTCAACCAACTGAACCACTCAGGTGCCCCTAGAAGATTGTATCTTAATCTTACTTTTGACTACCCAGAGTTGGCATAATGGCTGACACCTGACTGCAGCCAATTCGTTGAATGTAAGGTGCCAGATAGTGTTTATTAAATTTTTGTATGGATGTCTTCCAACTCTGGCTAGACTTAAGTTCGTTAAAGGTGGGGTATGCCTTACTCTTG
Organism: Crocuta crocuta; assembly: GCF_008692635.1. Lineage (NCBI taxonomy): Eukaryota > Metazoa > Chordata > Mammalia > Carnivora > Hyaenidae > Crocuta > Crocuta crocuta. Next base: position 876,639 of record NW_027551577.1, on the reverse strand, counting down.
TTTATGAATTCCCAGGTCTTAAAAACTTTTTCTTGATTACATAATATTAACTGAACGGAGATTCAGAGGTTAATCACCTGTGGACTTCCTACTGTCCATCACAAGCACACAAGTGCTTATTCTTAAGAGGATATACTTACTAAACTTGCACTCAGAACTTTGTAACTTAGGATATATGTTGAAGGAGTTACCTTGCTTAGCTTCTGCTCTATGAGGCATTGTTTGTGTATTGCTCTGGGTTCTCACTGCCAGCTCCTGGAGGACGTTTCTACTTTAGCACCTCCTGATTCATTGTCTCAAGTGCTCTTGTCATGCTGGCTGTTTCCTTCTGCATTCATAGGCTTTATACCTGGAACAGCAGGTATAAACAGAGACTGAGGGGTTATGTGACATTCTGCCTTCCTTCATGGTAGTCTAGACTGGAATTAGAGTGCAGTTGTGAATTTTGAGAGTAGAAATCATGACCTTTATGATTAGTATTTAGCTGAGTGTGAAATGGGCCCCTTAGGCTTTTTGGGGAGGGGGGGCCGAGGACAGGTAAACTATACATAACCTAAATTTAACCATTTTAACAGTATTTGAGTGTACTGTCAGTGGCATTATGATACATTCACAGCATTGTGCAACCATCACCAGTATTTATTTCTGGAACGTTTTCGTCATCCCAAAGAGAACCCTGTACCCATTAAACAGTAACTCCCCATTCCTCCCTACCTCCAACCTCTGATAAACTCTGCTCTCTCTGTATGAATCTGTTCATTTCAAGTACCTCATATAAGGGAAAATCATACAGTGTTTGTGACTTAGCATCTGGTTTATTTTACTTAATGTGTTTCTAAAGTCTGTCCATTTTGTACCGTGTATCAAAAGTTCATTCCTTTTTGTGGCTGAATAATATTCCTGTGGGTGTGGTTGTGTGTTAAATATTTTGTTTATCTAGTCATCTGTTGATGGATTCTTGTTTCCACCTTTTGGCTGTTGTGAATAATGCTGTTATGAATATTCATTTCCAGGTATCTGTTTGAGTCTTTGCTCTCAATTCTTTTGACTATATGCCTAGTTGTGGAATTGCTAGATCATATGATGATTTGGTTGTAACTTTTTGAGGAACTGCCAGACTGTTTTCCATAGCAACGGTCCCATTTTACATTTCTACCAGTAGTACACGAGGGCTCCAGTTTGGTCACATCCCTGTCAACACTTATTTTCTGTTTTTTTGACAATAACTATCCTAATGGATGTGAAGTGATACTAAGCTTTTTCTTACTGCTAATTAAATCTGATGAGCAAACAGGAAGCTTAGAAGTTGGCTATATTTGCATCTGTTGGACTTTTTTCACCCTTATAAATGTATTTGTATATAATGCTCTTTAGAGATATCACGCAATTAATGATTCATCTTTTTTGAAAAGAATAAACTTTTTTCATCCTTTTAATCTAAAGTGTATTCAGTTAACAAGTGAAAGATGATTTCAGTTAATCCTGAGTGATAAGGTCTATAAAGTGAAAAAAGGTACTAAGATTAGTACAAAAGGATCTCATCTTTATAAAGAAAAATATGCATAGAAAAGATGATGCATATGTCCATAAATGTTGGCAGGAGCCATCTATAGGTTATTTTTGTGTTTTTCCATATTTTTGAGCCCGCTCCCTATGAACATATATTCTGTAATTAGTCAGTGTATCTGTTTTTTTAAAAAACTGATAGGTTGGAAACTATAAATTATTACAAAAAGCTTGTGTATTTATGTGCATATGACATCTGTATGGGAAAATAAGCATGTGGAAAGTACCAAAGAATATTATTGGGTTGTTAACATAGGTTACTTAGTGGGGTTAGATCAGGGAAGAAGGGAAAGGTAAAGCAAAGAAGGGATTTAAAATACATCGTTTAGATGTTAAAGAAAAAATAAAGCAGGGTAAAAGTTTTAGAGGGTACTCAGGATGGGGAGGGGTTGCTTTTATAATGGGTGTGTTTGTAAAGTCATTAAGTAAGTTGATTTAAAATAAAAGGAAAAGTTGTGTAAAAAGTTAAAAAGACTGTACTACAGGCTCATTTCCAGATTTTCCTTTAATGTCATTTCCTTGATACAATTTGGCTTTTGCCTAACTACTGCATTTATCTGTTGAAATGCTACCTCTTCTAGTTCAGTACTACGGTGAAGTCATCCTTAACTGTCTGCCTCTTCCTCCACTAAAGCTAGAAGTGATCTTTCCACACTCCAGATTCATAGTTTTATTAAGTCACCACCTCCCTCCCCGCCACAGAAGGCTGCCATATTTTGTAGTAGGACTGCTTGTAATCCTGAAACCTCTTAGCACAATGCTGAGCACATAGTCAGTCTTGGGTAAATTAGTTCTTTTCTTTACTTTAAAAGCTTCTGGAAGGCAAGGGGCAATGTCTTTCTGAACTTTATATTCTTCAGCGCTGCTAGCAGTTGCAAGTAGATTCTTAGAAATTGTTGAACTAGAATACTGTGCTCCTTATTCTTTTCCTCTCAGCTCTGTGCCTGGGTGCAGTACATACGGAAGCATCTGGATCCTTAGATTATATATTATTTTTATGTGGTAGGTAGTGATTTAATACGAAAAAAGATTAAGATAAATGTTGTAATTATATCTTTTCTGCGTTAATATTTTATTCAGATACTTGGGCACCTAATTTTATGCAGGGTGTGCCATACTGAATGATGGAGTATAACAAGATGTAGAAAATGCCTATAGTTCTTCTCCTTAAGGCATTCATGTTTTGATATATAATTATATAGGTTACATTTTCATGTTTTGTTTTTTATAATCCTCTAGTAGATTAGCTGGGTATAATTTTAAGCTTTCATGAGTTAATGGTCCAGTTACAGGGAAGACTTGTGCACATATCCTTGCTTTAAGAAAATTATTTTTGAAAAGTTGATTTAAAATATTTTCAGAGGGCGCCTGAGTGGCTCAGGGCGTCTGACTTTGGCTCAGGTCATGATCTCACTGTTCGTGAGTTTGAGCCCCATGTCTGGCTCTGTGTGGACAGCTCAGAGCCTGGAGCCTGCTTTGGATTCTGTTTCTGTCTCTCTGACCCTCCCTTGCTCACTCCCTGACTCACTCTCTCTCTCTCTCTCAAAAATAAAGAGACATTAAAAACATTAAAAAAATATTTTTTCTTAGAAAGGGGTGCCTGGGTGGCTCAGTGTTCGACTTGGGCTCAGGTCATGATCTCACAGTTTGTGAAATTGAGTCCTGCATCAGGCTTGTGCTGACGTGTGGAACTTGCTTGGGATTCTCTCTCTTTCTCTCCATTTCTGCCCTCCTTCCTCCCCGAATAAAGGAATAAACTAAAAAAATATTTCCCGAAGAAAAAAGTTACTATCGATTTTACAGGTGCCTTAGCTATAATTCTTACAAGTTCTTTTTTTTTTTTTCTTACAAGTTCTTCAAGCAAGGTGTGTACCTTTGAGGGTAGAACTAAAGACTAAGGAGATCTTTTCAATATAAGAGCCATTGACTCTGGAAGGAATTATAGGAGATTATAGGAATTATAGGAGAATCAGATGGTTACTTCTTGAAATTGTTCTGACAAGTTGTAAACATGAAGGAATACCTCCTTTGTCAAGGGTAAATTCCAGTGTCTTCCTGTGCTAGAGTGCAGAATAGTGGATTTATTTACTTATTTTGTATCTCATGTCTTTATTCTTGAGGAAGGCAGATGCAATTTTTTAATGGTTGATTATGGGGGGCATCTGGGTGGCTCAGTCGGTTAAGCATCCTACTTCGGCTCAGGTCATGATCTCACGGTTCGTCGTGGGTTCGAGCCCTGCATCGGGCTCTGTGCTGACAGCCAGCTCAGAGCCTAGAGCCTGCTTCAGATTCTGTGTCTCCCTCTCTCTCTGACCCTCCCCTGCTCACGCTGTCTCTCTCTCTCTCTCAGAAATAAACACTTAAAAAAAAATTTAATTGTTGATTATGCAAGATTTGCCACTAAGATTCATGCCTTTTATGTGGAATAGAAATTGGTGGGTACAGGGATGCCTAGCTGGCTTAGTTGGTAGAGAATGTGACTCTTACTATTGGGGTGGAAAGTTCAAGCCCCACATTGAGCGCAGAGTTTACAGTAAAAAAAAAAAACAAAAACAGAAAACAAAGTAAAAAAGAAGTTTGGTGGTACAAGGTAAAGTCAGTGTTTCCAGGTATTAACTCAGCAGAGTTAGGTATCTGGGTGGTTTTTGTTTCCCTTCCTTCCTCTTTGACTATGTGGCCATCTTCATTACCTCATTATTACTTGGCCATCCCAATGATCATAAGCCATATTTTATTTGTGTGTGGTATATTTTGGTACTTGTGTTAATGGCATACTTTGTAAATGGGTCTGTTCATTTTAAATTAAAAAAATTTTTTTTAAATGTTTAATTTTAGGGGAGAGAGACAGAGCATGAGCAGGGGAGGACAGAGAGAGTGGGAGACACAGAATCTGAAGTAGACTCCAGGCTCTGAGCTGTCAGCACAGAGCCCGATGCAGGGCTAAGACTCAAAAATCACGAGATCATGACCTGAGCAGAAGTCGGATGCTTAACTGATTGAGCCACCCAGGAGCCTCAAGGGTCAGTTCATTTTAAAATTAGCGGTTGCTGCCTCAGTAAAGAAACTGACGGGTTTGAAGATGAAAAGTAAAATTTTGGTTAAAAAAGAGTTCAAAGTGACTTAAAATGAAAAACTAATTTGTGGCAAGAGTTAAAAATGAAATTGTTCTCAAGAGGTCCTTTACTGTGGGAGCTGATTGCTTTAACATACTGTTTTGAATTAGCTGATTTTTAACTTCTATTTTTAAACCGATTACCTTTTAAAAAGTTACAATCTCTTCTAAACTTGGGCAGCCCCGGCTTGCTAACTTTTAGAAGGGTAGAGTGTCACATTTCCTCATGTGCCTTTATGCTGCCTAGTCATCTGATGAAGTTGCCAGTTTGTGGTCAGAAATTGAGAAAGAAGAGTGAGGAAACTCACAATATTGACACACACACCTCCTTGCAGTACATTGGAGTGCCCTTTTGGACTGGTTGGAAAACTATAACCTAAGCCTTTCCAATGTAGACGTATTCTTATTTCCTAGCTTGGATGAGATGACATTTGATTTTTTAAGTATTTGAGCATGTGTGTCAGCAGAAACATTTAGTGTGTGAGAAAGATTTTTTCCAGTATGGTGTGACCAATTGAATTTAAAAGAAAGAAAGAAAAAGAGAGAGAAAGAAAGAGAAAGAGAGAGAGAGAAAGAGAGAGAACAAAACACTTCCTAAAGAAAGTTTGGGGAAATCTTGAAAAATTGCTCACCAAATGTCTCAGGTGGGCCAAAAGCTGGTCTGAAGAAAGGAATGAGCTTAAAGGAGAAGAGAATAGTGAAGGTGCATTATACGCACATTAAAATATGAGTATTCAATTGTGTTTTCGCTCTGACCCCAAAAAAGTTTTTTAATAGTACAGTTTCAGCCACCATTACTCATAGTAAGTATATATGTTCTTGTGAGATATTGATTGTATTTGAAAAAAGTGAATCCATTCTTTTGTTATTCTCAATTCTCACCAGTCTTATAGTTTGACTATGGCACAGGTAAGTATGATTCTTCTGTCCAAAGATCTATTTTTTTTAAATGGTCCCTATAGATAATAGCTTACCTTTGATGACTGAATACTACCTGCCCTGTTCTTTTAAAAGTTGGCCTTAATTCATTACTCTTCCTAACAACCTGATGATGTAGTAAATAATGATCTTTATTTTAAAGAGGAAGATGCATAGAGATGGAGTAAATAACCTAAATACAAGCCATCTACTTACAGAGAGATTAAAGGGATTTTCTAGGGTGATTTAGACTCCATCCTACATCCTGTTTCACCCTAGAATTTAACGTCTAGGTATGCTGCAAACTTAGTGTTTTTGTTAGAATTCTGGGAATGCCATCCACTTCCTATTTTTCTTTATGACCCATAGTAGTTTTATTTCCTTCTATTATTAACCCCTCCTCATCCCTGTATTACTTTTTTTTTTTTAAAGTTTATTTATTTATTTTGAAAGAGAGAGAAAGAGTAGGGGAGGGGCAGGAGAGAGAGAGGGAGAATCCCATGCAGGCTCCGCACTGTCAGCACAGAGCCCTGTATGGGGCTTGAACTCAAACTGTGAGATCATGACCTGAGCCAAGATCGAGAAAGAGTTGGATGCTTAACCGGCTNGCGCCCCCCCCCCCCCCATATTATTTTTTACACTATTGAGGGCAGGGATTCAAGTCTTAAACTAATTTGCCTGTCCATGTACTTACTCATTTTTCATAGAACCCTCAGGTATATCCTCTTTGGAGAGTTTCTTTCCTAATTTTTGTTGACGTAAGTAGAAATACTTATTGCCATTATTCTTTTTTCTGTAAGGTGTTAATGAATCATTTCGCTATTACTTTATATGTGTAATCTTTTCTTCAATATTTGATTTAGGGATTTAGTTTAAAATAACATTTTTAGGAAGATTCTCCTTTCTAAAATATGTTTTCTTTCCACCACTAATCAATGTTTCATAAACTTGCAGGAAATATTGTATCACTTCCGTAGGTATAAAGTATACCTAGTTTATGCAAGCGCTTTGAGTGAGGATTGTGAGCCTACACTGAAGCCATTAATCTAAAGCTTGGGGGTGATTGGGGGTGCTCACCTAATGTTTTATTTTAAACATTTATCATTTAATGGAAAGTCTTTGGAAAGTTTTCTGTGGTAATTTTGCCAATTCTTTTTTTTTCTTAAGCTTATTTATTTTGAGAGAGACAGAGACAGTGTGAGCGAAGAAGGGACAGAGGGAGAGGGAGAGAGGGAGAGAGAGAATCCCAAGCAGGCTCCGTACTGCCAGCACAGAGCATGATGTGGAACTTGAACTCATGAAATACTGAGATCATGATCTGAGCCAAAACTAGGAATTGGATACTTAACCAACTGAGCCACCCAGGCTCCCCTACTTTTGCCAGTTCTTGTGCTTGGACTTTTATGATAGATAATATTGAAAAATGAGCATAGTAGAAAGATAACTAAAATGATTGTGTTGGCTTTTGTTACTTTAAAGCTTCATTATACAATTAAGTAATTAAAATTCAGTAGAGAAGCATCTTTGGAATTGTATTATGATTAGAATGGCTGTTAGTCATTAATAATTATAAACTAGGTTTATTTCATTGTTACCATTTGTCCTACTTTATATTCACAGTCTATTTTCTGTTTTATCAGAAAGATACTTAAGTATTAGAATACTTAAATTATTTTACTGGTTAACATACAAACTGACATACACTTAAAATTGTGTACAGGGGCACCTGGGTGGCTCAGTTGCTTAAACATCTGACTTCAGCTCAGGTCATAATCTGTGGTCCTTGAGTTCCAGCCCCATGCTGGGCTCTGTGATGACATCCCAGAGCCTGGAGCCTGCTTCAGATTCTGTGTTGCCCTCTCTCTCTGTTCCCCCCACAAACTCTGTCTCTCAAAAATGAATAAACGTTAAAAAAAAAAACAACCCAACAACTGTGTACCTTATAATGTTACTAAGGCTTTTATCTGTATTTTAGTTAAAGAGCAATGAGTTAGGATATTACATATTTTCCTTAAGCATCAAGTCACTATAACTTGTACATGGTATTTGGCTTATTTTCTCTTATCTTTGATATTAAATTTTTTAAGTTTAATTTTGAGAGAGTGTGAGCACGCATGTGAGCATGGGAGGGGCAGGACGAGAGGGAGAGAGAATCCCAAGCAGGCTCTGCGCTTACAGCTCTGTCACGTGGGGCTCAGTCCCACGAACTGTGAAATGACCTCAGCCAAAATCAAGAGTTGGATGCTTAACCGACTGAGCCACCTAGGTGCTCCTCTTATTTTTGATATTAAATCTTATTTCTCCAATCTTGGCAAAATAAAAATAAACCTTTTGAGGAAATGATAAACCTAAACAGAGAGGTATTTTCCTATTCATTGTAGGTAATTTAGCAGTGTATTGATGTCATGCATAAGTCCAAGTTACAGACTAATGGGTAAAGCATTCAGAATTGCCCCATGCAGGTTCTGCAGAGAAACTCTGGGAATATGGAGACACTTCGCGAAGAGCAAATGAGTGAGATCATGTATAGCCAATGTTACTTTATGTAATGTGATAGCTAAACAAAGTCTTTCACAGTTGATCTGTACTTTGGAACCTGAGGCTTAATTTTCGAACACAGTTTCTTAGTGGTTAAGAGCTTTAGGCTTTGAACTTGGAAAAACCCAGGCTGGAGGTTTAGGGACTATTTACAAAAGTTCCTGATTATTGTAATCAGTAGAACCACCATTGCTTGTATAACAAATGGTAGTAGGTAACATTTTCTGTCTCATGCTAACACTGTCCTTCCCATATATTATTTACCCTTTACATGTTATAAAATGTGCCAAGTAGAGGAGAAAGAAATATAAGGACATCTTAACTTTAGATGTCAGTAAGTAAAAGGCTATTTAAAAATACAGGCACCTTAGGGGCGCCTGGTTGGCTCAGTCGGTTAAGTGTCCAGCTTCCACTCAGGTCATGATCTCTTGGCTCATGAGTTCAAGTTCCGCGTTGGGCTCTGTGCTGACAGCTCAGAGCCTGGATCCTGCTTCAGATTCTGTATCTCCCTCTCTCTCTCTCTCTGCCCCTGCCCTGCTCACACTCTGACTCTTTCTCTCTTAAAAATTAATAGGCTTTGAAAAATTAAAAAAAAAAAAAAAATACAGGCACCTTAAAAAAATACAGGCACATTAGTGTAATCAGGTCACTTATGCCAGATGCACACTTTTATTTTTTTATTTTTATTTTTTTAAATGTTTATTTTTGAGAGAGAGAGAGAGAGAGAGAGAAAGAGAGACAGAACACAAGTGGGGGAGGGGCAGAGAGAGAGGGAAACACAGAATCTGAAGCAGACTCCAGGTTTTGAGCTGTCAGCACAGAGCCCGACGTGGGACTCAAACTCATGAACTGCGGAGATCATGACCTGAGCTAAAGTTGGAAGCTTAACCGACTGAGCCACCAGGCACCCCCAGATGCAGACTTTTAAAGCTCTTGCACCAGTTCCTCTTCTTTTCTCTTTTCAAAATGGAGAAACTCTGGGCACTTAGATAAAATTAAAACAGAATTTTAACTCTAGAGTTGTATCCAGATTATTTTGACGTGTAGGAATTATTTCATATTGACTAATATTCAGAATTAGTCATGGTTTATAGTTCAGTCTTCTGTTTATGTGGAGATTAAAAATGTTTAAATGTTTGTTTATTTTTGAGAGAGAGACAGACAGACAGAATGCAAGTGGGGAAAGGCAGAGAGCAAGGGAGACACTGAATTGGAAGCAGGCTCTAAACTCCAAGCTGTCAGTACAGAGCCCAGGGGAGGGCCTGAACTCATGAACTGTGAGATCATGATTATGAGCTGAAGTAGGAAGGTAGGAAGCTAACTGAGCCACCCAGGCTCCCCACCTGGAGATTTTTATCTAACCTGCATTTATTACCAACTCTGGAGAGAACATTTTTGGAATGAAGGTAAAAAAGAATGATTTAAAAGAAATTTATCGAAATCTTCACTGTATTTGTCTTAAATCCCTATCCATTTGTTGCAGATTATAAGAGTTAGCTTTCTGAATAAAAGATTATATTTTTTGATACACTTTATAGTGTATAATGTTTAAAGGGTAAAAAGAAAGGCCAAGTTAGAAAAAGCAGTAGAAACACAACTGCTCTAAGGTAATGAATTTAAATGAAATTGTTTATTACTTAAAAGTGAAGTAAAAATCTTTTAAATATGAAGAATAATTTAAATTGCTTGCAATATGTAAGACATGATATGTGTTTCCCTGTTTTCCACATATAAGACATGGTATGTATTTTCCTGCCTTCCTCATACAGGTATAATGCATTACTTATAAACAATATTTACTTCAAAGTAGTATAATAGTAACAATATTAAATATTTTTTATTTTTAAATCAGTTTGTTATAATAGAACTGTAATTTACAGTTTGAGGATTTGAATTTTTTTGTTTTGCTGATTTTTTTTTAAATTTTTTAATGTTTTATTTATTTCTAGGAGAGAGAGAGAGAGAGACACACACACACAGCGTGAGCAGGGGAGGGTCAGAGAGAGAGGGAGTGACAGACTCTGAAACAGGCTCCAGGCTCTGAGCTGGCAGTCAGCACAGAGCCCGACGCGGGGCCCGAACCCACGAACCGCGAGATCATGACTTAAGCGAAAGTCGGACGCTTAACCGACTAAGCCACCCAGGCGCCCCTGTTTTGCTTATTTTAAATTGTGACCAAGTCTTTTGAATTTCACATTTTCTTCCTTCATCCAGGAAAGAGATAGGAGTATTACCTGCTTTAGCCTAACAATCCTGTGAGGTAATGGAGAGGAAAGCTGAATAAACTGTGAAGCTTGTAAAATTATAGGTTCTGTTGATTGAAATATACTTTCTGAAATCAGTCTCAACTGTACAGAATACATTGCTGCATTCTCAGAAACTTAAGTTTTAGGGGTGCCTGGGTGGGTCAGTCTGTTAAGCGTCCAACTTTTGATCTCAGCTCTGGTCATGATCTCAGGGTCATGAGTTCAAGCACTGTGTTGGGCTCTGCACCATGTGAGGCCTACTTAAAAAAAAAGAAAAAAAAAGAAAACTATGTTTTAGATGAATTGTTAAGACGTTCTTAAAGTCACATTTAACACCAACGTGCTGGCTATCTTAGGTATTTTTGCCCCACCACTTTAAAATATTTTTAAGTGAGGGGCGCCTGGGTGGCTTAGTCGGTTAAGCGTCCGACTTTCGCTTAGGTCATGATCTCGCGGTTCGTGGGTTCGAGCCCCACGTCGGGCTCTGTGCTGACTGCCAGCTCAGAGCCTGGAGCCTGTTTCAGTCTGTGACTCCCTCTCTCTCTGACCCTCCCCTGCTCACGCTGTCTCTCTCTCTCTCTCTCTCTCTCTCTCCTAGAAATAAATAAAATCTTTAAAAAAAAATATTTTTAAGTGAAATATAAGGTAGTGTTTGAAGAAAAACTCAAAAATGGGGTTTTTCAGAGTGTCTAATTATAAATTCTGATTTTGTTGAGACATTTTTGAAGAACATTTAACATTTAAAACGTGGTTGAAGTATTTACATTGTTTGGGGTGTGTGTGTGTTTTCCTCCTCAGAGAGGCATTAGTAAGATTTATTTGGCACATTGGCTTGGCAGATGTAGGGAGACTGAAACAAAGTCAGTCTTACGTCCAAGTTTGCCCAACTGCTTCTTGACTCTTTTAGGCTTAAGTTATTAGGACTTTTTGATTCTTGTATGCCAAACTCATGAAAAGTTTCCTAGTTTAATCAGGATTGTTATAATTGGTTTTTCTTTCTTTAAAAAAATTTTTTTTTATGTTTATTCATTTTTGAGAAACAGAGCACGCGAGCATGAGCTTGGGAGTAGCAGAGAGAGAGGGACACAGAATCTGAGCTGTCAGCATAGAGCCTGATACTATGGGGCTCAAACATGCGAACTGCGAGATCATGACTTGAGTTGAAGTTGTACTCTTATCCAACTGAAACACCCCTAAATGGTTTTTCTTACCAGGGTTCAAAGGAATCAAACCCTATCTTTCAGGAAATGAACTGTGATATAGTGTTCAGTGAGTGTTCTAGTCTGTTTCCGGAATTTGGTTGAGTAGCATTTCCAGACAAACATTTATGCTTCAGATTAGGCTTTAAGGTGGGAGATGGACCTTGAAGTGGAGGACTTAGATCCCTTAAAATTATACCCAAACTACTGGTAGTTACATTTTAATAATTGTAGCCTTTTCAGATTTGACTTGTCCTCAGGCTACTTGAAGCGTGCTGCTCCCTAATAATCTTGTGCTTTCAACATAGCCTTACTTTGAAATCATCTGCTAAACTCAAAAGCCAAAAACAACAAAAATCCTCCCAGGGCTTTTAAAAAGTTTATTTTGTTTTCTAACTTACATTTTATTGGGGCGCCTGGGTGGCTCAGTTGGTTAAGCATCTGACTCTTGATTTCGGCTCAGATCATGATCTCATGGTTGTGAGATCCAGTCCCCACTGAAGTCGAGCCCTGTGGAGCTCTGTGCTGGGCATGGCGCCTGCTTGAGAATCTCTCTCCCATTTTTTTCAGCCCCTCTCCTACATGTGCCTGCTCTCTCTGAGACAAAATTATGTTTTGTTTATCTGGCATGATTTTTTCATTTTTAGAAAAGCCTCTGAATGCAGCAGTTCACTGAAGTTATTTCTGGAGCTAGGACACAGAGTGAGAATGCTAAAATGAATGTGTATAGTTTAAAATGCCTTTATCACAACCAGCTGTTCTTCTGGATTATGAATATCGGAATAAATTTATGCAGGTGTTTTTTAACATTTTTTTAACGTTTTATTTATTTCTGAGAGACAGCATGAGCAGGGGAGGGTCAGAGAGAGAGGGAGACACAGAATCTGAAGCAGGCTCTAGGCTCTCAGCTGTCAGCACAGAGCCCAATGTGGGGCTCGAACCCACGAACCATGAGATCATGACCTGAGCTGAAGTCGGACGCTTAACCAACTGAGCCACCAAGGCGCCCCAACAAGTGTTTTTTTTCCCCTAAGATCACTTCTTGACAGGTTATTAGGGATTGTACTAGGAAACAACTTGATTTCTTTAAAATTTTTCACATAGTATGACCCCTATATTTCCTACCCTGACTTTGGTCCTTAATATGTTTACATAGTGTAACTGGTTTCTCAGCTACAAGTGCTTTGTATCCATTGGGGCATGAGGATTGTGGAAACAGTTCTCAGACCTCTGCAGTCTCTGGAAATACTGTGCAGCTTTTTGCATTTGCCAACATGATGTGAATTCTCTGCTGAAGAAGGGCAGGTGTTGAGTGGTAGGTATGATGCTCTTAATAGCCATTTGATTTGTTGCCTGAGGACAGAAATGCAGTGTTACGGGGAGAATTTATACCTTGCCTTACCAATGTTTAGACGTTAAAAAGTTACTTCTTGAAAGTGTAAGCAGATGATAATCAGTGGCCTCTCACTTCTGTTCCTTTTTTTTTTTTTTTTTTTTGAGCCAGCGAGAGCCAGCGAGCATGCAGGGGAGGGGCAGATAGAGAGGGAGACAAAAGATCGGAAGCTGCTTCTTTGTTGAGAGCCTGATGTGTGGCTCCAACATGAACCATGAGATCATGACCTGATCCAAAGTCGAATGGTTAGCTGATTGAGCCACCCAGGCGACCCAAGATTTCTGCTTGGCATAGAGTAGAAAACTTACTGGCCGTACTGGTGTATGTTGCATGGAAACCCTCTGGATTATATTCCTGATTTTAAAAAATATGAGTTTGTTGTTTAAGTTGAGTTTTTCTTAACATTTCTGTATTTTTTAAATATTCATGAAGGAGTTTGAGAAGTTTATGTTGACCCATAGAAATCAGCTAATAAGCTCTGTCTTATAAAACTGTTAACATTCAACAGTCTCTTGTTTTATTCTCTGAGAAATTGGTTTTATCCTTTTACTAAAATGGAGAATTATTCATGGGGCTTCATTATAGCCTGTGGTATTTGAACCATAGCAAATACAAAGAAGGTAGTGACTATTATCCAATTATAGAATCATTTGCAAGCATGATGTGAAAATGTAGCAGCTTCCCCAAATTTTAGTTTTTGGACATTTTGGAAATTGCTGGAAACAGTAACAAATGTTGTTTGTTTTTTTTCCTTAATTTTACTGAATGTCTGGTTGGTTTTGTGGTTGACAACTTATGTATATGAAGAACGTTTTAAATTAACATCAAGACTCTAAACCATAACTGGCATTGTGTGGTTATGCTGAAGAAAGCATTCTTGGGGCGGGCACCTGGGTGGGCTGAGTCAGTTAAGCATCCAACTCTTGATATCGGGTCAGGTCATGATCTCAGGGTTTGTGGGTTCAAGCCCTGTGGGCTCTGTACTGACAGCATGGGGCCTGCTTGTGATTCTCTCTCTTTCTCTCTCCCCCTCCCTCCCTCTACTCTCTGCTCCTCCCCCACTCGGACTCCCTTTCTTTTTCAAAATAAAATAAACATCTTAAAGATTTTAAAAAAGTATTCTTGTTTTGGGACCTGTACACAGTATATTTGGGGATTATTATATTTTCTTTAAGCTGACCTCTTCCCACTCCCACATCTGAAATCCTTCTCTTTCTAGCCGTTCTGTTGCATTCTACGTGATCTTATGCATGTTTAAAAACACATTTCTACATTTCTTTAGTAGGGGCATTGTGGTTTAAAACCACTTTTTATTTTCAGCGGTGTATATTTAGGACAAATTGGATGTGTGTAGGTGGCAAATGTTTACAGTTCAGTGTGACAGCAGGTGAACAAGAATGGTGCTTGGTTTTATTCTTAAAATAAGACAACTGTGAAGGGAAATGCCACACAACACTAGTAAATCAAACTTTGGAAATAACTCCAGCATAGTAGAATTCCATAATGGCTTCAATTGGTATTAACAGCAGGATTTTGTCTGTTTGGAATCTTATGATGAGCTGTTACATGACTTGAGCTGACTGCCAGTCAACAGTTGTACTCTGCATACTCTGCAGCTGGAGAATTCCACAGTTGTCAGTGCTGTAGCCCCTCAGCGTGCTATGGTTCGTAAATGACTGCACTGATGATTACTGTTAGAACTCAGCACTCGTTGGACCCAGTTGCCAGCATTTGATATTCAGGAAATGTCTTAAGGCCCTACTGCATGCCAGTTACTTTTAAAGGTGATGGGGTCATAAGGGAGCCTACTGCCCAGTACAGGGGCAGGCGGTAATCACTGGGTAGACAGATAACTAATACAATTTCAAAATATTCTGTTAGTAGAAAACAGAATGGAAACTGTAAAGCTGAGCAAAGAGAAGAATGATAGGGAGGGGCAGAATACACTTGAAAAGGATGGGCAAGGAAGATTTATTTGGAAAACTAGGGAAGCACGTTCCCTGTTAGAAAATTTAATATGTATTAGGTTATCATGACTAGAATCATCATAAGATGTTAAAGCTAGAAAGTTCACTATAGGTCATCTCATCCAACTCCATATTCTGCAGAGGAGGTAACTTGAGGTCCAAACAGGTAGTGACTTATTTATGGTCTAGGTTGCAGAATTTAGATTTAATCTCCAGCAAGGCAAATTATGTAACCTTTTTAAGGACTTTTTTCCCCCTTAATTGAAGCAAAGAACATCTTCCTCAGAGTTATGTGGATTAAATGAAATAGTGGACAAACACCTGTATATATGCTCACGACCTAATTCATGATAGTTACCTAAAAGATGCTGGGTTTTGTTTTTCTTTATCTGTCAAGTCTCTTTTCTATTGGGTCTCATGTTTCACTTTTTGGAAATTTTTATTTCCCTGGTCCTAGTGACAGATGTGTTCCAGAGAAGCAACCGAATAAGCAAGCTTTTAGCAGCGCCTGGGTGGCTCAGTCGGTTAAGCGTCCAATTTTGGCTCAGGTCATGATCTCATGGTTCATGGGTTCGAGCCCCACATCGGGCTTTGTGCTGACAGCTAGCTCAGAGCCTGGAGCCTGTTTCAGATTCTGTATCTCCCTCTCTCTCTAACCCTCCCCTGTTCATGCTGTCTCTCTCTCAGAAATAAATCATTAAAAAAATTTTTTAAAATGAATAAGCAAGCTTTTGATATCCTGTCTCCTGCTTGCTCATGGGACTGTAGTCTTCTGGGGCTTGTCCCCTGAGATATGCTACAGAACAGAGCCACAAGGCCTTAAGAAGACCATGTTGCTTGCTTGATTTGTCATGGTGTGTTGTATGAACAATGGCAGTGTTTGAGAAGCTTGAAGTTAAATGTATTATCTGAATTTTTGTTGTATCATGTAAAAGTAGGCCCAGTAGGCCAATTTAAGGATATTTTTCTAAGTTTTCTCCTTTAATCCCTTGATTTTGATAATTGTCACCTGTAAACTACAGAAGGTGACACCTGTTTGTACCCCCCACCCTCATGGTAACTGTATCTTATATTTTTCTCTGAGGAACTGTCAATCCTTATTCCCTATATTAGCCAGTTTTTGTTTTAATTTTTTTAACTTTTTTTTTTTTTTGAGAGAGAGAGAGACAGAGACAGAGTGTGAGTGAGGGAGGAGCACAGTGAGAGACAGAAACAACTTGAAGCAGGCTCCAGGCTCTGAGCTGTCAGCACAGAGCCCAGTGCCGGGCTCGAACTCAGGAACTGTGAGATCATGACCTGAGCCGAAGTCTGACGCTTAACCAACTGAGCCAGGCGCCCCTAGCCTTTCAGTTTTAATGACGTTGACATCATCCTTAGCTTTCAGAGAGAGTTTGATTAGCTTAAAACCATCAGCCATTTAGACACAATGATTTGTTCACAGTGTCTCACTGAAGGTCAGTGAGATGTGAAGTCATGTTTGGGGGTTCCTTATTCCAAAGAACTTCCTTGAGAAATGCTGTTTACCTTCTAGAAAGTTCAGTATAAGTTATCTCATCCAACTTCATATTCTGCAGAGGAGGTAACTTGAGGTCCGAAAAGGTAGTGACTTATTTATGGTCTACGTTGCAGATCTAACTCAGGCAAGACAAATTATGTAACTTTTTTTAGATTTTATCCTTAATTGAAACAAAGAACATCTTCCTCAGAGTCAGCTTGTAGTCACTGATATTTATAACCAGGGGTGGGGGATTGGCAGCCTTAGAACAAAACAAACACCAAGGAAGGCAGAGGAGAAAACAGAAGAAACCAGATCTTTAGTGATACCATTGAATCACTGGACTGAGCTTTCCTGAAACCTTTCTGTCTCTGGTCTTGTTAGTCAAATGACCTAATAAATTATTTTTATTTATGCAGTTTGAGTTGGGTTTTCTGTTCCTTGCAACCTCAAATTTTTATTTATTTTTATATGTTTATTTATTATCTGTTTCTAGTGAGAGCATGTGCATGGGGGGAGGGGAAGAGAGAAAAGAGAGAGACAAGTCCTAAGCGGGCTCCATGCTATCAGTGCAGAGCCCAGTGCAAGCTTGATCTCACCAACCAGAAGATCATGACCTGAGCCGAAATCAAGTGTCAGGTGCTTAACTGACTGAGCCACCCAGGTGCCCCACAACCTCAAAACTTCCATTTATTTATTTACTTATTTATTTGTTTATTCGTTTATTTGTGTGTGTGTTTTAAAAAACGTTTTTAAATGTTTATTTACATTTGAGAGAGCAAGAGAGAGCGTGAGCGGGGGCCGGGCTGTCAGCACAGAGCCCAGCACAGGGCTGGAACCCACCAACTGTGAGATCATGACCTGAGTCTGATGCTTAATTGACTGAACCACCCAGTCACCTCTCAGAACGTTTAAATAACAGCTTTCAGCTTACCATTAACCGCCTATGTACTTCACTTCAAATCTGTTCTAGGAGCCTTGGAGTCTATACTTAGGAAAATCAGTTCAAAGAACATGGTACCAGGTGAATTAAATATGTCAGCAAGTACTCTTCGAGCTGTTCATCCCTTCATTTATCCAGTTTATGTTTTAGCATCTACTCTGTGCCAGGCTCCCTGCGGACCCCATGCAAGGTGAAGGTGCTGAAGGTTGGTTCCTGCCCTCAGCGAACTTACAGTTTAGAGGAGGCAAGTCCTATAGTTAAATGTCTTTTTTCTTGAAATAAGCTTCCCCCCACCATTGTTTCCATTTTCTTTGTTTTAGAATGTGCTGCTGCATCTCATTTGTATCTCTTTATTGTAATATTCCTACCTTATAGTACAGTGTATAGTCTTACTGCCGTTAAATAATATGTAGGTATGTATCCCCCACCTCTTTTGTTAGCCTCCATAGAGGTATAATGGGTAAATAAACTTGAACTGTTAAAATATGTTACTGGCATATAAAACAGCAAGTCAGAAATGAGCAAAGGAAGAGAGTTGGTCAGAGGGTTTTTAATTGCTGCTGACCCTTATCTTGGTGATACTTGAAACTGCTTTCAAATGTTGATAGAAGCTGAATATGCTTCCCAGAAAGATGTAAATGTGCACATGCACAAGAATCTGTATTGAGTGTCTGGTAGTTCTTGAGTTCACTAAAGCTCTCAGAAGTTGAAGGTCTCAAGTTAACCTCCATACCTGCCACTAAATGATCTGTAGTTTTTTTTTTTTTTTTTAATGTTTTAATTTTATTTTTGAGAGAGAGAGGGTCAGAGCATGAGGGAGGGGGGCGCTCTTTCTCTCTCCAAAACAGGCTCCAGACTCTGACTGTTAGCACAGAGCCCAATGTGGGGCTTGGATTTGTGAACCCTGAGATCATAACCTGAGACAAAGTCTAATGTTTAACCAACTGAGTCACCCAGGCACCCCTACTTTTTTTTTGTTTTTAGTTTGTTTATTTTTGAGAAAGAGAGAGAGTGAGTGGGGGAGGGGCAGAGAGAGTTGGAGATGGAGAATCCCAAGCCCCCTGTGCTAGCAGTGCAGAGCTTGACATGGGGCTTGAACTCAAAACTGTAAGATCATGACCTGAGCTGAAACCAAGAGTTGGGCCCTCAGCCAGTGCTAGCTTGAAACTCACTCAGGTGTCTCTGTGATGCTCTTGTTTTTAAGCTTGTTAGTGAACAGAATCTACTATCCCACACCCCCAAAACTGGGTAAGTTCAGCTTCCCACCTGAAGAATTTGTAATAGGAGTGGTGTACAATTTTTGCTCGCTTTCAGAATGCTTTTTATGTATTAGACATTAAGTTACGTACTTTATATAAATATTTTACTCATTCTTCACTGCAGTTCAGTAGTGTTTGTACTATTATTATTTTAATTTCATAGCTGAGGAACCTGAGACCCAGATAGTTTAAACTTAAGTTCCCTAGGCTTAGACAAGCCTATAAGTGAACTTGGATTTCAAGCCCAGTGCCTTTCCTCTTTCCACTAACTCTTCTCCTTCTTAAGTGATTGATAGAAAATGCTTAGTTTGGTCCACAGGATGTATAGTAAGCAATCAAATTATTGCTGCCTTTGTTGTTCATCTATTTAGCAAATATTTTTTGAGCGACTATTCTTTGTCCCTTTACTTCTTAGGGACCCTTAGATTCAAGGAACTTAAAATCCTTTTCAAACTAGATCATATGTAATGAATCTTGTGGGTAGATACTGAGATACGGGGCAAGAAGAATTGACAGGATGTATGAGAGTGGAGTTAGGAAATAGAAAGTTCAGAACCCATATGGCCCCTACTGAATTATTGCAGACCTGCCTTTTTGTTTGTTAAATAAAAGTTTTATTGAGATATAATTCACATACCATACAACTCACCCACTTAAAGTTATATAATTCAGTGTTTTGGGGGGTATATTAACAGAGCTTGCAACTATCACCACTGTCAAATTTAGAACATTTTCATCACCCTCATAGAGAAACCCCTTAACTATAACCCTCCAAACCTCTCCATCTCCCTAGCCCTAGACAGTACTAATCTACTTCTCTCTATGGGCTTACTTACTTTTATATGAATAGAATCCTGTAATACGGATTTTTGTAACTGGTTTATTTCATCATGTTGAGGCATGCATCAGTACTTTCTTTTTTAAGTAATATTCCATTGTTTGGATGTCCATTCATTAGTTGATTGGGCATTTTGGCTATTAGTAATAATATTGCTATGAACATTCTAGAGTTCTAAGGTTCTAATAACCTGCAGCTGCAACCTGAAGGCCTATAATTCCAGCCTGCAGGAAGGAGAGGAGCCTACTGTTTTTTATTGCTCTGGGCAGGCTTTTGGAAGGGAAAAGAATAATTTTATTAAGTTTTATTTGGAAACATTGAAAGTAATGGGAGGTTACTTCTTTTTATTTAACGTTTGGCGTCAGCAGGGGCCCCAAGACTCTAAACTAGGAGTGGGACTTGCCTAGTCCTACCCACCTCAATTATAAGGTGAAGCCACAAAGTCCAGGGAGGTGCATGGGCTTCCGCAGTGCCTCCTGATGTAGTATTGATGGCTAATAGTTTTCTGACCTTTAATGATCAACATGCTTTTATTTTTTTTTAAATGATAGTAGGTTTAGACAACTGTAAACATCTTTTTAAAAAAACTTTATTGTGGTAAAATATACATAAATTTACTGTCTTAACCATTTGTAAGTGTACAGCTCAGTGGCATTAAGTACATACACACTGTTGCAACCACCCATCACCGTCCATCTCCAGAACTTTTTCATCATCGCACTGAAACTCTGCACTCATGGAACTCCCCAGTACTACCTCCCCTGCTGCCCTTGGCAACTATAATTCTACCTTCTGTCTCTGAATTTGACCATTCTAGATAGTAACATAAATGGAATACACAGCATTTGTTTGTCTATTTATGTATGTAAGTAAGTAAGCAAGTAAGCTCTACACCCAATGTGGAACTTAAACTCATGACCCTGAGATCAAGAGTCACATGTTCTACTGACTGAGCCAGCCAGGTGCTCCAGTATTTTTTTTTTTTTTTATGTTTTATTTATTTCTGAGAGAGAGAGAGAAAGAGAGAGAGGGAGAGAGAGAGCGAGAAGGGGAGGGTCAGAGAGAGAGGGAGACACAGAATCCGAAGCAGACAGGCTCCAGGCTCTCTGAGCTGTCAGCACAGAACCCACGAACTGTGAGATCATGACCTGAGCCACCCAGGTGCCCCTCCAGCATTTGTTTTTTAATGAGTGACTTATTTCACTTAGCGTAATGTCCTCAAGGCTCATCCATGTTGTAGCATGTATCAGTACTTCATTCCTTTTTATTTTAAGCTATGTTTTTAATTTATTTTGAGAGATAGTAGGAAAGGGGCAGAGAGAGAGGGAGAGGGAGAATTCTAAGCAGGTCTGCATTGTGCATCAGAGCCAGATGTGGGGCTGGATTCCACGAACTGTGAGATCACGACCTGAGCCGTGACCAAAAGCTGGACTCTTAACTGACTAAGCCACCCAAGCACCTCTACTTAATTAATTTTTTATCAGTAAGTAATATTCCATTGTTTGGATGTACTACATTTTATTTATCCATTTATAGGTCTGTGAACACTTGAATTGTTTCCACCTTTTGGCTGTTAAGAATACTGCTGCTGAGGTTCCTGGGTGGCTCAGTCGGTTAAGCATCCAACTTCGGCTCATGTCATGTTCTCACGGCTCCTGAGTTTGAGCCCCATGTCAGGCTCTGTTCTGACAGCTCAGAGCCTGAAGCCTCCTACTGTTTTCTGTGTCTCCATCTCTCTACCCATTCCCGGCTCATGTTCTGTCTTTCTCTCTCAAAAATAAATATTTAAAAAAAAAAAAAAAGAATAATACTGCTGTGAACATGGGTGGGCATGTATTTTGAGCCCCTGTTTTTAATTCTTACAGTTCTGTCCAGAAGTGGACTTGCTGAATCATAGAGTAAATCTATTTTTTAATTTTTTTTTTGATGAACTGCTATATTGTCCCCATAATGGCTGCACCATTTTACATTCCTACCAGCAGTGCACAAGGGCTCCAGTTTCTCCACATCCTTGCCTACACTTCTTTTGTCTGTCTGTCTGGGTAGTAGGCATTCAAATAGGTGTGAAGTGGTATTTTGTGGTTTTGATTTGCATTTCCATAATGATTAGTGATATTGAGCATCTTTTTGTGTTCTTTCTGGCTATTTCTATATCTTCTTTGAAAAAATGTCTTCAGGTCCTTTGCCTATTTTTTAAAATTGTATTGTCTTTTAAATTACTGAATTGTAGGAATTCTTCTGTATTCTCTAGAATATTTGTGTTGTATATGCAAGTCTCTTGTCATATATATCGTTTACAAATATTTTCTCCGATTCTTTGGGTTGTCTTTCACTTTTTTTATGATATGATGTCTTTTGAAGCATGAAAGTTAAAAAAATTTTTTTTAATGTTCATTTTTGAGAGAGAGAAACAGAGTGTGAGCAGGGGAGGGGCAGAAAGAGAGGGAGACAGAATCTGAAGCAGGCTCCAGGTTCTGAGCTGTCAGCACAGAGCCCCATGCAGGGCTCAAACTTACAAACTGTGAAGTCATGACCTGAGCTGAAGTTAGATGCTTAACCGACTGAGCCACTCACGCGCCCCTGAAAGTTTCTGATTTTGATGAAGTCCAGTTTATGTTTTTGCTTTTGTTGCTTGTGCTTTTGGTGTTGATCTTAAGCCACTGCCAAATCTAAGATCATGAGAACATTCACTCCTGGGTTTTCTCCTTTTTTTAAAATTTTTATTTAAATCCAAGTTAGTAACATATTTTGTAATAATGGTTTCAGGAGTAGAATTTAGTGATTTATCACTTACGTATAACAGTGCTCATCCCAACAAGGGCACTCCTTAATGCCCATTACCTGTTTAGCCCATCCTCCCCACCCAGCACACCTCCAACAACCCTCAGTTCTCTGTATTTAAGAGTCTCTTAGGGTTTGTCTCCCTCTGTTTTTATCTTCTTTTTCCTTCCCCTCCCCTGTGTTCCTCTGTCTTGTTTTCTTAAATTCCATAGGTGAGTGAAATCGTATGATATTTATCTAACTTCATGTAGCATAATACATTCTAGTTCCATGTTGTTGCATATGGCAAGATTTCATTCTTTTTGATTGCTGAGTGATATTCTGTTATGTGTGTATACTCCATCTTTATCCATTCATCAGTTGAAGAACATTTGGGCTCTTTCTATAATTTGGCTATCGATTATAGTGCTGCTATGCATATTGGGGTGCATGTGCCCCTCAAATCAGCTTTTTTGTACCCTTTGAATAAATACCTAGCAGTACAATTGCTGGGTTGTAGGGTAGGTCAATTTTTAATTCTGTGAGGACCCTCTATACTGTTTTTCAGAGTGACTGCCCCAGATTGCATTCCCAGCAGTGTAAGAGGGTCCCCCTTTCTCTGAATCCTGACCAACATCTGTTGTTTCCTGAGATGTTCATTTTAGCCATTCTGACAAGTGTGAGGTGGTATCTCATTGTGGTTTTGATTTGTATTTCCCCAATGATGAATGATGCCGAGCATCTTTTCATGTTTCAGCCATCTGGATGTCTTCTTTTGGAAAATGTCTGTTCATGTCTTTTGCCCATTTCTCCACTGGATTATTTATTTTTTGGGTATTGAGGTTAAAATTTTTTTTTTTATAGATTTTGAATACTAACCCTTTATCTGATAGTGTCATTTTCTTAAAATTTTTTTTAAGTTTTATTAATTTTGAGAGAGAGAGAGAGAGGGAGAGCACGAAACAGAAACAGGCTCCAGGCTCTGAACTGTCAGCACAGAGCCTGGCGCGGGGCTTGAACTCGTGAATTGTGAGATCATGGCTTGAGCTGAAGTCCGACACTTAACTGACTGAGCCATCTAGGGTCCCCGATATGTCATTTTCAAGTATCTTTTCCCATTTCATCAGTTGCCTTTTAGTTTTGTTTAGTGTTTCCTCTCTTGTGTTTTCTCTTAAGTATTTTATAGCTTTAGCTCTCACATTTAGGTCTTGAGCCATTGGGCTGAATTTTGTATATGCAGTGAAGTAGGGATCCACTTTTATTTTTCTGCAGGTGGATATCCAGTTGCTGTGACCATTGAATCATTTGGCACCCTTCTCAGTTCTGTTCCACTTATCTATATGTCTATCCTATGCCAATACCACACTGTTGGTGATTTAGAGTGGCTTTGTAGTAAGTTTTGAAATTGAAGTATGAGTCCTTCAACTTTGTTCTTTTTCAAGATTGTTTTGTCTATTTTGGATCCCTTGAGTTTCCATATGAATTTTAAGGTCAGCTTGTCAATTTTATAAAGAAGCCTATTCTGGTAGGAAGTGTGTTGAATATATAGATAAGTTTGGAGAATATTGCCATCTTAACAGCAAACTTGCTTTTACTGTTTTGGACCTACATGGAGCAACATTCTCATCTTTTAGCTCCTGAGTTTACAAATTCTCAGTTCAAAGGACCATTCTGTCTAGTTTCTCAATTGCATATTAGGTCCCCAACTTGGATCCTTGCTGCATGCAGTGGCATTGGCGCCTAGAGGGGCAGGATCATGAATATGAACATTTAACATTGCTGCTCTGGACTTATTCTTTTGGGGAAGGAGGGAAGTTCTCAAAAGAAGACTGTGGGTTTGAGAGAGAACAGAATTGTCTAGCATACTTTTCAGTAATGGAGGCAGTAATTCAGAGTAGAAAGGCTGTGAGACTTTAGTTTTGGGTGTACAATATAATGATTACATGTTATGCTATGCTTACCACAATTGTAGCTACCATCTGTCACCATATGGTGCTATTATAATACCATTGACTATATTCCCTATGCTATAGCTTTTATCCTCGTGACTTATTTATTCCATAACTAGAATGAAAGTCTCTTTAAGAGAAAGACAGAGGAGCATTAGGCTGAGAAAAACTCTAGATTTGATTGCTGGAATTTTATAAATGATCAGACTTGCTTAAAAGCCTGATAGATTAGTAATGGCAAAGTACAAGGTCTTTTATTTAAAGAACATACTGCCAGGGGGCCTGCTGGCTCAGTTGGTAGACAATTCAACTCTTGATCTCTTGAATTAGAGCCCGGCGTTGGGTGTAGAGATTACTTAAAAATAAAATCTTTAAAAGGAAGGATGGGAGGACATACTGCCTTTTCTAGACAAGATGCTCAACATAACTAATCATCAGAGAAACACAAATCAAAACCACAGTGAGATTATCACCTCACAGCCATCAGAATGGCTGTTATGAAAAAGACATGAATTAACAAATGTAGGTCAAGATGTGGACAAAAGATGAGTCCTATATTGTTGGTGGGACTGTAAATTGATGCAGCCACTATGGAAAATAGAATAGAGGTTCTTAGAGATAGGGTGTCTAGGTAGCTCAGTCGGTTAAGCATCTGACTTTTGATTTTGGCTCAGGTCATAATTGCATGGTTCATGGGATCAAGCCTCGCATTGGAAACTCCCTCCCTCTCTCTGCTTCTTCCTCACTTGTGCATGCTCACTCTCTCTCTCAAAATGAATAAATTAACTTGAAGAAAATACTTAAGAAAAAATTAGAGATAGAACTACCAAGTGATCCCTCAATACTACTACTGGGTATTTACCCAAAGAAAATGAAAACACTTACTTGAAAAGACATAAGTACCCGTATGTTCACTGAAGCATTCTTTACACAGTAGCCAGGGCATGGAAGCAACTTAAGTGTTCATCAGTAGATGAATAGATAAAGAAGATGTGGCATGGGTGTGTGCATACACACACAAACACAGGAATATTAAGTTATTTAGCCATAAAAAGGAATGAAATCTTGCCATTTGTGATGATGTGGATGGACCTAGAGGGTGTTATGCTAAGTAAAATAGGTCAGACAGAGAAAGACAAATACTATATGATTTCACTTACATGTGGAACTTAAAAACAAAATAAAACAGAAATAGATTTATAGATACAGAGAATGAACTGATGGTTTCCCAAGGGGAGGGGAGTGGGGGAATGGACCAAATAGGTGAAGGGAGATAAAGAGGTACAAACTTCCAGTTATAAAATAAATAAGATATGGGGATGTAATGTATAGCATAGAGAATATAGTAATATTGTAAAAACCATGGATGGTGATAGACTGTAAGTAGATTAACATGGTGATCATTATGTAATGTATATAAATAATGAATTACTATGTTGTATACTTGAAACTAATGCATTGTATGTCAGGTATACTTCAGTAAACAAAAAATATATTGCTTTTGCTAGACTAGCGTTTCACCATCTTTAGTCATTCAAGTACTACCTTACTGCTATTGGCTTATTTAATATTTTATTTTAAATAGTTCTTTAAAAATTAAGTACATTTATCTTTTACAGTATTTTTTAGAGAATATTACTGCTCTTGCTTATTTAATATTTTATTTTAAATAGTTCTTTAAAAATTAAGTACATTTATTTTTTTACAATATTTTAAGAGCATGTGAGCCGGGTAGAAGGACAGAGAGAGAGAGCTGAGCGTGGAGCCTGGCAGGGGGCTTGATCCCATGACCCTGGGATCCTGGCCTGAGATGAAATCAAAAGTTGGATGCTTAACTGACTGAGCCACCCAGGTGCCCCTAAACAATTTTTTTTAACGCTTATTTATTTTTGAGAGCGAGAGCGAGCGAGCATGTGCTGGGGAAGGGCAGAGAGAGAGGGAGACACAGAATCCAAAGCAGGCTCCAGGCTCTGAGCTATCAGCACAGAGCCTGATGTGGGGCTCGAATCCACAAGCAGCAAGAACATGACCTGAGCTGAAGTTGGATGCTTAACCCACTGATCAATATAGGTGCCCCTTTCCTCTTCTTTAAAAAAAAAAAAAAAAAAAAAGTTTATTTTTGAGAGAGCACATGCATGCAGGTTAGGGGTGGAGAAAAAAAGACAGAGAATCCCCAAGCAGGTTCTGCATTGTCAGAACAGAGCCTGAAGCAGGCCTTGATCCCACAAACTGTGAGATTATGACCTGAGCCAAAATCAAGAGTCAGACACAACCAGCTGAGACATCCAGGCTCCCCACATTTATTTTTAAAGGAAACTCTAAAACACTACTCTATATAGAAAACCAATATAGGCATTTCTGCCACAATGTGGTAAATGTTCCTGAAAATTCACACATTTTGTCAAATCATACACCAAAAATAACAGGGCTTGTGGGCAAAATGAGGACAGACCACCTAACATATATTCAATTTAAGACTCCTAATATAAGTGTATACAAATTCTAATATAAATATTAGCATAGTTCAAAATACAGCTTAAATTGTCTTTTAAAACGTTTATTTACTTATTTTGAGAGAGAGAGAGAGAAAATGGGGGAGGGGCAGGGAGAGAGAATCCCAAGTAGACTCCCATGTTGTCAGCACACAGTTCAAGGTGACACAGGGCTCGATCTCATGTGAGACCATGACCTGAGCCAAAATCAAGACCCGATGCTCAACCGAGCTACCCAGGCGTCCCAGCTTAAATTCTTAATAAAAATATACCACAGTAAATATAAAATTTTAACTTTTTTTTAATGTTTTATTTATTTTTGAGAGAGAGAGAGACCGCATGAGCAGGGGAGGGTCAGAGAGAGAGGGAGACACAGAATCTGAAACTGGCTCCAGGCTCTGAGCTCGCTGTCAGCACAGAGCCCGACACGGGGCTCCAGCCTACCAACCGTGAGATCATGACCTGAGACGAAGTTGGATGCTTAACTGACTGAGGCACCCAGTCGCCCCTAAAATTTTACCTTTAAAAAAAGGTGAAAGTAGTTTGAGGCTGTTGAGTTACAGAGCTGAGGGCTTAATGATAACATCATCCTAAAATGCAGAGGCAAAGCAGGTGCCGGCTTCTTTGCTGAAAACGTAGTAATGTATTGAGGGTAGATTGATGTGACTCAGTATCTGGTGTTGATTTTTTTTTTTCCCAATAATGGAGAGAGCTATGTTAAAAGCACTTCCAGAACACAGCCAAAATGAACCCAGAGGAAGCTACCAGGAGAATACGAGTCCCTTTTAGTACTGGTTTCCTTTGCTGCTGTTTCAATGAAAAAAAAAATTAATTTTTAGATAGATATTATAGTCTGTCAGGGGCTTTGACTTGGAAATCTTTTTATTTTTTTATTTAAAGGGGGATTAGGAGGTACTAAAGAAGTATTAAAGATACCAAACAGACTTTTTCCTTATCATGATTTTTATCTGTGTTATTTTATGTCATATCCACAGATTTCCTAAATTCATTTTCCTAAATCATGAATCTGTAGGCCATGCCTTGGGAAGTCCTGTTCTGTTAAGACTATTTTATTCATGTTGTTCAACTACCTAGAGTATCTGAAGACCCAGCACAGGTCTCACTTCCTCTGCCAGGAGGAGTGTACTTAAAAGGGTATAGGATAGGATCATGTAAAACTTTAAAAATGTGAGATGTTTCCCTACTTTCTCTCATTTCTCTGAAGAAAAGAAAATGCCATCGTTATGGATGTGGGGTGGTGGTGGTAGTTTGAGGTTTATAGACAGGGTCATACAATTATGGATTCTTATTCCTGATGCACAGTTGTTACCTAGGGATTTCCCTCCACTGGCCTCCTGGGGATTCTATTTGCTGCATTCCTGTGTGGATGCCGTTTCCTAGATCCCAACTCTTTCTTTTTGTTGGTCTACTTTTATTCATCTAACAACTTCCTTGAGAAGAGGATCATGAAGAGTCAATATTTTGTAATTATGAATACCAGAAAATAACTCTCTTCTACCTTTGTTGATAGTTTTGCTAATTATTCTATGGTAGAGATAATTTTTCTTAAGAATTTAGAAGGCTTTGCTTCATTATTCCTTCCAGTATTGGGAAATTTGAAGCCATTCTTACTCCTCCTCATCCTTTGTGGTTTTCTTGTGTGTGTGTGTGTGTGTGTGTGTGTTTTTCTCTAGAAGTTTATAGAATCTTATGGTCTCCCATCGTAAAATTTAATAGGCTAGGCATATGATGGGCTGTCTTCCAATAACTCCACCTAATCAGAAAGCTCAAGTCATTCTGTTGTGATTTTTTTTCCTCTCTGTGTTTTGGTCTTTATCATCCATGTTAGAGGCTTTCTTGAAATGTCTGGTAATCCTTGGTAGTCTGTGTTTTTATTTTTAAAAGCATAGGATTAAACAGCTGATAGGAATCTTTGAGTGCAGTGGGTTAGGCTTGTTGACTTTGAGCTTCATTGTAAGATAGGGAAACTCATGTCCGTTTCATTGAGCCGAGTTGCCCAGCTATGGAAGAAGCTGTTGGTCTCTATATTTAGTTAGCTTCGTTTTCAGAATGGCGTCTGTGCTTTCACCTGTACTTGGAATCTCCCACTCTAGAGACCTTCCATTTTACCTTTTCTAGGAATAAAGACCTGGGCCTTCTTGTTAGAAGGGTTTCAGAGAGCTCTTTGGGAACTAGGTTGTTGAGTTCTACTTTTCTTTGAAGGAGTATAAAAAACACAAAATAATCTCACTCAACTCTTAATCTGCTGATGGAAAGCTGGCCTAGTATGAAATTCTTACAACTGCTGGTGTTGCCTTTATCAGTATGTATCATTACCCTTTCTAAACTTTTAGAAGCTTTTGTCACTTCTAAGAAATTGAAGTAGCATCACAACCCTCCTTTTCTGTTTTAAACCACCCCCCCTTCACCAAAAAAAAAAAAAAAAAAAACCCAGAANNAAAAAAAAAAAAAAAAACCCAGAAAAAATAGAGTGGCTGATTACTTCAGAAAATAAACTTATCTTAAAAACAAATGGTCGTGGAGGAGGGCACTTGTGGGGATGAGCACTGGGTGTTATATGGAAACCAACTTGATAATAAACTATTTTAAAATAAAAAAGTAAACAATAGGTCATTCAGGTCCAGTTTTAAAATATTAAAAATATGACAGTAGCAACACCCACACATAATTCTTTTTTACTTAGTAATTCCATACTTATGGTGTTAGGCAAAATACCTATATACCTGAAGATGTTTATTTTAGGTTCTCTGTTAGGACAAATAAGGTACACCATTGTTTGTAAGATGGGTTCTGATTTCAGAGACTTTAGAATTTGAAAAAATATGACTTAAAAATATTAAGAATTACATCCAGTACAATGGAGTATCATTAGAGAAATAATTATCAAAATGAAATTGGAAGGAGAGTAATGTAGCACAGGATTTGGATTGAGAATGCAATTGTGCATTTGTATGAAAAAGGATTAAGGCCACAATTAGCTCCGAGGCACCATTACTAAATGCAAAAGGTCCATGGCTCAGATAGCACGTGAATTTGGAGAATCCTCTTTCTCTAGGCCGCTGTTCTAGGAGTACTGGGCACGTTGCTTAGCAAATGAAGCATGGGCTGACTTTCTACCCTCTCATTTCCTGTGCTTGGTGTCCTTGTGTAAGGCAGAAACTGTTAACAGTATCATTTACCAAGGTTAAGGCACAGTGCTTTACAAACATTGGACACTTTTCATAACAACTCAGTGAAGTATTATCATCTTCCTTTACAGTTAATTCTTCAGCTCAAGCACCTTCTGAACTCCCTAATTGTGTATCTACTGCCTGTGTATTTAATTTGCAATATAGCAACTGGAGTAGTCCTTTTATTAACACCTAAGGCAGATTGTGTGTCTTCTCTGTTCACAACCTTTCAGTGGCTTCCCATTTTCACTCAGTAAAAGGTAAAATCCTTACAGTGACCTACAAGGCAGTATGTTACCTGCATTGACCTCCCCCCACCCCCCCCACGGCACTCTGACTTCACTGAGTTTTATGATCCCTTTGCTGTTCTTTGTACACAAGACACTCCTGCTTTAGGGGGGTTCCTGGCTGTTCCTTGTCCCTTGAATATTCTCCCATTTATCTGCAAGTCAAACTCTCCTCCCTGACTTTCAAGTCTTGACTCAGCTGTTACCTCCTCACTAAGGCTCTGACCAATATAAATTGCAACTTGCCTCTATTCCTCCAACATTGATTGATTATAACCCACTATCATATTGTATAATTTACTTTGTGTTTCTTCACTGGAAGCTGTGCTTCTGGTATCTAGAATCTTTTGTCTCTTTATTCACTGATGTGACCTAAGCATCTAGAATAGTACGTGATACATACTAGGCATTTATTAATATTTATTGCATGAATGATTGAGAAAATAGTGTGCAGGAAGTTAAGCATTTTGGTAAAAAAAAATAAAAGATGGAGGTAGATTTTGAACTGATATTTTTGTCTTATATTTTTACTATTAATAATACCCCCAAAAATGTGTTAGGATAAATATTGAGATTGTGGATAACTTTTTTCCTTTATGTTCCCTCCCCACATTTAATTATATTTTAAATAAAAGTATAATTAAAAAACAAGTTACCAGAGTGGAAGAAAAAAGCCAGCTATCAGGAAACTAGAGCAGGCAGCCACAGGGTTGAAATCTGGCACCTCATCTGAGCTAGAGCTTGTCCCACAAATGCACTGATCTTATCTACTTTAAAAATAAAGAATGATGGTGTGATAAAGCTCTGGTAAAAGTTGTGAGTGCTTTTGACCTTAGATATTTTGTGAGTAATCTTGGTTCTCTCTGTAACCCTGGACAATTTTATTTAACCTTTTTGGTCCTTCAAAATCAGGATAATAGTCTCTCAGAGTTGTTGAGGATTAGATGTGATATGGTTTGTGAAGAACTAAAACTTATGTATATATTGAAATGTAAAGAGCTCAATGTTATTATGCATAATACATGTTCTCAATAGTGTACATACTGGAATGTAAAGACTCAGTAGCTATTAGCTAATATCATTATTATCTTTATTGCTGCTGCTTGTTTGGTACAGAAATTTTAGAAAAAAAATTTAAAGATCTTTTAATTAATTTATTTATTTTGAGAGAGACAGAGAAAGTGTGAGCAAGGAGAGGCAGAGAGAGAGGTGGGGGGAAGAGAGAAAATCCCAAGTAGGCTTTACGCTGTCAGTTGTAGAACCCGACATAGGGCTTAAACTCATGAACCATGAGATCATGATGAGTGAAACCAAGAGTCGGACACTTAACTGAGTGCCACCAGGCGCTCCCGAAATTTGTTTTTTATGCATGTATCTTACTGCCTAGTGAATTTTGGCACGTGTCAAAGTAGAAAGCAAACTAATACTGTTATTGTTCAGATAGCCATACAGGCTTTGTTGAATATATGTGTTTTTCCTAGATGCTTGTTTGTGGTTCAAATCTTATGTTATATCTTACAAATAGCCATTGTTTCCTTAATAATTTATATAAATTTTAGATTCTGTCACTACCATCCCATTGTCTTTGAAGTGTTGGTTGAGTACCTCCTGTAGGTCAGGTGTCACACTAAGTTCTGAGAGAACTAAGGAGAACAAAGAAGGCATGCATTCTATTCTTAAGGAGCTTACAGATAGGCAGGGAGGCAAACTTGTAAATAATTACAAGGTGGGAAGTGCTGTTAATATATATGTAAATAAAATGACCATGAAAAAGAGTTGGGAGTAGTAAATTCTTTATGAATAAATAGGTAGCAAAGAAGGGAAGCTTTATGAGGGAGAATATTAGGTGCTTTATCTAAAGAACATTACAGAGGACCCAAAGCTTCAGTAGAGGTGTGCAAAAATCTGCTGAGGGGCTGCCCTCAAAGATTTCTAGAAACAAACTTTGTACATGCTAAGGTTTACCTACTGTACAAAGACTGGGATCTCTGAAACCATCCAGAAGATTTTTTTAAATTTGCAAGACTGTAAATCAATATAATCTTCGTTGTGTATGTTTTGGAGATGCATTTAAATTGGGGAAGGAATCTACATTAAGTTCAGTGAAATAGTTACCACCACACTCTTCATTTAGTAGTTTCTTTGAAAGCAGAAAAAAACATCATCTCAGCAGACAGGAAACAGGCCTTATGGCAATAAAGACCATTATAAGAAATGATAAATGAGAAAGAGAAAAGGCTATTTTTAGAGAGAGATGAATATTAGAAATTCAATATAGGACAAGAAAATTTAGTAAATGGACTATATAGAGTATACATTGAATGCCTTAAAAATGGCATGTTATGTAAAAGTTAGTGAACTGTGTAACCCAATCAGCACTGGAGAATGGTCTCAGATTACTGTCGGTGTATCCATTACTTAACAGTAAATTTGAATGATAAATAAGGTCACAAAATAACTGTACCTGAGAAAAGAATGAAAACTAATATACTGAGTTTTTTGAATCCACATAGCAATGAAATACATGAAAACTGGAAGAATTACATGAAGTAGGGGAGATGACTTCCTAAATATAACGTAAGGTAGAATTAGCACACATGGAGCGAGTTCATTGGTAGGGCTGAGAAAGACACTTTAGGACTAGATGGATCCTTAAAAGTGATCATTCAGGCATAGGTGTACTTTGTATGGGTTAATGCATTTGGAGAAATCGATGTAAGGTCTAGAGATTCTGGGCCTGGGAACTACACTGGTAGTTTTCAGACAGTACTGATCCACATTAAAGAGTACATTTATTAAAAAGTTTTATTTACTTAAGTAATCTCTACACCCAACATGGGGCTTGAACACACAACATTGGTATCAGGAGGTGCATGCTCCTCTGACTGAACCAGCCACGTGTCCCTAAACAGTACATTTTTATACCAATGTATACTGTGCTGAATCAAAGATTTCTCAAAATAGTACTTACCTGTACTATGTGTGATACAAAAAAAATCTT
The DNA here is from genome assembly GCF_008692635.1 of Crocuta crocuta. Taxonomy (NCBI): domain Eukaryota; kingdom Metazoa; phylum Chordata; class Mammalia; order Carnivora; family Hyaenidae; genus Crocuta; species Crocuta crocuta. The sequence continues at coordinate 843,485 of NW_027551577.1, read as the reverse complement.
TTTTTTGAAGAAAGCTGGTCAAAATGATTTCCTGACAGCTACTGGAACATACCTCATAGTTTGAAAAAGTACTGAGTTAACACTGTAAGAAAGAAAGAGACTTGAGTTTTTGAAGTCTCTTTGAAGAAATCTGATGGTGACTCATGGGGCATGTGTCTGGCTCAATCAGTAGAGCACACGACTCTCAATCTCCAGGTTGTGAGTTCACATTGGGTGTAGAGATTACTTAAAAATTAAAAAAAAAATCTTAAAAAAAAGAAGGTACTGATTCTGCCCTTGTTTGAAACCATATTGGTGCTATTTTAGTTATACCTTGAAAAGGGCATAGGCTGTTTCACTAAACCAGTTTTTAAGGTCAGGGAACTTTTGTGATAATAAAGCTACTATTTTGTATGAGTGAAGAGAGTTATCTAAAAGTTTATTTTATATCATTAGACAAAAATGAGCTTTTATTTATTTATTTTTAATGTTTTATTTATTTCTGAGAGAGAGACAGACAGACAAGACAGGGTGAGCAGGGGAGTGTCAGAGAGAGGGAGATACAGAATCTGAAGCAGACTCCAGGCTCTGAGCTAGCCATCAGCACAGAGCCCAACGTGGGGCTTGAACCCATGAACCGTGAGATGATGACCTGAGCCGAAGTCGGATGCTTAACTGACTGAGCCACCCAGGCGTCCCAAAAATGAGCTTTTAAAATTAGATTCCATATACACTCTTTGTTACCAAAGTTATCTTCAAATGATGTGTTTAACATTCCCCTTTAAAAAATTTTTTAATGTTTTATGTATTTCTGAGAGAGAGAGAGAGAGACTGCATGAGCAGGGGAGGGTCAGAGAGAGAGGGAGACACAGAATCTGAAACAGGCTCCAGGCTCTGAGCTGGCAGTCAGCACAGAGCCCAATGCGGGGCTCGAACCCATGAACTGCAAGATCATGACCTGAGCCAAAGTTCGATGCTTAACTGACTGAGCCACCCAGGTGCCCCTGACATCCCCCTTTTAAACAATATACTTTTATTTAAGAGTTGAAAAGGTTGTATAAATATAAAAAAATACATTATGAACATTATTAATTTGTCTATTTTTGATGTTTACTTTTTTTTAAAATTTATTTCTGAGAGAGAGAGAGAGACAGCGTGAGCAGGGGAGGAGGGTCAGAGAGAGAGAGGGAGATACAGATTCTGAAGCAGGCTCCAGGCCCTGAGCCAGCGGTCAGCACAGAGCCCAACGTGGGTCTTGAACCCACAAACCGCAAGATCATGACCTGAGCTGAAACCAGACACTTAACCAACTGAGCTACCCAGGTGCCCCTGATGTTTGTTTACTTTTGACACTATATAGCATGTATAGTCCTTTAAAGTATTTAAAAAATTTATTGCTGACTGATACATGACATTGGCCCCATTCTTCTGTTATGGAAAATTATCATTTTATCAGTGAAATCCAAAATTTTTTTCCTTAAATGTAAAAGTACATAAAACACTCCCTATTTAAAACTTTAAAGTTTTCTTTTTAAAAAGCTTTCTCAGGCAAAACAAAGAAGGATTTTTCATAACTTCAAAGAGTGTTTTTCCTAGACAAAAAAGTCTGGTTAAATATTCTCTATTTTAAAATTTTTTGAATTTTATTTGAAGTGTAATTGACATAGTATATATTAGTTTCAGGTGTAAAGCATATGAATTGACATATTTTACAACATGTTTACCATATGTGTAGTTACCGTCTGTCACTATACAAAATTATTACAGTACTATTGATTATATTCCCTATGCTGTACTTTTCATTCCTCTTACTGATTTTATAACTGCAAGTTTGTACCTCTTAATCCCCTTCATCTATTTGGCCCAGCCCCCCACTCCCCTCTCCTCTAGAAACCACCAGTTTTCTGTATATTTGAGTCTGTTTCTATTGTTTTGTTTTGTTTTAAGATTCCACATATAATTGAAATCATATAGTATTTGTCTTTTCTCTGACTTCACTTAGTGTACTGCCCTCTAGGTCCATCCATGTTGTCACAAATGGCAAGATATCTATCTCTTTTATGGTTGAGTAGTATTAGCATGGGTGTGTGTGTGTGTGTGTGTGTGTGTGTGTGTGTGTGTGTGTGTACGTACTTGTGTACACACCACATCTTGTTTATCAGTTCATCTGTCGGTGGACACTTGGGCTACTTCCATATCTTGGCTGTTGCAAATAATGCTGCAGTGAACATAGGGGTGCATATATCTTTTCAAATTAGCATTTTTGTTTTCTTTGGGTAAATATCCAGAAGTGGAATTACTGGATCATGTGGCTGGATCATCATCGATTTTTAACTTGAGGAACCTCCATACTGTTTTCCATAGTGGCTGCACTGCACCAGTTTACATTTCTACCAACAGTGCACAAGGGTTCTCTTTTCTTCACAGTCTCACCAACACTTATATATATAATGTATATGAAATCATACATACGATTTCTTACATATGCATTAGCCATTTTGATAGGTTTGAGGTGATAATTTCATTGTGGTTTTGATTTGCATTTCCCTTATGATTAGTGATGTTGAGCATCTTCATGTGTCTCTTGGGGAGCTGTATGGTTTTTGTTTTGTTCTTTTGAAAATGGCTATTCAGGTCCTCTGCCCATTTTTTAATCAGATTTTTAAAAGTGTTTATTTTGAGAGAGATCAAGAGCATGTGTGTGCACGCAAGCAGGGAAGAAGCAAAGTGAGAGGGGGAGAGAGAGAAACCCAAGCAGTCTCTGTGCTGTCAGCATGGAGCCCAACACAGGGTTCCAGGTGGGGCTTGATCTTTTGAACTGTGAGATCATGGCCTGAGCCAAAATCAAGAATGACCTGAGCTGAAATCAAGAGTAGGATGTTAACCCACTGAGCCACCCAGGCATTCCTGTTTGAATTTTTTTTGCTTATTTATATTTATATTTTATTTATTTATTTATTTTTTCAGAGAGTGAGCACATGAGTGGAGGAGGAACAGAGGGAGAGGGAGAGAGAGAATCCTGAGCAGGCTACATGCCCAGCTTTGGAGCCCCATGTGGCGCTGGATGTCATGACCTGAGCCAAAATTGAGAATGGATCACTTAACTGACTGAGCCACCTCGGTGCCTAGTAGAGTTCTTTATATATTTTGGATATCGACTCCTTATTGGATATATTATTTGCAAATATCTTGTCCCATTTAGTGGGATGCCTTTCATTTTGTTGATAGTTTTCTTTGCTGTGCAAAAACCTTTTAGTTTGATGTGATCCCAATTGTTTATTTTTGCTTTTTTTGCCCATGCTTGATCCAAAAAACATTGCTAAAGACCAATGTCCAAGAATTTACTGCTTATGTTTTCTGTTAGTTTTATAGTTTCAGGACTTATCTTTAGGTCTTTAATCCAATTTTGAATTTGTGTATATGTGTGTGGGGGGGTATAAGAAAGTGATTTCACTCTTCATATTAGCTGTCCAGTTTTCTCAGCACTATTTATTGAAGAGACTCTCTTTTCACTATTGTATGTTCTTGCTTCCTTTGCTTTAGATTAATGGACCACATAAGTGTAGGCTTATTTCTGGTCTTTCTGTTCTGTTCCATTGATCTGTTTTCTGTCTTCAGTTTTTTGGAAAAGCTTGAGAAGGCTAGATATTAACTCTTCTTTAAATGTTTGTTACAATTCACCTGTGAAGGCATTGGGTTCTGAACTTTTGTTTGTTAGGTGTTTTGTTTTGTTTTTTTTATTACTGATTTCAGTATTAGAAATCTGTCCAGATTTTCTGTTTCTTCCTAATTCAGTTTTCAAAGATTATATATATCTAGGAGTTTATCCATTTCTTGTAGGTTGTCAAATTTGTCAGTGTATAGTTTTTCATCATCTCTTATAATTCTTTGTATTTCTGTGTGTTGACTGCAACTTCTCTTAGTTTATCAGTTTTATCTTTTCAAAGAACCAGCTCTTAAGTTATTCATCTTTCTATTTTTTGTCCTCAATTTATTTCTGCTTTTTAGTTTTTCCTTCCTCCTAACTTTGGACTTTGTTCTTTTTTCTTCTGCTTTTTCTAGTTTCTTTAGGTATAAGGTTGGATCATTTGAGGCTTTTCTTTTTTCTTGAGGTAAGCCTGTATTGCTATAAACTTCTTAGAACTGCTTTTGCCGTGTCCTAAAGATTTTGAAACATTGGGTTTCCATTTTCCTTTGTCTTAAGGTTTTCATTTTTGTTTTTTAGTTCCTCTTTTCATTTCTTTGTTGACTCGTTGGTTGTTTAGTAGCACATTGTTTAGCCTACACATGTTTGGGTTTTTTCCTGTAACTGATTTCTAATTTCATACCTTTGTGGTCAGAAAAGATGCTTGATGTGATTTCAGTCTTCTTAAATTTATTGATACTTGTTTTGTGACCTGACATATGATCTGTCCTGGAGAATGTTCCATGTGTACTTGAAAAGTCTGCTGTATTTGGATGGAATTTTATATATAATTGTGTGTGTGTGTGTCTGTGTGTGTGTATGTATATAATAATAATGTGGTATAATGTGGCATTTAAAGCCACTGTTTCCTTACTGATTTGTGGTCTGTATGATCTATCATTGATATTAGTGGAGTGTTAAAGCCCTCAACTATTATTATATTACTGTCAATACTTTCTGTGAACTCTTTGACCAGTGGGGGGCTTGAACTCAGGACCCCATGATCAGGAGTCACAAGTTCTGTTGACTGAGCCAGCAAGGCACCCCTGTCAATTTCTTTCTTTGTAACTGTAGATATCTACAGTTGTTACATCCTGTTGTTGGGAGTGACCCCTTTGTCATTATGTAATGCCCTTTTTTGTCTTGTTCTAGCCTTTTGTTTTAAAGTCTCTCTTGTCTGATAGAATTGTTGCTACCCCATTTTTTTCACTTCATTTGCATGAAATATTTTTATTCATTCACTTTCAATCTGTATGTGTCTTTAGGTCTGAAGTGAGTCTCTTGTAGGTATCACATAGATGGGTTTTGTTTTTTTATCCATTCATTCACCTTATGTCTTTTGATTCGAGTGTTCAGATCATTTACATTTAATGATTGATAGGTATTATATTTATTGTCATTTTGTCAATTGTTTTCCTGTTTTGTAATTCTCTGTTCCTTTTTTCCTTCTCTTACTCTCTTCCTTTGTGATTTGATGACTTTGTAAATGTTATGTTTGGATTCCTTTCTTTTTATTTTTTGCATATCTGTTATAGGTTTTTGGTTTGTTACCATAAGGTTCNTAAAAACACTACATTTTTACTTCCTCCACATTTTATGTATATGAATTCACATTTTACATCTTTTATTTTGTGTATCCCTTAACCAATTACTGTAGATATAATTGATTTTACTATTTTTGCCTTTTAACCTTCATACTTTATAAGTGATCAGTCTTCTACCTTTACATTTGCTTTTAGCAATGAAATTTTTTTTTCTTTCATAATTTTCTTACAGCCTTTTCTTTTCCACTTAAAGAAGTTCCTTTAACATTTCTTGCAAGGCCAGTTTTAGTGGTTACGAATACCATTTGTTTGTCTAGGAAACTCTCCTTCAATTTTGGATGATAACCTTGCTGGAATGAATATTCTTGTTTATAGGTTTTTTTTCCTTTTAATACTTCGAACACTCCCTCTGAACTGCAAAAATTTCTGCCAAACAACCAGCTCATAACCTTATGAGCTTTCTCTTGTTTGTAACTAGTTGTTTTTGTCTTGCTTTTTTTTTTAATATTTTCATTTATTTCTAGGAGAGAGACAGTGCGAGCAGGGGAAGGTCAGAGATAGAGGGAGACATAGACTCTGAAATAGGCTCCAGGCTCTGAGCTGGCAGTCAGCACAGAGCCCGATGCGGGGCTCGAACCCACGAACCGCTAGATTATGACCTAAGCGAAAGTCGGACGCTCAACCGACTAAGCCACCCAGGCGCCCTCTCTCTTGCTGCTTTTGAGGTTGTCTGTTTATCATTAATTTTTTGACATTTTAAATATGATGTATCTTTGTTTGGCTTCTTTGGATTTATCTTGTTTGGTGCTTTTTTGCTTCCTGTCTCTGGATGTTCATTTCCTTTCCCAGGTTACGGATGTTTTTAGCTGTTATTTCTTCAAATAAGTTCTGCCCCTTTCTTCTCTGGGAACCCTATAATGCTAATGTTATTACAGTTGATACTGTCTCAGAGTTCTTAACCTATTCTCATTAAAAATTTTTTCTTTTTCGGGGCGCCTGGGTGGCTCTGTCAGTTAAGCATATGACTCTTGATTTCAGCTCAGGTCATGATTTCAGGGTCGAGAGATTGAGCCGTGTGTTTGGCTCTGCACTGGGCCTGGAGCCTGCTTAAGAGTCTCTTGGGTTGCCTGGGTGACTTAGTTGGCTAAGCGTCTGACTTCATCTCAGGTCATGATCGTGCAGTTCATGGGTTCAAGTCCTGTGTTGAGCTCTGTGCTGACAGCTCCGAGCCTGGAGCTTGCTCTCTCTCTACCCCTCCTGCTTGCACTCTCTCAAGTAAATAAACATTAAAAAAAAGAAAAAAGAAAAGATTCTCTCCCTCTGTTTTTGTCCCTCAAAAAAAAAATTTTTTTTTTCCTTTTTGCTGCTCAGCTTGGTGATTTCCACTATGCTGCCTTCCAGATTAATGATCTGTACTTCTACATTCTCTTATCTGCTGTTGATTTTCTCTGTTGTATTTTTCATTTCAGTTATTGTATTTTTCAGCACTGATTGGTTCTTTTTATATTTTTTTTGTTGAAGTTCTCACTAAGTTTATTTACTCTTCTCTTAAGTCCCATGAGTATCTTTCATAACGATTACTTGGATTACTTATCTTTGTTTCATTTAGTTCTTTTTTCTGTGGTTTTGTTTTATTCTTTTACTTGGCACATATTCTTCCATCTCATTTTGTCTGACTTTCTGTTTCTGTGTATTAGATAGGGGAGTTCTGTATTCTGGTCTTGAAAGTAGTGGGTTTAAGTAGAAGGTGACTTGTGGGGCCTAGTACTTCAGTCCCCCCCGGTCACCAGAACCAGGTGTCCCAGAGGTGTCTCCTCTGTGGCCCTCCTGTTATGACTGGGCTGTGACTGCTTCAGGTTTGTTATTGCTGCTAGTCCCCAACCTGTCTACAGTGACTGGGTGTGACTACGGTGGACACACTGGTTGGCAGGATTGGCCCCTGGCACAGCTGGCTGTGGTGGGTGTGCCAGTGAGAAGGGCACCAGCACGTCTGAGGCTGCCCACTGGGTGTTTTAGGGGGTCGCTAGTCCCCACTGAGGGTGTCCACTGGTTGTGGTGGGACGGGAGCAGCTTTGGAGGGGGACCTGCTGTAGCAGTGGGGCAGGTCCACTGAGGAACACTGGCGCAGGGGAGTGGTGGTAGCCAGGTGGAAGGAGAGTGTCAGAACTGGCTGCCACCAGCTAGGCAGAAGGAAGAGTGGGGGTGGGGGGGAGACACCCAGTAGGCTTTCCCTTCCTGGAGAAAGATCCTACAGATCCCTGCCCCTTCAGCACACCCCTTAAAATCAGTCATTAAATCTCCTTCACAAATAATCCAGGTTCTTTTCAAATTGCTGCCCTTGTGCTGGGTCTTGGAGTGCCTGCTCTGTGCTGGCCATTTAAAAGCAGAGTCTCAGTTTTCCATAGCCCTCTGGCTCTCCTAGAGTTAGGCCCTGCTAATTTTTTTTTTTTTAATGTTCATTTATATTTGAGAGAAATACAGAGTGCAAGCAGGGGAAGGGCAGAGACAGAGGGAGACACAGAATCTGAAGAAGGCTCCAGGCTCTGAGCTGTCAGGACAGAGCCCGACACGGGGCTTGAACTCAGGAACCGTGAGATCATGACCTGAGCTGGAGTTGGATGCTAAGCCACATGAACCACCCAGGTGCCCCCACCCCTGCTGATTTTTAAAGCCAGATGTTGTGGGGTTTTGTCTTCCTGGTAAGGATTAGGGCAGGGATTGCCTTATGTAGGGCTAGATTCTCTTGCTCCTCAGGGAAGACCTGCGTGCCTGTGATATCCCTTCTGCTTCTGAGTCACCACCCTGGGGGTTTTGTTCCCAGCTGTCTCTGCCCCTCTTAACCTTTTCATTATGGCCCTTAAAAAATATCTTTAATTGTGACAGTACTATTCTGCTAGTCTTTTGGTCGTTTTCAGAGTGAGCTGCACTTGATGTTGTTGCAGCCTTGATGTTGCTGTAGGAGGATGTGAGCTTAGATCCTCCTACTCCACAATCTTTGCAAGCTTCTCTGGATAAATACTCTTTGAATTAGACCTTTAGCCAGTATGTTGCAGTGGCATCCTTTCCTGGGAGGTCTTGTTTTTGTAAATTAGTTTTCAAATTGTTTCTTGTTTAGGTTTATGGCTTTGGCTCTGATGGGAGTTTGTTGACAGTTTATTGACATTACAAATAATGCTGCAGTAAATATTCCAGTGTACTTTAGTAGTGGTGGCTATTTCTGTAGTGCTGGCTGGATTTTTCCCCCTATAAGATAGATTATCAAATGGTATATGAATTCAAATATTTATTTTTTTTAACTTTTAAAAAATGTTTTATTTATTTCTGAGAGAGAGGCAGTGTGAGCAGGGGAGGGTCAGAGACAGAGGGAGACAAAGAATCTGAAGCAGGCTCCAGGCTCTGAGCTAGCTGTCAGCACAGAGCCTGATGGGGGGCTCGAACCCACAAACCGTGAGATCATGACCTGAGCCAAAGTCAGGTGCTTAACCGACTGAGCCACCCAGGCGCCCCTGAATTCAAATATTTAAATGTCTAATAGAAACTATTAGATTGTTAGATTGTTGAGTTTACTTTTTTTTTTTATGTTTTATTTATTTTTGAGAGACAGAGACAGAGTGTGAGTTGGGGAGGGGCAGAGAGAAAGAGACATAGACTCTGAAGCAGGCTCCAGGTTCTGAGCTGTCAGCACAGACACAGTCAGTCTTTAAATTTTTTCAGATGTAAAATGGGGATGTAAGTCCTACCTAGAGTATTTGTCTAAGAATTAGGTTGGATAATATGAGTGGGATGTATGCAGTATATCTTTCCTCATATAGTAGGTGCCTAATAAATGGTAAGTATTATTAATAATAAGACAAAATAAGTTTCTAAGGGAGGAAGGTGTGAGAAGAATGGGATTCCTTGTCAATCTCACCCTTTTCTAAAGACGGAGATAAACCTCACTTCTGTGTGATCACTGACTCCCTGTCACGCTTTCCGTCTTATCACCACTGTGTGGCTGTGGACTACTGTTGCCGTTTTCTTGTTGCCCCGTTAAGACATTTGGTTATTTTTGGTTAGGTGGCTTATCTCTACTTGCTCCTGTTTGTAAGCTTCATTTTTGTACTGAAACTGAACTGTGAATGTTATGGTGGAAAGTTTATGGACTTTAAATTTAAACATATTTTACCTATCACCTGGGTACTCTTCACCAAATAGTGTGATTTTTCTGTGCCTTATTTGCTTAAAGGACGGATAGAGGAAAGGATTTAAAATATTTGGGATCCTTGTAAAAAAAATTAAATGAAATCATTATATATCAAGGTCTAATACACATCCTAGACATACTGATTTCTTTTTCTTCCTTTAAGGCAGAAGATTATGGCTTACATTTTTTTTAAAAATTTCGCTTTTCCTAGTACTTACATGTTACTGCTACCCGAGGGTAGTAACTCACACTTAGTATACAGTAACTAAAGAAGAAGAGAAATGTAATTTAAAAAGTATTAGACTAGAAGTCAGGAAACCTGACAGGGCCCATGTTCCAGGTTGGTATAACTGGTGGTATAACCCTTGATGCATCTTTTGACCTCTAGTCCCTGCTATGCTTGGTTTTGAGTTTTCTATGAAATATTTTATGGAAACATACTAATATAGAAGTTTTAAGCTGAGGCTGTCACTTAGGAGAAAGTCCACATAATACTATTTTTACAATTACTCTATGTTGTGTTAGTTGCTTTTTTGTTCTAGAATTAAATTTTTTTTTTTTTTTAACTAGGGTTAAGTATTGTGTAAGCTGCATCAATGGAGCACATACAGGGGGCATGGAAGACGATCAGCAATGGTTTTGGATTCAAAGATGCAGTGTTTGACGGCCCCAGCTGCATCTCCCCTACAATAGTTCAGCCATTTGGCTTTCAGCGTCGTGCATCAGATGATGGCAAACTTACGGACTCTTCGAAGACAAGCAACACTATCCGTGTGTTCTTGCCAAACAAGCAAAGAACAGTGGTATGTAAACATTCCTTTCAGTAAGTTTAGCTGGCCATCTGCCTATAAAAAGCATTTTGGGTAATTTTACTCACCTTATAGACACTCACTTAGTGTCTTTATTAATTGGCTTTCCAGTTGCAAATTTTATTGCTTTATATTGCCATATTCCTTCCTCCTGCTTTTCCCCACCCCTTGGCCTTCTGTATGTTATTACTCTTGCCTGGAATGTCTTCTTTTGAAAAGCTTCCTTACATTTCCGGCTAATTTTATGTATGTATGTATTATGGATATTAAAGCAAATGTACACTTAAATTTTTTGGACATTAGAGTATATAGAAGAAAATAAAATTACCTAGAAAAAATCATTTTGGTGAGTACCTCTGGGCAAAGCTGGAGGTATTTTAGAAAGCAGAGCATCTCCTTCTTTCCTAGAACACTGATACTAGCCAGTTATGTCTGTATAGTTCATTTTTGTAGTGCCAGCAACAGATTCATACTAGCATCATGGTAGGACACTCCACTTGGTTTTATGGCACAGAATTCCAACTTTTCCAAGAAATTCCTGTTCAAAATAGTTCCTTACTATCTTGGTGGAAAAAAACGCACCTGTCTAAAACAAGAAAGTGAAGTTCTGCTAATTTTGCGTGGTGGGACATTTGAGAAAACCTTAGTTCAAGAACTTCAATGCCTCCTCCTTTCCCACCCCCCATTCTTTGAGTAAAATCAGAGCATTGTGCTTTACATTGTATCTAGGTGAGACAAAGTTCTGAGGTTGGAAAATCCAGTGCAGAATTCTGTTTTTGACAGTTCCACTCTCCTCTCCCAGTTTACTAATAAATTCCTTTATACTTCTTTTGTGAACTTAAGGAGACTCCCAGTATAGTGTTGTACGTTTACATGCATTTTGAAAAACTCAAAAGGTATTTAAGATTTGAGTATTATTTTTGTTACCCTTCCTAAAAATAAAAGATGAATGGCAGGCAAAATAAATAGTAATAACCTCCTTATATTTCAAAAGTGGCCTTTCATTTGCAAGGGGAATATTTATGTACTGTTGTTCATTCATCTTTTTTCTAACCTTAAATGGAGAGCCCAGGTGGGAAGTGTGAATGTGATGGGAAGCTGAAGACCATGTGGTACTGCTTCAGCCTGTTACTGTTTCCGTCTTCCCCATTCCCATCTACTGCCAGATTGCCTGGAAGACTAGGAAACTTAGTTTGGCATAATGATTAAGTATATGGACCTTTAAGACAAGCAGGCCCAAATATAAATCCCTGTATTGGCTTTTATTATCATCTAGATAAGTTACATAATATTTTGAGCCTTTGTTTCTTCACCTTAATGAAATGAGACTCCTGCTGAATATATAGTAGCTAATTCATAAGTAAAATGGTAGCTATGATTATTTGAATTTTTTCTACATCTTTGAAGCCCTTGACAGCTTTCAGTTGAGCACAACCGGTAGTTGGGAACAAGTGATTTGGAAACTTGACTTCTCCTAAGGCTCTAGCAGATAAAGCTAGTTTCTCCCATTTCTGTGACCAGAGATAGACCATCAGTTTCTGGAAGAGCCATCTTCTTTCAGCAGGCACCCATCTTTAGGGGAACATTGGTGGAAGGAGTCACTTACTGGCCAGTACCATGAGTCAGCTGTTTCTTTTCTTTTTTTTTTTTTTAAACAAATAGTTTATTGTCAAGTTGGTTTCCATATAACACCCAGTGTATGGGTCAGCTGTTTCTAATCGTTCCCAGGTTACTTCACTCCTTGGAGCCCAGAATGACTTTCATAATCACTTAGTAGGCTCCAGAAATTAAATTTAACTAATTTCAACATATATCCATGGGGAGGTGTAGAGAGAAAAATGATAGAAAGGAGATATAGATATGATATATATAAAGGATATATTTATATATATAGCGGATATATATATATCATATATATGCTATAAATAATTGTAGAAGTATAATTGGTAGTTGTTTTTTTGTTTATTTATTTTGAGAGAGAAGGAGCACAAGCAGGTGAGGAGCAGAGAGGAAAGACAGAATCTCAGTCTCAAGCAGGCTCCATGCCATCAGCACAGAGCCCAGTGAGGAGGCTCGAACTCATGAACTGAGCTGAAAACCGAGTCAGACACTTTCCAACTGAGCCACCCAGGCACAGCATTTGGGAGTTGCTTTTAAAAAAACCTTTTTCTGGGGCGCCTGGGTGGTTTAGTCGGTTAAGCGTCCAACTTTCGCTTAGGTCATGATCTCGCGGTTCGTGGATTCGGGCCCCGCGTCGGGCTCTGTGCTGACTGCAAGCTCAGAGCCTGGGGCCTATTTCAGAGTCTGTATCTCCTTCTCTCTCTGACCCTCCCCTGCTCACGCTGTCTCTCTCTCTCTCTCTCTCTCTCCTAGAAATAAATAAAAATATTAAAAAAAAAATAAAAATAAAAAAACCTTTTTCTTGTCATTTATTTTGTAAATACATGTCTCTTTGCCACTGCTTGTTATTGGGTGGGTGCTTGGACCATAGCTGAGGACCATTAATTACCAATAGAATCACCTGACACAGGCTAAATACAGATTCCTGGACTTCATTCAAGATCAACTTAATCAGAATCCCTGGATGTATTGGAGGGGAGAAGCTGGGAATCTATATTTTCATAAGCTCTTTGGATGATTCTAATGCCAACCACATTTGGGAGCCCCACTTAGGGAATATTTAAAGAACTATCTAGCTTTTAGAGTCTGTGACTGTTTTTGTGTGTGACTTTTTAAAAAAAAAAAAAGTGTATTCATTTTGTGAGAAAGAGAGAGAGTGTGAATAGGGGAGGAGCAGAGAGAGAGGGAGACACAGAATCTGAAACAGGCTCCAGGCTCTGAGCTTTCAGCACAAAGCCCAACGTGGGGCTCGAACTCACGAATTGTGAGATTATGACCTGAGCTGAAGTTAGATGCTTAACCAGTTGAGCCGCCCACTTGCCTCTAGAGTCTGGGACTTTTAGTGAAGATTAAGGATACAGCACAGACAGCACCTTACATTTTTTAAAGCTCTACTGCATAGTATTTGATGCAAGTAATGATTCTTTTAGTGTGTGTTTATTGTCTTCATTCCTGGTGTCTTATCTTCATAGTTCAGATCAGTATATCTCACTTTTACTTAGTTTTTTTCCCCTAAAAACTCTTAAGTTAGTGGATCTTTCTAATGGTATAACTGCTTCAAGAAATCTAAAAAAAACTTGCTATGGAACATTTAAAATAAATATTTTAGACTTTTCAGATAGATCCAAACATATACTCTGACCTGCCTTTGGGAAGGAGCAGGTTTGGCCACTGTCAGCTGTCACACTTCAACTGAGTACCAGAACTCCACTGTGGGAAATTTACAAGCACCACAAATCTACATTTTGTTCTCCTTACTGGCCATACTGACTCTAGTTGCCTCACTCTTAATTAATTTTATTGGCTTTAAAAACAAAATATGTGGGGCTTTTATCAAAACTCTTGAAGTCTTACTTGAAAAAATTTTTTTAAATGTTTATTTTGAGAAAGCACAAGCAGGGAAGAGGCAGACATAGGGGGAGAGAAGGAGAATCCCAAGCAGTTGCCACGAGTTGTCACCACGGAGCCTGAGTAGGGTTCGACCTCAGGACCCATGAAATCATGACCTGAGCCAAAATCAAGACTTGGACTCTTAATGGACTGAGCCACCCAGGTGCCCCATTAGTTGAAATTTTTATATAGCTGCCATTATTAGCACCCCAGGTACTCATACTTCCTGCTAGACCTCTGAGTGCCTGCCTAGCTTTTGAGGATTGGGTACGGGACAATGTGGAGGGACATACACTAAGGCTGCCTGAAATGGTGTGCATGTTTATTTAAGTTAGCAGTGGTCTGCTTGCCTTTACTGGTGTGAAATGTAAATGAGATGGAATTTTTGTTGGGAAGATACACCATTTTGTTGAAAACAGGTTGAAATACAGTTTTTAATCCGAAAAACTCACTCATTTGTTTATAGATCAGATTGATTTATTTTCCTTTCTGGTGGATATTCATGCTTGCACGTACATTTCAGTGAGTCAAACGAATGAGGCCAGTGTAAAGGGAAATGTGATAATTTTATCTTTCTCAACCACTCTCTCCTGATAATAGGTAGAGGTATATCTTTTCATACTCATATACAATATATATAAACATATTTGGGTTCCCCTGCCCTTTAAATAATCTTACTCTTTGTATTATTCTGAAAAATATTATCCCACAGTTAACAAATCATGGACAACCTTCCCTCTAGGTCATTATAAATAATATAGTAGTGGCTTAATGTGACATACAGATATTCAAGGCTTTATTTAAGCACTCCCCTATTGCTGGACATTCCAGCTATTTCCTGTGTGCATATGTATTTACCATTACAAACAGTGCTGTCTTAAATCTTCATATACCCTTATAGACTTGTGCATTTATTACTATGCTCATCAAGGGATGTGGAGCCTTTGTTGGTTCTAAAGATGGGTTTTTGTTTGTAGGTCAATGTGAGAAATGGAATGAGCTTGCACGATTGCCTTATGAAAGCACTGAAGGTGAGGGGCCTGCAGCCGGAGTGCTGTGCAGTGTTCAGACTTCTTCACGAACATAAAGGGTAAGATCTCAAAAGTCAATCAGTGCCTCTTTCATACTAGTAAGGAGCTGGTGTCTTCAAATAACAATTTGCATTTTTAAAAAAAAGTGTGCTAGTTTCCTATTAAATATTATGTATTTATATACCCTTGTTTATAGACAACTGATAAAAATAGAATACTAAGAACTTGAAATCATTGCTTAAACATTGCATTGAAAAAAATATATATTAGGTGTTGATAGTATTCCATAGATGGAAATAGTAGCATAAGGTAATATGTTTCTTGAGAGCAAAAAATTTTGTTTCCTGGAATGCAGTGGACAGAGTGGATACTCAGGAAGTGTTTGCATTATTATGTATAGTTAAATAATCCTATCTTCAAGAGATTAACTCTCTTGTAATTCACTCATTCATTCTTTTTCTTAAGTTTTTATTTAAGTAAGCTCTACACCCAGCATGAGGCTTGAACTCACTACCCCAAGATTGAGAGTCACATGCTCTTCTATCCGTGTGATCTGGCAGACCTAGGACTAAAAGATGTGGGAGAATTTCTGCTTCAAGGAAGATCCATATTTCATCCTATTTCTAATGCTGGTAGCTTGATAGAGGCATCCCATCAAAGGGTGGGAGTAATACTCCATAGCTTCAATAAATATCCATTATTTCCCCCTCAAATTGGGGGAAATAATCTTGACTTTCTTCTTGAAAAATGCTAGTTCTGTTGATCTTCAGCTTAACATCTTTCTGTCTCAAGGAGTTCCCGGTTTGAGAGAGTAGCCTAGGAAGTGAGTCAGCTGAAAAGGGCGAGCATCAATTCCACTATGCTGTTCCCCTCCGCTTAGGAGGCAGTTTGTTGAAGTGCAGATCTTTGAAGCAGATGTCAGCTTTATCTGGGTAAAGTCCCAGGTTTGACCCAAGCCAATCTATAGTGCTCCTTACGGCCTAGAGGGATTCTGAGACATTGAGCGGTTTGTCCAGTCTTGTCCAAGGCTACATTGGTTTGGAGCTACCTTAGCTTCTGTCTTGGACAGATGAGCACCTGAAGACTAATGAGGACACAAGGCTGCCCCTGTCTCTGTTCATTAGGGTGAAGTAGGACTTTGGAGTCCCTGTATAGGGAATTATATTAAGGAAAAGATGATTTACTATTGGGTAACCAGGAAAATGGCTGGAATCAGCTTCTGGTAGGCAAAGGGAAAAGTTTGAATTGTGCTATTTATGTGCTGTTCTCTCTCTACATGAGAATGTTCTTTTCTAGAAAGTGGGCTTGATGGACTACACAAGACATGAGAAAGGAGCTGCTGCTTTTTTTTCTTTTTGAAACTTTTTACTTCAGTGTATACATTTTTCTGTGTTGTTTGCTCTAGGCACAGACAGAAAGAATGGTATCAGAGTAAATGTTAAGACAGTTAAGTCCCCCGTCACCTTACATTTATAGACCTTGCAAACAACTCTACAGGTGTGAGCCTATTATTAATAGAAAAGTGCATTTCATTTGTGATTCCTTTGTAATTGTATCTGCTAGACTGAAGTAGGCTACTGAAGGTTAAATTTTACTATTACAGCAATGTTTATACCCCACTTTAGTATTTTTGGACTCTTATAGAATTTTAAGGTCACCAAGTCCAATTTATTGTATATTTACTTTATCATGAGATTGTTCATTATTTTAAAATATTCTGGGGCACCTGGGGGGCTCAGTTGATTAAGCGTCTGATTCTTGATTTTGGCTCAGGTCGTGATCTCACAGTTCGTGGGATTGAGCCCCATTGAGTCCTATGTCAGGCTCTGTGCTGACAGCATGGACCCTGCTTGGGATTCTCTCTCTCTGCCCCTCCCCAGCGTGCGCTCTCTCTCGCTCTCAAAATAGATAAACAACAACAAGAAAACCCAAAACTTTATTCTAAGAGTACAAGCTCAGCTGGACTCCAGCATAGGCCCTTATACTCGGTGTGTAGCCTTGAGCAACTTACTTTCTTAAGGCCCCAATTCTCTCATTTTTAAGATGGGGATAAAATGCACACTTCATAGCTTGTTGTATGAGTTAAATGAGTTAGTATTGTCTGGGATTAAGTTTTATGTTTATGTAGTATGAGATAAATGGTAGCTGTTATTATTGGCATTGAAGTCTTATTTAAATATATCCCTTTTATATATGTTTTTTAAAAATCTCCTTTAGTAAAAAAGCACGTCTAGATTGGAATACTGATGCCACCTCGTTGATTGGAGAAGAACTTCAAGTAGATTTCCTGGATCACGTTCCCCTCACAACACACAACTTTGTAAGTTGCGGAGCTCTTTTCTTTTTGTGGTGTGTTGGGTGCTCTAGCTGTCATAATTGGACCTCCTCAGAGGTAATAAGCAAAAGCATATGTATTGTTGGATTATCTAAACCTGTTGTTTTGCCTTTGTTTACAGTAAGGAAATTTAGGTTTAATTAGTCACAAATATACTTTAGTTTCTAGGCATGAATTTTACAAATTTTGGAAGTATGATTCTTTTTTATAAAAGTCCCTGTTGGAAGTGTGATTCTTCATTCTATGAGGTCTGTTGGGGACCCACAGGGAAATTGTTTTGTCTTTTGTCATCTTTCATTTATTTATACCTCTTCCAGGCTCGGAAGACCTTCCTGAAGCTTGCCTTCTGTGACATCTGTCAGAAGTTCCTGCTCAATGGATTTCGATGTCAGACTTGTGGCTACAAATTTCATGAACACTGTAGCACCAAAGTACCTACTATGTGTGTGGATTGGAGTAATATCAGACAACTCTTGTAAGGCATCATTCTTTTCTCAAAGAATCTAAGCAAGTGGGGAGGTGTAAACTCTTTTGAAGGTATTATTGTATATTTGACCAACAAGTCTGGGGTTTGGACTTATTCAGTGAATTGTCATGATCTGGAAACCATCTACTCTGGCAGCGTGACAGTTGTGAAAGCAGGGAGTTTAGTGTGGCACAGCTCTGAAGCGAGCAGACGAGAGTGCTGTCTGTCAAATAAAGATTGGCGTACTATGACTCGGTGAGGCAAAGCGCAAAAGGATGAGAAAACCACAAGACTTTGCTTTTCTCTCTTAATAGTATCATCTGTTAGGTTATTGGCAGGCACAACTCTTTATTTTGTTAAATGATGTTAAACCTTTGTTACTGAGAAGGAGCAGAAAGCATAGTTGGTGCTGTTGTCTTCACCTCAAACTGGAGACTTTAGTCTTAAAATGATATAAATGTAGGGGCGTCTAGGTGGATCGGTTGGTTGAGCGTCTGACTCTTGATTTCAGCTCATGTTATGATCTCACTTTTTGTGAGTTCAAATCCCACATTGGGCTCTGCGCTGACAGTGTGGACTATGCCTGCTTGGGATGCACTCTCTCTCTCTCTCCCCCCCCCCCCCCCCCCCCCCCCCCCCTTTTTCTCT
>NW_027551577.1:705866-825148 GCF_008692635.1 Crocuta crocuta | reverse complement strand
CCCTCCCCCCTCCCCCCCCCCCCCCCCCCCCGCCTCTCCTCTGCTTGTGCTCTCCCTCTCTCTCAAAATAAATAAATAAACCTAAAAAAAATGATATAAGTATAAAACCTCAAAAGGTACTTATATCCCTCAGGATTTGGTAACAAACCAGTTACCAAAATAAATTTCATATAAACAAAGTATATTTTAGTAAGATTTAAATTGAAAGTACATGAAAAGTCCTAAAGTTGTATCCCTTTTTGAGAGTACTAGAAAAAGGGAATATAATCATTGATCCATGATGGGAACACCTTTTTTGAAAGCTTTCGTAGTAGTCACGTTCCTTTTGCTTGTGTAGCCTAACTGGCACAAGCTTGGAGCTTAGCAGATGCAGGTGAGAGTCTCGGTGTTCCCATAACTAACCGTAACCACCGCAGAGCCTTGGTTCACTCACATGAGGAAAGGGTATTACCTTTCTTGCAAGGCTCTCGTAAGGGTGAGTTGACATGTGAAGGTGCTGAGCTCAAGTGCTCATGCGGTGGAAAGAAGATGCCCAGTTAATGCTGTCATCTCTTTTCCTCTTATTTATGATATTTGGTGCTGAGTGACATTTATTTTTCATAGTCTTTTCACCTATGCGTTTTCAAGATAGAACATTTCCAGAAAAGCTTCTGTGTGATTTAGGTTATAATGCACCCTACTATAGAATTTTAAAAAAACATTATTTTGATAATAGTGGGATATTGGACCAGTACTTTTTAGAAATGCACAGGGGCACCTGGGTGGCTCTGTGGTTAAGCATCTGATGTCTGATTCCGTTCAGGTCATGATCTCCCAGTCGTAAGATCAAGCCCCATGTCAGACTCTATGCTGACAGCGTGGAGCCTGCTTGGGATTCTCTCTCTCTCCTTCTCCCTCTGCTCCTCTACTACTTGTGCTTGCTCTTTCTCTCTCTCTCCCCTCCTTAAAAAAAAAAAAGTTCAGAAATGCACACGAGAGCCTATATGTTCATTGGCAGGTCAATATTGTTCACATTCTTTACTCATTCAAACCCAGTTATTTGGGTTGGTGGTCCCTTTACTCTGTATAGCCTAAAATGGTTGAGGAAAATGTGACTAGAAAATGTTTAATTTGAGTCGCTGTTTGCAAGGATTGCAAGGCAAGGCAATTTGACTCTGTAAAATTACTGCAATTCTAATAAACCAGTCTTCATCTGATTTCACGTAGATTGTTCCCAAATTCTCCTATTGGTGATAGCGGGGTCCCAGCACTGCCTTCTTTGACAATGCGTCGGATGCGAGAGTCTGTTTCCCGGATGCCTGTTAGGTAATTTTTTTTACTTACAGCTTTTCTTTGGAAAATTACATTGGGGCACGTGGGATTGAGAGCCTGAATACAAAAGTGTTCCTTTGCATTCCCTTCTCTCCCTGTGTAAACACTTTACTATTTCTGTGGAACTTAATACTGGTGTTAGAGCAAAATGTAGTCCTATAGTTTTTATATTCTGAAAAGTGGCTCTGACTGCAGTTTTCTTCTGTTATTATAGCATATCCCTTAATATCTTATCACATTGTAAAGACCTTCAGATTTTAGTCTAAAATTTCCTAAAATTTCCCCAGCATGTAGTAAGTTGTACTTTAAAGGAAAGGTCCCAAAACTATATACGGTGATCCATGAAAAATAAAACTCCTAACTTTGAAATGCTAATTATGGTCTTGCATTGCTAAAACTGTGGTATTTAATAGACTGAAATCTTTAAAAATAGTCTAATTAGATTTTTAATATAAATATCCTTTGTAATATGCCTGTGAGTTTGCATATAACTTGTCTTTATTCTGCTCTCCTGCTTTTAAGTTAGAGCTTTGTTGAGTTCACATGTCTTGTTCAATATTACACATGAATTTGGAACTAAAATAAAATCTACATCTTTGTCAAAATATCTGATTTTAATGTATATATAGTTGAATAACATTTAATGATCTTTTAAAAACTACCATGGAAATTGTTAAAGGCAGCATATCAGAACAAGGAATTTGTATTGAAATATCTGGATATACATTTGCATATGACTTATTTTTCTTGAAATTTCCTGTTTTTCTCTTCAAAAGCAAGTCTGATCAGAAAGTGTACTTGCTTCTGAAGATTTTATTATTAGAAGACAAGCTTCTGAAGGCATAAGTATTGAATTCCTGGGAAGGCCATTTTTCAAGGCCATAGAACAATTTCTCATACAAAAACTAGCCTTTTATGCCTTAAATTCATGCGTGGTGTTACTTGAATCTGGACAAAACTCAAAATAATTTGTAGAGCAAATAATGAAAATGTTAGACTTGCTGCGTGTTCCCAGTGTGGTTGACAGGGGAGTGGGCTTGACTGGAAGAGGCCAGTGATTCATTTCACAGTTGTGTGTTGGCATCCTGAAAACTGAATTCACATTAGCTGACTTTTAGAGCTGGTTAAGTGGGGAGAGGGAGCATAGTAGCTAAAATGTTGGCCTTTTTGCAGACATGCTCAGTAGTGTAACTGGCTTAAGATGCTTCCTTCAAGCTCTCTACATCAGTCTCTGCACTGGGCAAGTTCCATCTCGGTTGGTAGTTGATGGCATGGTTGGCAAATGTTAGTCTGTTCTTTCCTAGAGATGGTCTAAAAATTTGAAGTATTCTGTAGAGGTGATCTATTGAAAAGAAGACAACTTAAAATGTATTATTTTCATATGAATTCCAAGCATGTGTATTATTCCCTTTTTAAAACTTTGCATGCAGAAGCATGTAGACAGAAGAAACATTTTGAGTAGTGCCTCTTGAAAGAAAGGAACATTTTGTCCAGGGTTTTAGTACAAGTAGGATTTTCTCCTGAGTATCTTAGTGAAGTAAGTAGTTGAAAGATTTTACAGTGAGGAGGCCTGCATGTCATTCATGGAGTTTTCTTTTTCTTCCTCGCCAAGTTCCCAGCACAGATACTCCACACCCCACGCCTTCACGTTCAACTCCTCCAGCCCTTCCTCTGAAGGTTCTCTCTCCCAGAGGCAGAGGTCAACATCCACACCTAATGTCCACATGGTCAGCACCACCCTGCCTGTGGACAGCAGGATGATTGAGGTAATAGGGCCCCTTTGTGGGTGGTGAGGTATATCAGTCTGTTACTGGGATGGGGTTGACTGTTGTGTTAGGGAGTTTGGGATGTCAGACATGATAAAGAATGTTACTGCACTTTCTCAGGACCTTGGAATTTTTGAATTTATTTTTTAAGCACTGTATCTTTAGACTGGCTGAATAATCCAACTGGCATACCGTTCAAGTGGAGACCTAAAATCCCCTAAAGAAATAGTAACATTTGAACTCCTTTCCATTTGAGATTTGAATAGGATGTCAGTGAACTAGTGAATGAGCTAATATAAAGAGTAGTTTCATTTTGGTGTGGAAAAGAAAATAATAGTGATGGAGAACTGCAAACTCTCTTAGAGACTTTAAGTGATTTTATTTAGAAATAAAAGGGTGAAGTCATTGGATTTACCAAGCAGGTTATTTAGGGAGGTGTAAAAGTACCCAAAGCATAGTGTTTTCAAACTGCTTTTACTTTTCTTGGCTTTTTGGTATGTTCTATTTATTTGCTTTGCTTTCTAATTCGTCTTTAATAACAACTGAATACACTTAAAATACTTCCTTTGTTCTTTATTCTTCTTTATTTCTCATTGCTTTGGACTAGAATAACAGCCTGAATGCTTCTCCCAGGGCGTGGTCCAGACGATTTTGTTTGAGGGGAAGAGTAGGTATTCTTCTTCATGCCTTTGCTTTCTTGTAAATTAACAGGATTGCTAAGACTGTCAGACAGTAGCCTATCAGAAATGAAACAATCACTAAGTTAATATATTTCTTGCCAGACTTGTTTTCCTGCTTTCTTTTTTGACTCTAGAGTATAGAGGAGTTAAGAAAAAACATACTGTATGTGGGATTGCTGACAGGTGAAAGACGTTTCTCAAGTGAGATTTTGAGGCTAAGAGTATTAACGTTTTTTCAAAAAATGAATTTCAACCAAAACTAATGCTAGATTTACTTAGTTGGTGCTTAGAGCATCACTGTTGTATTTATACCTCGTTTAGAACCAGGTGTGTCAGTTTACTTGCGATGCCCCAAGGATCTTTTGTTAAAAGCTCATCAGAGACCACTGTGTTCTCTTTCTGATTATGAATTGTTCCTTGGAAAACCTCAGGGACACCTGCCACCTGAGGTACAGCTTTACCTCACTCAGAACTTGAATCACTTTCCATCACTTGTCCTCCCATCAGAGGTGGCAGGGGCTCAACAAAAATGTTGGCTTCTGAATGTGGAGTCTGAACTGGCCATTTGGGGGGCATTTTGAATATCATAGGATTGATTATTGGGAGGAGGTCATGTGCATGTAGCTGTGAATTTCGTTATTTCTCTTTGATCACAGTTAGCCCTGACAATACAGTAATATCCTAGTGACTTCTGTTATAGGATTTGTTTCTGTGTAAACACCCTAATACTTGGGACACTGAAAGTGAAAATTCATGAATTTTTATTATAAAATAACTGGCACTATGTTAATTCTCTTCATACTTTAGAGGCCGAGCAAGTTTTGGTTCCTTTTTTTATCACATTCAGCTTTTTAAAAGTACATATTCTTTGTTTAAACTATTTAAAAGCTCTTTCTAGGATAAATCAACTATAGAAATTAGCACACAGTATAATATGAGGTATATAATGGATACAGGGAAGAAAATTGCTGACATTAAGAAAGAAATCATAGTGCACGGGAATATGATTTTGCTTAGTAAAAATACGTTGTGCTGTGGTTTGCCTAAAAACAAAGAATAGATTCTTTGGATAAAAAAGCGATAGCTGCTGAATATTCTACTGAAATTCTCGTTATTTTTGGCCATTGTTTTGCCAACTGGCAGTCATCCTGTCTACTTAAAGACAGAGATTCCTGGGCTTCTGACCTTCCCTCCCAGAAATGCTTCTTCCGTCCTAGTTGGGAGGAGGAGGAGTCTGTATTCTTAAACACCTCTCCAGGGGATTCTGAAGATTGGCCAGGTTTGGGGACCCCAGAACCAGGCTTTATTGCTTGGGTGGGGTGGCCAGAGGTAGGGGGAGGGGCAGCTTGGTTTAGGATTTTTTTTATCTTTTTTTTTTTTTTAATGTTTAATGTTTATTTATTTTGAGAGGGGGGAGGACAGAGAACAGACAGACAGACAGACACAGGATCCGAAGCAGGCTTCAGGCTCCCGGCTGTCAGCACAGAGCGCAACACCAGGCTCGAACCCACAAACCGCGAGATTATGACCGCGGCCACCAACTGAGCCGCCCTGGAGCCCCTAGGGCACTTTTTATCTCGTAAAAATGTTATGGAGTAGAAACATTCTGTTAATAGTTCTGTGAAAAAAAGTATCTTTACTTTATTGTGGTTACGTAAAATAGAGAGTAGGTTTCCTAGAAAAATATCCTTTTTGAGGATATGGAGGCCCAGTGGTTTTGTATAATAATGACTTATATATTCCAAGTGAGGGTTTATAAAATTAGTATTTAGGTCTTATGGAAGGCCTTGTGATTTAAACTGTTCTACCCAAACAGTTTCTAGTAAGTTCTAAAGGTAGTTTTTGACTTTTCAAGACCTGAGCAGAATGTAACTAATTTCAGAGCTTACCCTGTCAGGTTTCAGGAGCATTTTGTGATGAGTGAGCTCAGCTGTAAGATTCATGGGTGATGGTTTCTGGTTCTATTTCTGCCACCTACTGGTGTGATCTTGGCCAAGTCTTTTTTTTTTTTTTTTTAATATATATGTGTTTTCTTATATGTAAAATGTAGATTTTGGACTAGGGGATTTATGGTCCTTTCAGCATTTCATGATTTTAGGCTTCGATTAAGTTTTGTAGTTGTGGTGCTTACCCTTAACAAATCCAGCTCTGATCACTGTGCCCCCAAATTCTTAGAGGAGTGAGAGTGGGCTTGCTACCTAATCCCCAAGTTTTTTTTTTTGTTTTTGGGTTTTTTGTTGTTTTGAGCCTCAGTGGACAAGAGCCTCAATTCTTGGAAAGCTATCAGTTGATAGTAACTTTGCTAGCATTCCTTAATGAGTATCACTTTGCTATGTATGTGTTGCTTTTTTTCTGAGAAAAAGTGATTCCCATTCCAAAAGAATGTGGTATATGAAAAGCTAGTATCAGTCATAATAATTGACAATAATCTTAGAATTAATTGACCATTGAAATTAGGTAAATTCAATCAAAGCAAGTTAGAGTATGTAATTAGACCTTTTGTAGTTTAGAGGTTTTATAATCTACTTTGTTTCTGCAATTCTCATCCCCTTTCCTTCCCCCAGAGAACATCTTTTCTGGTGCAGAAATTGACCAGCTTTCCTTTTCTTTTTCAGGATGCAATTCGAAGCCACAGTGAATCAGGTACTTGTCCAAAGTTATGTAGCAAATAGTAATGGGCTCTTTCTCTTTACGCTGTGTATCTTCTGTTGGCTTATCCATGTGTGGATTCTGTTTGTCTTGTCTATTAAGCCTCGCCTTCAGCCTTGTCCAGCAGCCCTAACAATCTGAGCCCGACGGGCTGGTCACAGCCCAAAACCCCTGTGCCAGCACAGAGAGAGCGCGCACCAGGATCCGGGACCCAGGAGAAAAACAAAATTGTGAGTTTGGCTTCTAGTACCTCCTGCATGTTAGGGTTCACTGAGAAGAACCTAGTCAGAAATGAGAGTACTTTTAATTTGGTGTGGTGGGGGGAGCTGTAGTAAAACATTGAATGAAGGATATTAAAAATGCCAGTGCCATTTTGGGGATGCTTGTGTTGGAAAATTTGTTGACTTGCTGTAAGGCGGGGCACAACTAAAACAGTGTTTTTCTCAAAATATTGAAATTGGAATTACAGTTAATGTCTGTCTTTAAAAGATAGGGGAGTGGGTGAAGTTGGGTTGATCTTTTCTTTGACACCATTGTTAACAGAGCTTTACCATTCCATGGAGTGTGTTAATGATCTCTGCTGGTTTCAGAGGCCTCGGGGACAGAGAGATTCAAGCTATTACTGGGAAATAGAAGCCAGCGAAGTGATGCTCTCCACTCGGATTGGATCAGGCTCCTTTGGAACGGTGTACAAGGGCAAGTGGCATGGTAAGTATGGGGCCCTCCTGTTATTGCAAGGCCTAGGCTGAAGGCAGGTTTTGGTCAAGAGATGGCCAAGGAGATAAAGTTCACTGTGCTGTGTGGCTACAGTGTACTCCAGGAATACTTGATTACATCTGAAGATTGAACTTAATATCTCAGCGACATCTCAGAGCATTCTTTTCCTATTCGGTGATGCTATAATTGGTATGATATGGTTTCTAGGATAATTAGAAATTGGTGAATAAGAGGTTGAGCACGAGAGTCAGATGTCAGGAGCTGATTACAGACTACATAGGGGGTGTGCTTTGAAGTTCTTAAGTGGGTTAAGAGTCTGCTGCTCTGAGGGGAGCGTGGATTCTAGAGATGTAAAGTTGGAAAGAACCTTAGAGATTTGCCTGCAGAAAACTGAGGTCCCAAGAGGGCAAATAACATGCCCATGGTCAACAGTTGAGCACAGGCAAGCCAGGAGCCTCCCGAAACAGGTTCTTTGTACTCTGTCCTGGGTTGGTTTGTGGGAATCCCTATCAAAGAGAGAATGCACAGACTTAATTCTTAAGTCTATGTAGAGTGTTCTTATTGTAATAGAAACACTTTGTCACTTGGAAGAAATGCACTGTTGTAATATCTATAGCCACAGCTTGTGTATTTTAGCAACATACTTAACATTTCTCCCTCAGATTTTTAATGCCTCTGGCTTTGGGATGTTAGCAAGTATAGGGAAT
Source organism: Crocuta crocuta (assembly GCF_008692635.1). Classification (NCBI taxonomy): domain Eukaryota; kingdom Metazoa; phylum Chordata; class Mammalia; order Carnivora; family Hyaenidae; genus Crocuta; species Crocuta crocuta. Next base: position 817,318 of record NW_027551577.1, on the reverse strand, counting down.
ACTTTCTTGAAAATGCTACATGTTCCCAAAGAGGCTTCCTTCTAAATTCAGATTTTAATGAAGCAGGCACAACAAGAATAACAACAAAACAAACCCCTAAAATGACCAGGTAGCTCTATTTCTGGTTTGGATGGTATCATATTTATCTTTATATATAAAGGGGCAGAGATTGAGAGAAATTAAGAGCATCACATGAATGGAGCATTAAAATTCAAGGTGTTGAAAATTGAGAAATCCCCCACCTTTTGAGTCCCTTATGTTAATGAATACATGGGTTTGCCCCCTGTAGCTGATCATCTGGCAGCTTGCTCCTTCTCTAAGGAGACTGGTGCAGTAGTGAATATCGGATTCCTTTTCCTTTGAAAATTGTATCTAATGTGCTACCGGCATGCCTCCTGGGCCACAGAGACCTTATGTTATTGCGAAATATTTCCCAAATAGGTGTCATAAATATCTTGGCAATTCCCTTAGAAAAGAAAACAATTTAAAGTCTTTTATTATTGACATGTAGTTGACATACATTGTTATATTAATTTCAAGTGTACAACTTAGTGATTTGAAACATCTGTACGTGATGCTCACAACACTAAGCACAGTTACCGTCTGTCACCATACAGTATTATTAGGACATTATTGACTATATTCCCAATGCTGTGTTTTTAACCCCCAAGACTGACTTTATAACTGGAAGTTTGTACTTCTTAATCCCCTTCACCTCTTTGCCGCTTTGGCCCATGCTGTCCCCTCCCCCACCCCACCCCCGGCAACCACTAGTTCCCTGTATTTATGAGTCAGCTTCTGCTTTTTTTGTTGTTGTTTGTACACTGTTTTTAGATTCCACACTTAAGAGATATCATATGGAATTTGTCTTTCTCTGACACTTCACTTAGCATCATGCCCTCTAGGCCCTACATCCATGTTGTTGTAAATGGCCAGATCTCAGGGGTTTTTTAAATGGATGCATAATGTACCACTGTGTAAAATACCACATCTTCTTTATTTATCTATTAATAGACACTTAAGTGGCTTTCGTCCCTTGGCTGTTGTAAATAATGCTGCTGTAAACATGGGAGTGCAGGTATCTTTTCGAGTTAGTGTTTTCATCTTCTTTGTGTAAATACCTACTGTGTAATTACTGGATCTTATGGTTCTGCTTTTAATATTTTAAGTTTATTTGTTTATTTTGAGAGAGAGAAAGAGAAGATGTGCATGCAAGTAGGGGAGGGGCAGATTGAGGGAGAGAGAGAATCCCAAGCAGGCTCTGCACTCAGTGCAGGCCCAGTGTGCAAGTTAAACGCATGAACAGTGAGATCATGACCTGAACCAAAATGAAGAGTTGGACGCTTAACCGACTGAGCCACCCAGGCAGGTGCCCCTTCATCTTAAACTTTTGAGGAACCTCTGTACTGTTTTCCATAGTGGCTGCACAGTTTTCATGCCTATAAACTGTGTACGGGGGCTCCTTTTATCCCACATCCTCACCAACACTTATCTTTTTGATACCAGCCGTTCTGACAGGTGTGAGGTAATACCCCATTTGTGGTTTTGATCTGCATTTTCCTGATACCTAGTGATATTGGGCACCTTTTCATGTACCTGTTAGCCTATTGTGTATCTTCTTTGGAGAAAAGTCTGTTCGGATCCTCTGTCCATTTTACAAAAATTTTTTAATATATGTTTATTTCTGAGAGAGAGAATGAGAGAGTGTGAGTGGGGGAGGGGCAGAGAGAGAGAGGGAGATACAGAATCTGAAGCAGGCTTTAGGCTCTTCACTGTCAGCACAGAGCCTGATGTGGGGCTCAAAGCCATGAACCGTGATATCATGTCCTGAGCCGGGGTCTGATGATTAACTGACTGAGCCCCCCAGGTGCCTCTGATGCTCTGTCCATTTTTAAATCAGATTGTCCTTTTGGTGTTTTGAGTTGTGTGAGTTCTTCATATATTTTGAATATTAACCCCTTATCACATTTGTGAATACCTTCTCCCATTCGGTAGGTTTTCTTTTTATTGATAGTTTCTTTGCTGTGCGAAAGCTTTGATTTTGGTGGTGTAGACCTGTGAAAGGAGAAGACAGTTTTGTGGGACAGAGTGCTTGTATCTGAGACATGGCTGCTAGTAATTGTAGGAGGAGTGAATATTGCTTTTAATGCTTCCATTAGGAGCACTTAATCATTTTTATACCACATTTTAAACCATAAGCTGAAAGCCAATAAATGTAGATAAGGTGTGCTCAAATTTAAGTTTCTTCCTAAAAAGCACTTAAGCACTTTAGGGGGGGTGATTCATAATTTTTCAAAGCATTTGTTACATTCGGCACAGTACTGCCTGTGAGCTTCTGTTTTCTCTAGATTCTCCGAGCTTTTGGACTATGGTAAGGAGATGTTATTTGATAGTGTTACTTCCATTAGAATGTAGATAACATGTCTAATACTTTAAAGACTCAAGTTTTTACTAAGATAAAGTCATAGGTCATAGGAGTGAGGAGCAGTGGACTTTTGTGTCAGAAAGCAAGCCATGGGCTGTGAATGAAGAAATAAAACGATAGGGTCAGGGGAACCATAATTTCTGGATTGCTCGTGCTGTACTTTGCGTTTGTGTGTTGTTGCTGCTTTCCTGGTTCCTGTGTACGTTATGTATAATGTTTAATCAGTTTCTTAAAAATTACGATTGTGGTAATTTAAAAAGTTTTGCTTCTGCCTACCAGCTGTGAAAGTAGACAAAGAATCTGAGAGCAGCCAAGTTGGAGACCTCACGTCCATGAACTAAAGCTCACTTACTTCGTGTTAAGTAGGTGAGGAGGCCGCCCTGGGGCACGCACACACAGCATGAACTTGGGCTCTGATTTGCCAGCCTCTGCACAGTATAAACAACACATTGAAAGGGACACAGACAGTAGTGGTGATGGCAGCCGGAACAGTCCCTGACGGCAAGCAGAGAAGGCACCAAGCCTCTCGGGCTTGGGCTGCTTAGTATGAGGCTACCAACCTGGTGGGACCCACATGTGGTTCCCCATCCCATCCAAATGCTGCAGGTTACTTGGGGTCATCAGAAGAACAGAAGTGGTGTTCATTCTATTCTGTTCTAGAAAGCAGGGGTGTATATAATAGGTTTTAGACAACCCTAAATGGTTAAAATAAGAAACAGGTGTTTAAAAGGTAAAAACATTCTAGATTTACCAACTGATAATAGTTTTCTTCTTCAGTGGTAGCTGAGACAGCAACTTATTATCTTATTAAAAACATCACCAACAGGAATATGTCTTAACTTATTTCTGCATTTACCTCTGACTTTACTATGAAGGAAAAGTAAGAAGTTCTGGTGTCATGAAAAATAAGCATCTGACTCTGGATTTTGGCTCGGGTCATGTTCTCACTGTGGGTTCGAGCCCCACATCCAGCTTTGTGTTGACGACATGGGACCTGCTTGGGATTCTTTTCTCTCCACCTCTCTCTACTCCTCCTTGGCTCAAGTTCATACTCTCTCTCAAAATAAATAAACTAACTTAAACAAAACAAAACAAAACAAAACTGCATTGTGTAATTGTTTTGGACTACCATCCATAAAATATTCCCTGGCCATTTACCTTTGTCATTTATATTACTTGCTAAAGGAAATAGATACCACTTTCTATATGTGGTAAGATCGCCAGGTAATTCCAGAAGGAAAAGAAAGGTTAATACTATTTAAAAAAAGTTTTTAAAATATTTATTTATTTAGTTTGAGAGATAGAAAAACAGCTCAAGCAGGGAAGGGTTAGAGAGAGAGGGAGAGAGAGAATCCCAAGCAGGCTCTGTGCTGGCTCAGTGCAGGGCTCAATCCCACAAACTGCGAGATCATGACCTGAGCTGAAATCAAGAGTCAGAGGCTTAACCCACTGAGACACCCAGCGCCCCAATACTATACAGTTTTTTATCCTCCTCTAAGAAACATGTTCAAAAGAAGAGATTAGTACTAAGCAGTATCACTAAATGTCTGTTGCGTGGAGTGCTAGAGTGGTGGACTTGAATGGTGTACTTGGTCCTGAGGACTGCCAGGCCAAGGTGGAGAGCAGCCTTTGTTTTGGGTCCAGACCTAATTGTGCACACCTGGAGGCTGCAGGCTGGGTACTGAGTCTCAGCTTCCTTGATCTGTGCTGGGAGCAGCTGGATCCCTAATATTCCGTGCCAGAGGCTGTCCCCACTCCACTCCAGAGCCTGAGACAGCTTGTTAATTCATAACATGCCTCGCTGACGGTTACACCTTAGAATTCATTCATTTCTTTATTGGTGTTTCCTGAACATTCTTCTAATACCAAGGATTCTTCTAGCTGCTACAAGTGAAGCAGTGAACAAAACAGATGAAAATTCTTTCTCTTACAGAGTTTCTTTTCTGGTGGGGACAGTAATCAAGTAAAGTGTCTAGTGTGTTAGAGTTGCTAAGAGGAAAAAGGAGGAAAGCAGGTATGGAGTGGCAGTCCCTGGTAGGGAGGGATTCTGCTGAGGAAGCAGCATTTGCGTGATGCTTGAGAGTGGGGATGCCTGGGGAAGCAGCAGTGGGGGCTGTGAACGGGGCCGTGCACCTGACCTGTTTGAGGAACTCAGGGAGGCTCATAGGAGTGAAGTCCAGGGCTGGAGAGTGGCAGGGCCCTGTAAAGACTTTGGATATCATTTTTGGTCAAAATAGCGTCTCAGATTGTGCAGGACCTTCCGGAGACTTGGCCAGCCTTAGTCTGAAATTCGGAATGCCAGGGAGCTGGTTACTGGAGAAATGGTTCCAGTTCAGGGCAGTCCGACTAGTAGAAAACCGTTTTTAATAGCAGTTGAAATCCACTTCCCTATAACATTTGGCCATTGCTCCTAGCAGAGTGAATTCCTGTCATGGCAGTGCTTGGTGTATTAGCATGAAAGCGAGGGAATGCTGTGGTGTACAGTCTCTGGGTTTCAGTGAGAAATTGCACGTATACTCGGTTATCTTAACTGCTGACAGTGAGCAGGAAGGCAGATGCGTCCTTGCAGGTGTCGTAGGGGCTCTGACTGTGGTTCATCCCTGTTCAGTCTTCCCACCTGTGGCCTGCAGGAAGGTGCGGGTATGGCGTATGCCTCACATGGAGTTGTGGTGCAGATCTGGGTAGTAGGATTTGAACTGGCACTGGTGATGGAACAGAGGGACTGTGAACTCTGAACAGGGATAATAAGCCCTGCTCACTGGGCCAGAGAGTAGAGGCTGGAGGTGGAGGACATTCAGCTGACTGCAAGGTCAGAATGAGTCACTGTAAGTGGGCTTTGGCTGCTGGTGACTCTTCCAGGCTCTGAGGTTACATTATGATCTGGTCCAAAATGGGTGACACAGAAGGTGAGTTCAGTGACAACGTGAACACGCCCCTTGGAGAGCTGTACAAAAGGGAAGGTCTTGTAAAACTGGGCTCATGGAATAAGGTCCCAAGGAGCAAACCATCCTAAGGGCCCATCCAACATCTCCCCAAGCCTTCCTCCACACGCACTGACCTGTCCCTCCCTTTCCAGCCTTGTCCAGTGCCTGGGCCGCCAGCATTGTCCCCTGGCCCCGCCCACCACTCAGGTGACCGCCATGTCAGATCAGCCCACTTGGCTGGGGTTTCTTGTCTCCATCCCCTCCTTTCTTTCCCCACTGTCGCCACTGTCCCTGTGTCTGGTCTGCAGAAGTAGGGCTCTTGGGGCAGGACTCCTTCCTCCCTGGCCTCCGTCCTCGCCTGCAGGGGGCCCAGATCACACCCTGGAGCTTCCCACTCAGCCCCCATTTCCCCCTTCCCTTCCCTTTGTTCCTCATGTATGTAGTTTGGAACAGCCTGCCCCATTTAGTAAATTCCTTCCCTTGGCTTATATCCCGTTTGTTTCAGAAAACCTTTCTACATCTTCTCTGCAAACAGATTTAGTCTCCTTTGTCCCTGCCCCCAGCATTCTTATCTTGGCTCAGACAGCTCCAGAATGAGCAGCTCTGCAGGAGACTCTTACCCTGCTTAGTCAGAAGGAACGTTAGGTGGGGCTGCGTGGTTTACGAGCTCATCTTGCTGGATATAAGGCAGCTCTGACTGTAGAATGCGTCTCCCATCCAAAGTCAGCAGCACCTTTGGAGGCAGCCCTGGGCCCTTGGTAAATACATGGTGCCAGTGGATCGGACGAGCCCCTACTGTGAAGTGGGGACTTTAGCTTTAGATGATAAAACCAGAGATGACCACAGGCAACAGTTCGGGACCTGGCTTAAGAACCATCTCTTTGGGGCACCTGGGTGNCGCCCCACTTGTGTGGATGTGTGCTCTCTCAAATTAAAAATAATAGTAAAAATTTAAAAAAACCACCCATCTCCTTACCAGTTGGTACAAAGGTGAAGTGAGGAACGCTCCAACAGAGGCTGCGCAGGGTGCTGCCAAGGGGGCACACTTGGTAAGTGGGGGGTGCCGGCACCTTCAGGGTGCCCTCAGCCAGTTCCTCCTTTATTTGATAACCAGAAGGCTATGTTTTGATAAATTCATTTGCCAAAAATATCTGAGGTCCTAATAGGCTTCATGTAATTTATTAAAAATTACCATTATAGTGTAGAAACATTTCTGAAAGTGCCTTCTAAATCAATAGCACATATAAAGTAGAGTTAATCTCTGGATGTTTCTCAGGTTATGTAGAGGCTCATAGTGACTGACCGTCTGTTGTCAGTATGGAAGGTAGAAAGACAGCCATTGGAGTCAGATGGGGGGTTCTAATCCTGGCTCCAGCACTTTTGTGTTATGGTTAAATGACCTTGGGCAGGTGACGAAGCTTCTCTGTTGCCTGTAAAATGAGGATAACCATATTTACATCACAGGGCAACTGTGAGGATTAAAGGTGAGTGCCCGTGAAGACAGGCACACGTGGTGCCTGGGCAGAGTAAGCAATCAACATTAATCATTAGGATTGCTTCTTAATGGTATTAAAGGCAAAGGAGCTTAATTTCGATACATATCTTTGTGTACAAGGGACCATCTCGGGTCTCATTAGAATGTGGCTGCTGAGTTTGGCATCAGCTGCTTGCTAAATGGACTGTTTGCTGGCACCAGCCTTCTGGCCCCAAAACTCCCGGGTCTGCCGGGCCCGCCCAGTTCACCGGCTGGTGCCGCCCTCCGAGGCCCAGGTTTCCCCCTATTCTCCAGGCACACGGGATGCCGGGCTTGCTAGGAAGAGTTTAAGCCAAACCCATGCAAGCAAGGCCTGTGTGGTGGTATTAAAAGATAGCAGTATAATGTATTGGAAGTTTGCCTCTTTGTTCCATTTGTGTAGGTACACGATGTCTGAATTAGTGATTCACTCTCTCTCTCTCAGAAAAATAACAAAGTAAGGTCACACTCAGCTGATTGTACTGATATAATTTGCAGGAGATGTTGCAGTAAAAATTCTAAAGGTTGTCGACCCCACCCCAGAGCAGTTCCAGGCCTTCAGGAATGAGGTGGCTGTCCTGCGGTGAGTAGAGAGCTGGCCTTTGCAGCCTCTCTGGATGGCAGGGGACGGGCGTGGGTGGTGGTGGTATGTCAGCTGCAGAGAAAGCGGGCCACATGGCACAGACCTGTCCCTGAGGGCCGATGGCTGGGACCGGTGGTCAGTGAGAGCTCGCTGCGGAGCCCTGCGGTTGGAACTCCTTCCTCACGAGTGACAGGGAATGGGGGGCTTCCTTCCAGCTCACGGGGTTGTCAGACCTTCGGGAGAGCCGCCTTTGAAGACTGTATCCCCCCTCCAGTGCCTCGGGTCTCTGGGCACAGAACACACAGTAGCCCAGGTTCTTTGGGTTTTGGCTTGAGATAGTGAGAAATAGGTTCTGTGTTCACATTTATTTCCAAGGACTCTGTAGCCAGTTTGCTTTATTCTGGGCTTCAAAACCTTTGAGTCCTTATTTAGACCTGTAGGAATAAGGTGAATAATGACGGATTCCCCAGACGCGAGGGTTCCTCGTGACCCCATGTGGGAGGAATCGTGTTTGTTGAGAACATCTTCTCTGAAGGCTAGCACTGAGGGGTCCTTTGTCACAACCCCAACTCTGTTATCAGCAGGGTTGTGTATTTGCTTTGCCGGCCACCCAGATGGTAAGCATGGTGGCGTCGAGGACACTCGGGATCCGGTGTCGGTGGGAAAGCAAGAGTAGAGCTCTTTATTCTGCAGCAGTGGAAGATTCAGAGCCCTTTTTTCTCCTCCCTCCTCCAGCAAAACACGGCACGTGAACATCCTGCTCTTCATGGGGTACATGACAAAGGACAACCTGGCGATTGTGACCCAGTGGTGCGAGGGCAGCAGCCTCTACAAACACCTGCATGTCCAGGAGACCAAGTTCCAGATGTTCCAGTTGATTGACATCGCCCGCCAGACCGCTCAGGGAATGGAGTGAGTAGAAGGCTTGTCGACTCCGAAGTCTGGGGTCCAGGCATCAACTTGCCCAAAATCGGAGCCTGGGTTAGGAGAAAGCCAAGTCTCTTAAGTGATTTCCGTGATGTTGCACAGCTGAAAGTCAGCCTCTGGAGTGGGCCGAAGGCAGGTGTGCTCCGGGTCACGTGAGCTGAGGCTGCTCCCCTTGGGGCTCAGAGTCAGGTTTGAGCCACTGCCCGGAGAGTTCACTTAGGCTCCCAAGAGCTCGGCAGTGTGGGCTCAGCCAGCACCTTCTGCTCGGACAGCCATGCACCGCCCTCTGTGGGCGCGCGGTCTCAGGCGTGGCCCTCGGCGGCGGGCCTGTTCCACACCAGGGTCTGAGCAGAGGTTTTTGGATAATTTATTTTCCTTTTAGAGGAGGCTTAAAAGTCATCCCTTGCACCTCCATGAAACACTACCTGTTTGAATCTCTGCTTGAACACATTTCTCTCTGAAAGGGGGCTGTGGTGGGTGTGTGTCACACTTTTCCTCCACGGTATTCCTGACGTGAGAGGGGGAGAGTTCACAGCCCTGGAAGTCTGGGGGCTTAAGCTAAAGCCACGCTTGCAGCTGCCATGTAAAACCTCATGTCCTGCTTTTACACCTCAGATGGAATTTGCATTTTGTACATTTTAAGAAATAATTACTTTTTAGAAAAAAATTATAGATATAATCCACAGATAACAGAATTCACCCCTTAAATGTGTACAACGCGGAGTTGTGCAGCCTGACCGCTGTGTAATCTTAGAACAGCCGTCAAGATAGAAGATGAGCTCTCATCTTTGTGTCTCACTCGACTTAGCATAACAGTTTGGAGGTTCATCCACATTGTTGCACATATCACTCTATTCTTTTCTGTGGCCGAATATACTGTGGGGTGGGTGGGCCGTTTCGTTCAGGCATTCATTATGGGATGGACCTGCGGGTCGTCAGAATTACTTTTGTGAGTAGAACGGATGCTTAAAGAAGAGTCTCCCCGTTCGTGCTGTGACCTCACCTCCAGGCAATGTGTGACGTGGCTCTGTCTGCATCCCCACGTGGCCGGTCCCTGCACGTGGCCCTCGCTGGGCGTCAGGCAGCCAGGTGGCTTCCTTCCTAGCCGTAATGTGAAGCTGCTTTCTACCCATGTCCCTTAGATAACTGGTTTTAATAGACTTATTTTCCCTTCACAGCTATTTGCATGCAAAGAACATCATCCACAGAGACATGAAATCCAACAGTATCCTTTGATGGTTATTCCATTTCTAGATTTAGGAAAATAGAAGGGAGACTTTTAAAGCTTATCTCAGTAAAAGTGACTTTGGAAAGTTTTCCACAAGAGAGCCGTGTTTGGGTTAAGCTTGAAAAGTTTTATTATGCTGCTCGCTACTAAATTTAACCTGGAGGAATGGGGTTTTTGTCTGTCACGTTCATCTCTAGGGTGTGGACTGTGTGTATATGATCAGAAGGGTGCAGGCCAGATGCTGCAGGATTGTCAAAGCGACCAGTGTGTCACACTCACTGGTGGAACCAGCCCTTCCCCTTCCTGAGACTTAATAAGATTTTGTAGAAGGAGAATGAAGACTGGAGAGTTTTCATGCCGCAGGGCAGGACACGTAACATTTACACATCTGCCTCCGGCCTGCAGCCTGCATCTTGGAAGGGAGTGTGTGGCGCTACAGCCCGCTCTGCTGCTTGGCCAGTGAGAGGCACAACAGTCATCGAGTCGGATTATGGGACATGCCTCTTAGGGCCACATGTCTGAGGCATGAGATACCTTTTTTTTTTTTTAAACATTTATTCATTTTTGAGAGACAGAGAGCACAAGCAGGGGAGGGGCAGAGAGAGAGGAGACACAGAATCCGAAGCAGGCTCCAGGCTCCCAGCTGTCAGCACAGAGCCTGACGCGGGGCTCCAACTCAGGAACCGTGAGGTCATGACCTGAGCTGAAGTCGGATGCTTAACTGAGCCACCCAGATGCCCCTATGCGATACCTTTTAATGACGGGTTTTTGGAAGTGAGCAGACAGCACATATTTGGTGGTGGTGTGCATTACTGGGCATTGGCAGATCACAGGTCAGCCTTAAACTGCCTGACCTCTTTACCCAGAAGTGGTGTGAGTATGGTTCTGTTTTGAAGTCCTCAGGGGTATCTGTTCTAGTGAGAAATCTCTGGACAACATTTAGTGCTTAGTGAATGCTGAATTGCTGTTCACGTTTCAGTCATTTGAGGGCACAAAGCAGGTAGACACAAATGTGAGGCATCACATTTGGCTTCTGCTAAGAAGCCGCAGATGGCAGCCCATTCTCTGGGAAATCTTTGGGCTTAAGGCACCTCTGTCACACGGGAGGGTCAGAAGGCCAGAGACCTGGCACGTGGATGTGGAGATGGGGAGAAGCGGCACAGGGAAATGGCCTTATTTTTGGCTGCAGCCAGACCATCTTGCACCCTGAACAACTGCCGCCTGCCTCCTGGAAGAAAAGCCTTTCGGAAGCACATTTTAAAACTGCAGAAATCCAAGGAAATCAGGCCAAGCAGCCTGGGGCAGGCGGGGGCCGGGGCCGGGTTCGCGGGGCAGAGAAATGCTCTTAAGACCTTTGGGAAGTAGTTCAGAATTGACCGTTGTTTTGAAACCAGAGTCCTTAACAAGCATTGAGATATATTTCTCCATGAAGGCCTGACGGTGAAAATCGGAGATTTTGGTTTGGCAACAGTAAAGTCGCGCTGGAGCGGTTCTCAGCAGGTCGAACAACCCACTGGCTCCGTCCTGTGGATGGTGAGGAGGCGAGGCTCCCACTAGCAGAGGGCAGGGTGGAGGGGGTGCCCCGGAGGTCTGCGTGTAAACTTACAGCATTTCTCGACATTTCCCCAAAGTCCAGATACCTCAGGGAGGCCTTCAGTGACGTCAGTTTGGGTTTCCTGGAGGCTAGTGGTCAGAACCCGGCCGAGGCATCGGCGCCGGGCCCGACACTGGGCTGCCCGATCTGGTGTGAACCGGGGTGGGAAGAGGTGCAGAACTGGAGGAAAAGGACCGTCTCCCCCCAGGGGAAGGGGCAGCCTGGCGCCGGATGTGTGTGGGGCCCGCATGGTGACGAATGCGTGCATTTTGTCCCTGCAGGCCCCCGAGGTGATCCGAATGCAGGATAACAACCCGTTCAGCTTCCAGTCCGATGTCTACTCCTACGGCATTGTGCTCTATGAGCTCATGACGGGGGAGCTTCCTTACTCCCACATCAATAACCGCGATCAGGTGCGTGCGCTGGTGCCGAAGGCCGGGGTTCGGCCGTGGAGGCCCCTGGGACTCCAGCCAGTCTGAGTAGGAGGGTTAGAAGCTGCTGCTGTCCCTGTTGTTCCCCCGCCCGGTCCCTCAACCGTTTCCTTCCTCTTAGATCATCTTCATGGTGGGCCGAGGCTATGCCTCCCCGGACCTCAGTAAGCTATATAAGAACTGCCCCAAAGCAATGAAGAGGCTTGTAGCCGACTGTGTGAAGAAGGTTAAGGAAGAGAGGCCTCTTTTTCCCCAGGTAAGACTCGGCTCAAGGGCACCGGAACGGATTCTAGCCGCACTTCCTGATGTTAGACCTGAGGGTGGGCCGTGTGGGCTTCCTCTAGGACAGGGCTCCTGCTCAGCACCCAATGCTGCAGGTGGGGTGGGGGCCTGTGTTTGGACTTCTCTTTGAAAGCTGCCGCTTCTGCTGCGACACCAAGCCCACCTAATGACACTGATTCGCTTTAGATCCTGTCTTCCATCGAGCTTCTCCAACACTCTCTGCCGAAAATCAACCGGAGTGCTTCGGAGCCCTCCCTGCACCGGGCGGCCCACACTGAGGACATCAACGCCTGCACGTTGACCACGTCCCCTAGACTGCCAGCCTTCTAGCTGACTTTGCACCTGCACCCAGGCCACCAGGGGAGAAGGGAAGTCAGCAGGCACCACCTTTCTGCACCCTCTTGATGGAGGCAGAGAGCTCATTTTCAGAGAAGAAGCTGCTACTAAGGACCTTCTAGACTACTCACAGGGCCTTAACTTCATGTTGCCTTCTTTTCTACCCTTTCTGGCCCTGGGAGAAGGAAGCCATTTGCAATGCTGGTTTGTCCTGCTTCCTCCCTGCAGCGCCCGTCCCCCCCTCCCCCCCCAATGCTCATGAGCCAAGCCTTCTCCAGATGCACAGTGGCTGCAGTTGGCAATACATGATCTGGGGCTCCAGCTACTGGCTAAATGAGTATTTTTAGGGCAAGAAAAAGCACTCAGAGGGGAAATGAAGGTAGCAGACAAACCAGCCCTGATGTGGACACATGGATTTGGGGTATCAGCACCTATATGGAATGCTTAGCACGGGAAGGACTGTTCTTCAGAGCTAGCGGTGTGGCGCCAAACAGGTAGTTTTGCACATAATGCACCAAACACCCCAGGACTGTCGAGACCACGGCCGCCTGAAGGAGCCTGCGTTGGTACTATGGACCTTGACTTTGGGGGCGCTTCCTTTCCTTGGAGGCCCCCAGTGCATTGGGACGGTTTTCCGGAAGAGGCACTTGGCCTGCCCCTCCCAGTCTCCGCCCTCTCAGGGAGCAGCCTGCCATCATGCTGAATCCGTCTTCCAGGAGCTGCCCCCATGGGGCGGGGCCGCCGGGCCAGCCCTGCTCTTTGGTCACAGCGGTCACAGCACGTGTATGCAAGGAAGCCAGGAATACAGGTTTTCTTGATGATTTGGGTTTTAATTTTGTTTTTATTGCGCCTGACAAAATACAGTTATCTGATGGTTCCTCAATTATGTTATTTTAAGAAAATAAATTAAATGTAGGTTTAATGGCTGTTTCTTCCCTTTTATAAAGTAAAGTAAAGTAATACTGAGCTCACAGCTTGAACTCTCCCATTTGTTCATCCTCCTGGAACAAGAACTCAAGCAGCAGGAAACAGGCCCAGAGCCTCCACTGGGAAGGAACCTAATTCAGTCTTTGTGCTGTCACCCTTCACTAGAGTTAACTATAAAAAATGCAAAAAGCAAGCACTCTAAACTCAGGTAAGAGCAGACCTTTTTCTACCTATACTTTAATGCATTTTATAAAATATTTGGTGTCTATAGCTATTTATAAAAATAGATTAAGGGTTGGGGCACATTTGTTCTGATTCACAAAATTATGTTCTTTCAATTAAAGTCACCACTGACGACAGATGACTTGTTCTGTTCAGGACGACTGCCGGGTCAGAACTAGAAACTGCCAGGTGCCATTTAACTTTATATAAAATTTCAAATCAAAGCCAGGCTTACAGATAGAACACGTGGCTTCGAGCAGGGGCCACACAGAAGAGCCTGGGTGCATGCTGAACTCTGCTAAATTACCCTTGGGGCGGGAGCCCAAAGACAGCCCCAGGAAGGCCCACAGGTGACAGGCGGGGACGAGTTTCCCTGGAGCACGTGGCCCCAACACCAACCAGCAACGGGTGCCTGCTACTTCAAGAGCCCCCTCCTTCCAGGGAGTTTACTGAACACACGGCAACAGGACTCCTGCTCTGATCTGGGACACTGACGGGCACAAGTTTTATGCTAAGCTGTGTGGTGCCCTCTTGTTGATTTATACAGAGCTTCCCAAGAAACGGTTTTTGACTACACAGTAAGTACACTAGGGAAATCCACTGGCGAGGATCGTTTTATAGGGGGGAAGGTCCTTTGTTAAGAAAAAGGAATCTGCACGGGGACTGTTTCTAGGGAGCTAAAGCTCACGGAGGACGGGAGCCAGGTTGCTTTTAAAAGCAATCAAAACGCCATCTGGCTGGTCAGCCGGTCCCCCTGAGGAGCTTGGGGTGCAGCTAAAGAGATCAACTATAGAAGTAGCGATTCCATATACTCGTTGGGTTATTTTATATCCTTCACTCCTCCCACGGCTGTAATAATGGAGTGGATGAGACCGAGGTCAGCTACAACCCCACTCAAATTCAAGCAACACACCACCTCAGGTCGCAGCGAAGGCCACTCCGCACACCCTAGCTTGAGGAAGGCTCGGCCGGCAGAGCCCAAGTTGCAGGGGTAACCGTCTACTCCTTAGGGTTCTGACGACTCCACTCCAGACAGGTGCATGAAGAGGTCCCCAAGCTCTGTCATGTCGACATCTTCAGTACTGGGGACGTGCCGGCTTTCCCGGTTCTCGATGAAATCCCAGAGTCGCACTGAATTGAAGAACTGCAAAAAGAGCCAGCGAACATGCCCGGTTGTTACTAATGGTAACGTGAGGGCCAGATGCTCTGTTTCCCTTTTCCTTACCCCGTTCCCTGCTGCCAAAGCTATCGGAGAAGGGCCCAGGAGGAGTACCCAGAAATGCCACCACGTAAGCGTCCTTGCCAGAGACGGCAAAGTCCTCACCCTCACAGTGCCCTCAGAACTGAGCTGCTTCCGAGGTTTCTCAGGCTCTGCCAGCCGCCCGTCAGGGTAAGCATGACGGTAAAGGCATTTGCTTCCAAATGGGCAGGTGCCTTTGCCTTGCTCAAAGTATTTACAAGCTTTTTTCCTGAAAAGCAGAAAGAAAAAGTCAAGAGGATGGTGGGAACGCCTGGGCCCCACATGAACCAAGGTCTTCTTCCATTCCTGCCCACGATGCCAGAGCTAGGTGAGCCTTACCCATAGGTGGGGAAACTGAGGCTCAGGATGCTGACTGCTGCCACTTGCAACATGTGGCCTCGCACAGAACTGAACTTGCATGGGGGACCCCACTGTTCGGAGCTTGCAATGCTCCAGAAAGGCCTTTGGGGGGAGGACAGGCCCGAGGGCTCCTCGGAGCCGGCTGTCTGGGCTACTCTGCTCCCCTCAAAGTCCCAGCAGGAGCACCCCAGGGAAATTTCCCTTCTTCTGAGCCAGCAATGATTGATGTCAAGTGACCCTGGGAGCCTGGACTAAGGAGGCTCAGGAAAAGCCGGGAATTTCAGCAGCTGCCCAAAGTTACGGGTCTCATTACAAGTTCCCTTGGTCCCCGCCCTCTGCATCTAGAGCAGGGCTTAACTCTGTGTTATGTTAACTCTGTGGAGCCCTTCCCAGGATAATGTTTTGTAAATGGATAAAATAAAATGCACAGGTCTAAAAAAACAAAGCAAAAAGTTCATTTTCCCCCCATCTTCAAATCCTCCTACCTATAGACCCTTACATTTAAGAACACCTGCTCCTCAGGAAAAACACAACAAAGAGAATTCGCATTTCTTCTTGCTTACATGAAATCTGGCGTATATAATGAAATGGTCCCACAGCGCAGAAGAGGTGGAGACGCCCCCAAAAGGGAAGAGGGCATCTGGAAGTGTGAGGAAGGGAAGTTGCGTGGAGAATGCCAAATCCCCGCAGAAAGGGCAGGCTGCTACCAGGGGCGCTTGGCGTACGTGACAGTGGCTGATGACAAAGAAGGGAGACTCCTTGACACCAGTGTCTGTCTCCTCAGACAAGGGGCCGGCAGAGACCGGTGGTGAGGGTCTCTGAGACCTCAGAGCGGCACAGAGAAAGCTCCCTCATGACTGTCCACTGAAGGAAGGAGCACCGCGCTCCCCTGGGCGCCTGCTCCCAGCAGGTGTGACCCCGGTGCGGGCACAGTCCTGCCGCGGCCTCCACGCCCGAGGCTCTGAGCAGATCTTCAAATGACCGCTCAGGGGCTGAGTTCGCAACGGCCTGCTGGACGCCGGCTTTCATAAACTCAACAGGTTCAAAAACGGATTCTCTAGTCGTGCCCCCTGTATAGCTGCTTTCTCCTCCCCCAGCCTTACCTGGTCACCAAGGACCGTGTACTCTGTCTCTGTCCTCAGCTCCCCCAGCTGTTACTCCTCCTTCCGCCCCCACACCGCTGGAGCCACCGGGGGTGCGGTCCTCTGCTACCCACCTGCCACAGTCGTTTCCTAATTGGCCGCCATCCCACCAGGTGCCAGCCTCTTCACACTGTGACCGCGGAGCATGCCACACAGCGTGTCACTTGTTCTGCCCCCGAGACTCCACTCCAGTCTCTGTCCCTGCAGGCGCTACCATGTCGTCTACACACCTTTCAACCCCAGGGCCGCTGCTCCCTGGACACAACACGTGCACCATTCTGTCACCCCACTCCGGCCTCACCTCCCTACACACACAGCCGTTCACGTGTCGTGGCGCAGGGTCCCCAGGCTGCTTTCCCTGAGGCCCCCAGGAGCATCCAATGCTTTCTCTGTTGTGACACATGGTCTGGGCCTCTCATTAAGAATCTGTCACCAGAAAAAACATGCACCAATATTGCCCTTTTGGAGTTTTCATTGAAGTTACCTTACGAATCTCTACTTGATGTCCTGCACTGGTGCTTAGCTTGAAGGGGCCTGGCCCGTAGCAGATGAACACTACGTGTGTGGGGGACACACAAAAACACCACCATCAACAGAAACTAAGGCTAAGAAAGACCCAAAGAGCAAAAAGAATTTACAAACTCCAGCCCTGCTGCT
Source organism: Crocuta crocuta (assembly GCF_008692635.1). Classification (NCBI taxonomy): domain Eukaryota; kingdom Metazoa; phylum Chordata; class Mammalia; order Carnivora; family Hyaenidae; genus Crocuta; species Crocuta crocuta. Next base: position 800,527 of record NW_027551577.1, on the reverse strand, counting down.
TCCTAAGGTCCAGCCCCTCTGCCTGTGCCACTCCCGCCCTCTGGTGGACACACAACACCACATGCGTGGGGACCAGTAAGGAGGAAAATGACAAGCTGTTAGTGACTGACAGGCAATCTGAAGGAACCATGAAGAAAGGTGACATGGTGCCCTGCAGTTTGGTACGGCCAAGCACACTTCTACCAGACTGACGCTTCTCCAGGTAACTAGCAATAAATTTTTTTAAAAAACCTGAAGGCAGCACGAGGATCCCCAAGAAATTAGGCACCAGGAAGAACAAAATGGCAAAAGGCATTTTTTTTCTTTTTTTGAAGAAAAAATAGCTCTTAGCTGAGCTTAGAAATGTTGCCCAAGGGGTGCCTGGGTGGCTCAGTCAGTTAAGTGTCTGACTTTGGCTCAGGTCATGATCTCACGGTCTGTGCTGGGCTCCGTGCAGTCAGTGTAGAGGCTGCTTGGGATTCTTGCTCTCTCCTCGCTCTCTGCCCCTCCCACACTGGCACTCTCTCTCTCTCTCTCTCTCTCTCTCTCAAAATAAATACATAAACTTAAAAAACTGTTGCCCAAGACCTGGAGTTTAAACACTTTACTTGCAACAGAAAAACAACATTTTATTGTCTGACCTCAGCCAACCCAGAGTGTCTACAAGGTAATGCCGGCAGTGTCCAGGCTGTGATCCGGAATGAGTCAACATATGAAGAATAAGGAAAACGTGACCCAGAAACCAACTTCAAGATGACAAGGAGTTCAAAGCAGCTACTATTGGAGAAGATGAACAGTGAGGAAAAAAAACAGAAAGAGAGGCACCTCGGTGGCTCAGTCAGCTAAGCATCCGACCGCGGCTCAGGTCATTATCTCACAGTTTATGAGTTCGAGCTCTATGTCAGGCTCTGTGCGGACAGCTTGGAGCCTGCTTGGATTCTGTGTCTCCCCACCTCTGCCCTTCCCCTGCTCACACTCACTCTCTCACAAATAAACATTAAAAAAAAAAATGGAAAGAAATGAACAGACCCCAACACTCACTGGGGTAATATCAAAAAGTCTATCACATGTAATTAAGAGTTTCAGGAGAAGATGAAACAGGGCAGGGAAAAAATATGATGGCCAAAATGTCCCTAAATTTGGTGGATGACAAAACCTTACAGACTCAGAGGCAAATACATAGTACAATATGAAGAAAATCACTCCCAACAAAAGAGCAAACTGTTGAAAACCAAAGAAGTGAGACAATCTTGAAAGCAGCCCTAGAGAAATGACACATTACAGTGTGAATGACCACAGACTTCTCCGAAACTAGAGGCCAGAATATAGTGGAACAGCATTTGCAAAGTACTAAAAGAAAATAAAGAAACTATTAACCCAGAATTGTATTAACTGCCAGGAGAAGACAAAGACAGAGATAGGACCGATCAGAACAATACATTCAATGAAAATACCCTTTAAGAATGAAAAGAAAAACTACTTCTGCTAAAAAGAACACTAAAAATTCATCACCAGCAGGTCAACAAACGTTAAAAGCAGTTCTTGAGGCTGAAGGGAAATTATACCAACTGGAAAGAATTATAAACCGAATCAAAGAGCACTTGAAATAATATCTGAGTAAATATAAATGTTTTTCCTCTTAAAAAAAATAATGTAAGTTTTAAAAAGCAAAAATCATATTACCTTGCTGGCTTCTAACATATGTAAATATTACATAGTATAAATGTTTTATAAAGTTGCAGCATACAAAATATGCAAAATCTATTTAAAAAAAAAAAAATCCATCTGCTTTGTATACACTAAATGAACTACCAGAAAGTGAAATTAAGAAAACAACCTCATTTACAATACCTAGGACTAAATTTAGCAGAGGTGAAATAGACTTGCACACTGAAAACTATTAAGACAAAATGAAAGAAATCAAAGGCACAAATAAATAGGAAGTATCCCATGCCCATGAATTGAAGAATGTCATTAAAATGTCTACACTCCCAAAGCAATCTGTAGATTGAAAGCAACCCCTATCAAAATTACAGTGGCAAAATTACTTTTCACAGAAATAGGACAAACCACCTGAAAATCTGTATGGAAGCATGAAAGACCCCAAATAGCCAAAGCAATCATAAGAACCACCTAGCTGAAGGCATCCCATTTCCCGATTTCAAGCTGTACTACAAAGCTATAGTAATCCCAACAGTTTGGTACTAGCATAAAAACATACATAGTTTAGTGAAACAGAATAGAGGGCCCAGAAATAAGCCCACACACGTATGGCCAATTAAGTTATGACAAAGGAACCAGAGCTATTCAATGGGGAAAGGACAAGCTCTTCAATGAAAGGTGTTACAGAAACCGGACCACTATCTTACAGCATACACAAAAATCAGCTCAAAACTGAAGACTTGAATGTAAGCCCTGAAGCCATAAAAACTCCTAGAAGAAAACATAGGGAGTTCACCGTATTTAGCCATACTCTTTGTGGATCTGCCATCAAAAAAAAGGCAATGAAAACAAAAACACGTCGGACTACATGAAACTAAAAAGCTTCTGCACAGCAAAGGAAACCAAACAAAATGCAAAGGCAACCTACTGAATGGGAGAAAATATTATAAAGAACTCATACATAAGAGCAAAAACAACCACATTCCATATAAAAATGGGCAAAGGAACGGAATAAACATTTTCCCCAAAGAAGACAAACCAGTGTTCAACAGGCACATGGAAAGGTGCCCGACATTATTAATCATCAGGGAAATGCAAATCACAACCACAGTAAGCTATCACCTCATGGCTGTTAGAAGAGATACCTATCTACCCTTCTACGTTTGCTGTGACATTATTCACAACAGCCAAGAGTCAGAAACAACGCGTCTGTCAACAAATGGATAAAAAAGATGTGGAATATACATAGAGTATTATTCAGCCATGACAATGAAGGGTATCTTGCCATTTGTGATAACACAGGACCTGGAGGGCATTATGCTAAGTGAAATAAACCAAAGAAAAACAAATACTCTATCACTTATATGTGAAATCTAAATCCCAAACAAATGAAAATAGTCGGGGCGCCTGGGTGGCTTAGTCGGTTAAGCGTCCGACTTTCGCTTAGGTCATGATCTCGCGGTTCGTGGGTTCGAGCCCCGCGTCGGGCTCTGTGCTGACTGCCAGCTCAGAGCCTGGAGCTTGTTTCAGTCTGTGACTCCCTCTCTCTCTGACCCTCCCCTGCTCATGCTGTCTCTCTCTCTCTCTCCTAGAAATAAATAAAAAAACATTAAAAAAAAAAAAAACAAAAAAAAACACAAATGAAAATAGTCAAACTCCGAGTAAAAAAGTGGTTCCCAGGGTAGGGTAAATAAGGAAAAGTTGGTAAAACACTACAAACCTTCAGCTATACGATGAGTAAGTATCTCATGTAAAACATGGTGAGTATAGTTCATAATGCTCTAAAACTGAAATTTGCTAAGAGTAGAACATGGATGTTTTCACTCAAAAATGAAACAAAAAAAGGGTGACAAATGTGTTATAATTAACTGGATCGAAGTGTCCTTTCACGGTATGTATGAACTCAGCATGATGGCACTAAAAATTTGTTAATTATACCTCAAAGCTGAAAATTTTAAAAAATTACATTATTACCTGTGGGGTTCAAGGTATGTAAAAACAGTGCATCTGCCAGGCGGGCACGGGGATCATGGCTGAACTCAAAGTACTTACCCCATTCCCTGTTTGAAAGCTTCAATCAACTCGTTCTTTTTATTCTGATCTTCTACCCAGTACACACTTGGAATTACAAACTCTGATATCACACGGCATTCTGGACAAGACCTGAAATTAGAACCAGGTTACTAGGGAGAGATGAAGTTACAAACCCTGTGTGAACAGCACCGCCGGCCCCCTTGCTCAAGTGCATGACCACTCCAGATGTTTTCCTACCCCAAAATTCCAAAGAGGGCAATGACAATCGTCAAAGAACTATTTTTTTCAAGTTTTTATTTAAATTACAGTTAACTAACATATAGTGTAATATTAGCTTCAGGTGTAGAACCTTATTTACTGTTAAAAACATACTCTTCTCAACAATAAAAAGACAACCAGATTTGGGATGCCTGGCTGGCTCAGTCAGTAGAGCAAGTGACTCTTGATTTTGCAGCTGTGAGTTCAAGCCCCACCTTGGGGTAGAGATTACTTAAAAATAAAATCTTGACAAAACAAACAAAACCCCAAGCCCAATTTTAAAATGGGCAAAAGATTTGAGAGTAGGCATTTGTCCAAAATGGCCAAAAAGCACAGAAAAAGATGCTCAGTATCACTAGTTATCAGGGGAATGCAAATCAGAACCATAAGGTATCACACTTCATACCCACCAGGATGGCTAAAATCAGAAATACAGGGGCACCTGGGGAGCTCTGTTGGTTAAGCATATGACTCTTGATTTTGGCTCAGGTCATGATCTCATGGTTCCTGAGTTCCAGCCCCACATCCCACTGCTTGGGATTCTAGGTCTCCTCTCTCTCTCTGCTCCTTACCTCCTCGTGCTCCTTCTCTCAAAAATAAACTGAAAAAAATAAAATCAGAACTACAGACAGTAACAAGTGAGGGGGAGGGGAGCAAGCGGAGCCCTCATCTGTTGCCGGCGCAGCCGCCGTGGAGAGCAGTCCGGGAGTTCCTCAACATGCTCGACAGTTACCCTGGGACCCAGCAATCCCACTGCTGCCTATCTACCCAAAAGAAATCAAAATGTACATCCACATAACAACCCGCACGTGCATAATCATCGCAGCATTATTCATTATAACCCAGGGAAGGAAACCATCCAAACGCCAGTCAACTGACTGAAAAAAAACAACCCAATTTTACATACGAAAAAGAGTCTGAAAAGGTCAAGAGGTAATCAGCCTAAGGCAGACAGGAGTCAGGCCAGTGCCATGAACACCCTCTCTCACAGCCAGTCCCTGCTGAGTGTCCCCAGACACCCCTAAGGAAGCCACACAGGAGTGGTTACCCATATTTTACAGGAAAAGGCACTTGAGCTAAAGAAGGCCACCTGATACGCCCAGGTCCCTGCAGTCAGGGGCCAGGATTCACACTATCTTCGCTCTGGAGGAAAAGGGAGGGATGAAGCGTGGATAGAAGGCCCCAAATCTAACTTCCTTTGTGGCGTCCACAGCGAAGATCCCAGCTGCACTTACTTAATGATTGGGTTCTCAAACTGCTTGGCACACCTCCACTGCCGGATGCAGGACAGGCAGTACGTGTGGCTGCAGTTGGAGAGAATCCCGAATCGCCTCTCAGAAGCGGACGCCTTCTCGAGGACCACTTCCATGCAGATACTGCACACTTTGTCCTGACTTGCTTGGAAGGCAAAGGCCTTTTCCATCTCATGTTCGAATGTCGACATGCAGATCTGAAGTATGGAGAGAGGGGAGGGAAACTTATCAGGGTCTGGGCTGCAGGGGGGGCAGCCGCGGCCACACTGCCACAGGCAAGATCAGGGAGGACACATGCTCTGACTGCTGCAGGCAGAGCCCAGTGGCCCCCACGTTCAGGACACAAAGCTCTCCCAGACAACAAGACTTCCAACCATCACTGGCCCAGCCCCTTGCTTTCCTAGCATGTTATGGTCACCCCCAGTTTAGAGTTGAGACCCCAGAGGTCCCAAACGATTAGAGGACCAGTGTGGGATCACAGGGACCCTGATCTCCTGGCTCTTCTGGGCACTGCCTTTCCCCACTCTGAACCACACCAAGATCAGAAATACTGAATACTTAACTTGAAATACCAGGCTGGTAGTCCGGGGTCAGAGGTAAGCAGCACCACTTCTCAAGAGAACAAGTTATTTAATGGATTTATTCATTCAGTAAGTGGATGCTGAATACCTCCCGTGTGAAGTGCGTGAATCAAGCAGGAGAGCCAACGCAGAGTATGAAGACCGAGGCTCTGCCCTTGGGAGCTCACGGTGGACACAGATGGGAAACAAACCAACATGTACAGGACAGAGACCTCACCTAACCTGGGTGGAGAGGAAAGCTCTAATCCTGTGCTCCCCTGAACATGCCCGGGAAGACCAGGGAGAGTGGCAGACCACCCCCCGCCCCACACACACACACTTTGCACACCATGGCCTGCTCGTCCTCACAAGCTCTAATGCTGGAGCTGCAGGCTCCTCTCTGTCTCTTACCCATCTTTACACTGAGCACAGAGCCGAGCACGAGGCAGTGCCTCCAAGAACACTGGGGACCTAAAGACCTGAAAGTCCCTTCTAATACTTGGCTCCTCAAATTCTCTAGAACTCGGCCTGGCTGTCAAAATGACAACAGGAAAAAGGACTTGAAAACAGGGTATAAATATGCCAGGTACACACTGCAGATGATTATTGTCAGAAAGACGCTTACAGGAATACCAACAACTTTGTCGCTTAGCACATCTCAAATTTCTTCGAATGAGCTCACACAAAGGCCTGCGTTTTTACCTTCTCGTGAGCTTTCCTTTGCTCCGGGTCGAAGGGGTGCAGCACTCGTAACCTGCAGATGTCACACATGTCCCCATGCAGGTAGACACAAGCGTCCCCGAGGCGGCACTCGCCCGCAGCCGCGTAGGGGCACAACTGCTGCTCACTGCTGCTGCAAGAGCTGCTGGCTTCTAAGTCATCAAGGCCACTCCTGATGGCATCGAGGTAGGAATGTGGCTTCATCTCTGGGCTGCTCTGGGGATCGCTGCAGCCTCCGGGATTCGTCGCCACACTCGGGCAAGTCTTCTCGGCCATGCCAGACAGATCTTAACACAGAACACACAGCACACACAAGAAATGAAAACTGGCCCACACTTTCTGGTAAGCAGTTAGTCAAAACCTAACAAACGAAGTAACCCTGACCTTGGGAAGTCCACTCTTTGGATCATACAATAGAAGGAATAGTATAAAATGTTCTTGGTGACATTCCTACAATCATGATTTTTTAAAAAAAGGAAAAAACATGAATTGGCGACACAGGAAAATAGCAAAACAGACCATGATATATGTATACAAAGGAACACTAAAAGTTGCAGTTCAAAAATGGTAAATCTGGAAATGTCAACCATGGACCAGTTAACACTAAAAAATATTAATGAGAAATTTATTTTTAAACACCAAAATAGAAGTCACATGGAATTTAGAATGAAGTCAGTAGAACACAGTGCTTTCCTTTATATTAGTAAAGTTACCTATCATTTTCAAGTGAGTTAGAATGAAAACCCAGAGCGAGCCTCTGGGTCCCAACTCCCCTAAGACCGTTCTCACAGCAGGAGCTGGACCTTCTGGCCGCACACGCCTCCAGCCTTTTCAGAGAGGACAAGTTTGATTAGCCGGATTGCTTGTTGGCTTGGGATGGAGTCCACCTATCAGTGCCACACAGTTCCAAGAACTAGAAATCCCTTCACCTGCTGAGGACCAGCCAATAAAAATAACTTTTATGGTTTGCAGCCTACTTCCTCCACAAACCCCAATATGCGATCCTATTACCAACACCATAACCTAAAATACCAAACACTGGCTGAGCATAAGAACTAAGACTATGAACTGACCTGGAAGTAAAACAGTGAAACATGCTCTTTATCAAAATATGTAGCTCTGAAAGCCTGGTGCTTCTCAGAACTGGGGACCACCCCATGGAGATAGCAGTGAAAACCTGACAGAAGGTCACTCTGATGTCCTGTCAGACCGAACTTGGCAATCAGCCCAAGCCGAGGCCCAGTGCATCGCCTGAGTGATCAGCAGCCAAATGAATCTGATCTCAGGACGGTGCTGGGATCCGCCCTCGAACAGCTTGGAAGGTACCAGGCTAGGAGCCCTCTGACAAGAGAGGGCCGGAAGGCGCGTCACGAACGAGCAAGACCGCTTTTCACTCGCTCACTCACTTCGGTCTCGAAGTACCAGTGTTCTCTTTTCGCGTTTCCCAGGCTCGTGTAAGTTAGTTTTCACAATAGATGCAGTGAGGTCGGAAGCAGGGTGAGGACTGTGGAAAGCCGGGGAGGGCACGCCATGCGGCATGGTGCCCACAGCACCACCAGCTGCAGCAGAAGGCCTCGTGTGATCGTATCTAAGCAAAACACACAGCAAACACGTTAGGGACACAACTACCTGCACACGGAACACACTTTCTTCTCCATTTGTGGAGGTGGAGAATGAGACAATCATTTCCCGTATTTTAAATGATAAAAGGCTTGGGGGGCCTGGGGGGCTCAGTCAGTTAAGCATCCGACTCAGGATTTTGGCTCAGGTCATGATCTCACGGCTTGTGAGATCGAGCCTTGCATCGGGCTCTGTGCTCACAGCACGGAGCCTCCTTGGGATTCTCCCTCCCCATCTCTCTCTGCCTCCCTCTCCCCCACCTGTTCGTGCTCTCTCTCTCTCTCAAAAATAAAAAAATAAACCTAAAAAAAACTTTAAAAAGTGATAAAAAGCTTATCAATTAATAAGAAATGCCTGACAATTCAGACTGAGCGGTACATTGCCGTCTATCACCTACACTTACGCGGCCTTGGGGGATGGGAGTCGGACAAACGAAATAACCCACGCCACACCAGAAATCCCAAAAAGTCCAGCCAGTTGTTGAACTGAAATCTTCTGAGACCCAAGCCGCGTTCTTTCAGCAGGTGTCCCCAAAGTGTTAATGACGGCCAACGCAACAGCCGGACGGGCCAACAGCCGGACGGGCCGTTCCCGGGCTGTCTCTCTGGGGCGCCCGCTGGTGGGGGAGGGACAACCTCCACCACCTACCGGGCAGCACAGGAAACAACAGATCAGCTCTTCACCGAGCACCTGAACTGGTTTCTGGAATGTTTTTCTGTTCAGAATTCACAAAACTTGCCTACAGATGTTGTGGAGAAAAGGCAGACTCTATGCACACACGTGTTCACCGCAGGGGCACTCACAGCAAAAGGACAAAAAGAAAAAACCCCAAAACAGTCAACCCCTTAAATATCTAAGAGAGGAATCATGAATAACATGACGGTATGTTAACATTATGAAACACAGAGTTACATTTAGGAAATAAAGGAGCAGCTTAGGGGAAAACTTGACACATGTTAAGTGGGGGGAGAAAGCAAGAGATACATCCTGTGGGTGCAGTTTTATAACCAGAGCCCCATAAGAATAAGGCCTGAAAAGTGATTTTGAAAAATTACAATTGTTTTTATGGTAATAAAGTTGGGATTTCAAAACGATCTGCCATACTTTTTGTTGTCATATTACTTTCAAATTAAATGTTTCCCGTCATCAATACCCATGCTCCAGATGGAGGATCTGAGGCCCTGACAGTATTTAACCTGGGAGAAGAGCAAGGAGTAAGTATGGGGCCCTTGCCTGCAACGAGTCCCGTAGGCGCAGTAGCCCTTCTGGTAGTACTTGCAGATGGTGGACGGCTTGCTGTTCGCCAGGTCATGTGAGAACAGGCACTGGCTTCCTTCCCGACACACGCCATGCATAAAGTACCTGCGGAGACAAAAGCAGAGGCGAGCAACTTTTAGCAGCTTTCTACAACTCTAAGATCCCCATATTCTTTAGCCCAGCATCCAAATGCTGATTACGCATGTATTATGTACCAAGGCTCTATTAGCACCAGAGATGTCCATATTTCCTGGATTCTAGAATGGTGATTTCGGACGCACAACTAATTCAACAAGATTTCTGGAAGGAAAACGATCCCATAAATTTGTTTTCAGATAACCCTCTCGATTTGAGGTGTTGCATATGTAAATGTGAGCCTCAGAACTGAGAAAATACTCTGAAAAACTGTTCTCTCTGTTCTCATGGGACTTAAAGGGTATGGTTGTAACGGAATTGGAAGACCTGGGCCTGGATCCAGCCCTGCCACCTAGGAGCAAGCCACAAAACCAAGTTCCCTATGCCTCACTACTTCCATCTATAAAATGAAAATTACACTTCTTATGTTACTGGGTTGTGGCAAGGGTCAAGTAAGAGCGTGTAGCACCACAACACACATAGGTGTTCCACTGAGATGTCTAATTCTGGTCCTGAAGAAATAACTGGGAAGCATTCTAATTGCATCCGACCAGAGTAGAGAGACCTGGCTGAATACTCAGCAAACAGCAGAGAGGCCCGAAAGGGATCAGGCCTTGGTAATAAAAGAGTCCTAAAGTAAAAAATATTTTTTAAAAATTTAATGTTTATTATTTATTTTTGAGGGAGAGAGAGGCAGAGTGTGAGTGAGGGAGGGCCAGAGAGAGAGGGAGACATAGAATCCGAAGCAGGCTCCAGACTCTGAGCTGTCAGCACAGAGCCTGATGCAGGACTCAAACCCACAAACCATGAGATCATAACTGGAGCCACCCAGGTGGCCACAAGTATTGCAGACCCACTCTATTAAAAGCTTAAAAACAAGCTTCAAAAGGATCAAGCTGACAGCAAATAATTATCAGACAAAACCTACTTTAACAGTCTTTGAAGGAAGACTATAAAATCCAAATGCTCAAAAACACTCAAAATGGCATCCAATAAAAAATTACTAGATATGCCAAAAAGCAGACAAACGTGATCCATAACCAAGGAGAAAAATAAGTCAATAACAGGAATGACAAATGATGGAATCAGTAGACAGGGACTTTATAAACAACGATCATTTATATGTTCAATTATGCCGAGTATGAAGAGAAATGGAAGACATAAAAAAGAACTAAATGGAACTTCTGGAAGTGAAAACTACAATATCTGAAATGCAAATTACACTGCATGAACTTACTGGAAATTAGAGAGTACAAAGGAACATTTCATAAGACCCGAAAACAGAGCAATAGCAACTATTCAAATTGAAGCAGAGAGAGGAAGAAAGAAAGAAAACAGATTTTTGCTTCTAGCTATGAAGGAGTAAGGGACTTGCCCTCCAATTTAAAAAACACTAGAGGGGCGCCTGGGTGGCTCAGTCGGTTAAGCGTCCGACTTTCGCTTAGGTCATGATCTCCCGGTTTGTGGGTTCGAGCCCCGCGTCAGGCTGTGCTGACAGCCAGCTCAGAGCCTGGAGCCTATTTCAGAGTCTGTGTCTCCCTCTCTCTCTCACCCTCCCCTGCTCATGCTGTCTCTCTCTCTCCTAGAAATAAATAAATATATATATATAAAAAATAAATAATAAATAAATAAAAAACACCAGAAAGCAGATCAAAATATAGGCAACAACTGCTCTGAGACAGGGACAAAAGTCAACACAAGACTGGTCCCTGAGATCAAGGAAACAAGGGACATAAGCCCATGTTCGGCCTGGCTTCCTGCTGAGAGGCACCCCTGGGCCTTGGTGCAAGGAGGTGAGCCCCAAGTAGAGCACAGCAGTCTTGCTGAGCTGAACAGATCGGAGGTTCAAGGAGGCTGAGGGGAGCTCTTTAAAGAGCCTGTACAGAGTCACACACACATGATCAATTGGCTTCTGATTAATGTGTCTGGATAATTCAGCGGGGGAAGAATGGTCTTTTCAACAAATAATGCTGGACCCAGTATCTACACGGAGCAAAATGAAACTGAAATATTAGGTGTCTGCCCATGTGACCCAGTATGAATTGAGTAGAAAACATAGCCTGTGATACATTCTAGCCAAAAAAAATTTAACTTGAATCCAATACAACTCCAGATCTAACTTCCAGTGTGTAGGAAATGCAGGGGACTGAGAACAAGCTAAAAGCCATCACAAGAAAGCCATCAGATAAATACAAAAGAAGAGGCGGTATGTGGGCCAGGGTTCTTTAACAAATGAGTGTCATGGAAGGAGTAGGGAGAACCTGAGTCTGGAAAAACAGTTTGATGGGTTTTGTAAAACTTAAATTTACCATGTGACTCAATAATTCCACTCTTGGCTGTTTACACAAGAAAAATAAAAATATATGTTCACACAAATACTTGTACATGAATGTTCATATAAGCATCATTCATAATGACCAAAAGTGTACACTTTTACAGTTCCATCAACTGGTAAATGGATAAGCAAAATGTTATACATCCACACAATAGGAATTATTTGGCAATAAAAAGGAATGAAGTACTGATGCATGCTACAACATGGGTGACCCTCAAACACATTAGGGTAAGTTAAATAACCCAAACACAAAAGAGCACATGTTATATGATTCTACTTATGCAAAATGTCAAGAAAAGGGGCAGAGGTGCCTGCTGGCTCAGTCTGATAGAGCATATGACCTCTTTAATTAAAAAAAATTTTTTTAACATTTATTTTTGAGAGAGAGCATGCACACACAAGTGGAGGAGGGGCAGAGAGAGAGCAGAAAGGCTCTAGGCTGTGTGTCAGCACAGCACCCGACGTGGGGCTCAAACCCATGAACCTTGAGATCATGACCTGAGCTGAAGTTGGATGCTTAACCAACTGAGCCACCCAGGCGCCCCAACAGAGCATGTGACTCTTGATCCTGGGGTCACGAGTTCAAGCCTCATCTTGGGTACAGAGCTTAATTTTTAAAAAAGGTGGGGGGTGCAAATCCATAGGGACAATAAGTAGGTAAGTGGTTCCCTAGGCTGGGAGAAGGCAGGGGACTGACTGCAAATGGGCATAAGGAGTAACTTTGGGGTGGTTAAAATGCTCTAAAATTTAATTGTGGTGTTGTAAAACTTGAAATTTACTAAAAATCGAGTCAAGTGTTGACTTGTACACTTAAAATGGGTGGATTTTATGGTATGTAAATGATACTTCCATAAAGCTGTTAAGAAAAATTTAAAAAGGAGGGAGCTGTGCTAGGTTAGCAGATATTACATAAGGTACATAAGAACCAGATGCACGGTTTAGTCCAGGATTATACTCTGGTTCAAACAAATCACATGTAAAAGACATGTTTAGAACAAATGGGGAAATCTCAGTACGAACTAGGTATAAGATAAAATGAAAACTTACTGACATGGAAAGCTGAAGACTGTTAACAAAAAAGCAGATATAAAACTGAGTGGCTCAGTCGGTTAAGCATCTGACTTCAGCTCAGGTTGTGATTTTGCAGTTTGTGAGATTGAGCCCTGTACCAGGCTCTGAGCTGGGTGTGGAGTCTGCTTGGGATTCTATTTCCCTCCCTCCCTCTCTGTTCCTCCCTCCTCCCTCAAAATAAACACAAAGACTTTAAATAACAATCTAGAAAGATATATTTTTTTAAATGTTTATTTTTGAGAGAGAGACAGAGCATGAGCAGGAGAGGGGCAGAAAGAGAGAATCCACAAAGACACAGAATCCAAAGCAGGCTCCAGGCTCGAAGCTGTCAGCAAAGAGGCTGATGCGGAGCTCAAAGTCATAAACTGTGAGATCATGACCTGAGCCAAAGTCAGAAGCTCAACCCGCTGAGCCACCCAGGCGCCCCAATATAGAATAGAATATTGAGAGGCAATCTTTGCAGGTAAAGTATATTTCCTTATTTTTCTTGATCTGTACATTCTAACATTTCTACCATGAACATATGCTAAAATAAATGGTTATTTTAGTTTTAAAAACTTATACATATTGCCGAGGGTATGTTTAAAAAAAATAAAATGCTCAGTATAGAACCTATCCCACAGTAGGTACTCCCCAAAGTTCAGCTCTTATTAAAGTCCAGTAAAGAACAATGACATTTAAGCTGACAGTTATAAAAGTGACCTGTGCCTTCCCACAAAGCATGCAGAGTGCTGCAGGGCACGTGCTGAGAGAGGGCAGCATCCCAGAGGAGGTCAGGCCCAAGCTGAGTCCGCAAAGCGTCAGGGATGCCAGTTGGGGAGAGGAAAGAACAGCAAGAAAAGTGCACAGAAGGGAGGCCTGTGGGGGGTTCAAACAGGCTAGAGCGGGCTCTGGAGCATCACTTAACTGTGCTGCAAGTTGCCACACATCAGCTGAGACACCGACGGGCGCATCACAAACAAGAGATAACAAATGGCCCGTAGTCAAGTCAACTTAGGAAATGGTCTAGTCGTTCTCAGAGATTTACAACAGAGAGTGGCAGAGGGAAGCTTCTGAGAGTTCTGTCATAAAGAAAACTGTTTACAGGCACGCTCTGCTTCACAGTGCTTTGCAGATACTGCATTTTACACACTGAAGGTCTGGGGCCACCCTGCTTCGAACAAGTGTACTGGCGCCATTCTCCAACAGCATCTACTCACATCTGTCTGTGTCACATTTTGGTAATTCTTGTAATACCTTAAATCTTTTCATTATTATTGTATTAGTTATGGTGATCTGTGATCAGCGACCTTTGATGCTGCTACTGTAACTGTTTTGAGGTGCCGCGCACCATGTCCATGTAAGATGGGGAAATTAATCAACTAATGGGTGTGTTCTGACTGTGCCACCAGCAGGCGGTTCCCCATCTCTCTCCCTTTCCTTGGGTGGCTCCCCATGTCCTGACACACAGTACTGAAATCAGGTCAATTAATAACCCTCCAGTGGCCTCTAAGTGTTCAAGTGAAATGAAGAGTCACATGTCTCACTTTACATTAAAGCTAGTAATGATTCAGCTCACTGAGGAAGTCACGTTGAAAACTGAGGGAGACCAAAATCTGGGCCACTCGCACCAAACAGTTAGCTAAGCTGTGAATGCAAAGGAAAAGTTCTTGAAGAAAATTAAAAGTGCCACTCCACTGAACACACAAATGATAAGAAAGCCAAACAGCCTGAGTACTGATATGGTGAAGGTTTTAGGGACCTGGAGAGAAGGTGACACCAGCCAAACCCTAACTGAGAGCTGGGCCCTAACTGTCTTCAATTCTGTGAAGGCTGAGGGAGGTGCGGAAGCTGCAGAAGAAAAGTCTGGAGCGGGGCACCTGGGTGGCTCAGGTGAAGTACCGGACTCTTGGAACTGGCTCAGGTTGTGATCCTACGGCCATGAGACTGAGCCCCACATGGGGCTCTGTGCTGAGTGTGGAGCCTGCTTGGAATTCTCTCTCTCTCTCTCTCTCTCTCTCTCTCTCTGCCCCTCCCCAGCTCGTGTGCACAGTCTCTCTCNCATGGGGCTCTGTGCTGAGTGTGGAGCCTGCTTGGAATTCTCTCTCTCTCTCTCTCTCTCTCTCTGCTCCTCCCCAGCTCGTGTGCACAGTCTCTCTCACAGAAAGAAAGAAAAGAAAGAAAGAAAGAAAGAAAGAAAGAAAGAAAGAAAGAAGGAAAGAAAGAAGGAAAGAAAGAAAGAAGCAAGCAGAGGCTGGTTCATGAGGCTAAAGGAAAGAAGCTGTCTCCATTACATAGAAGAGCGAGGTGAAGCCACAAGTGCTGGTGGAGAAGCTGCAGCAAGTTCTCCAGAAGGTCTAGCCGAGCTCATTAATGACGGTGGATTCACTAAACAACAGATTTTCAATAAAAACAAAATAGCCTTCTACTGGAAGAAGATGCCAGCTAGGACCTTCTTAGCTAAAGAGAAGTCAGTGCCTGGCTTCAAAGCTTCAAAGGACAGGCTGCCTCTCTTGTTAGGAGCTAATGCAGCTGGTGACTTGATGTTGAAGCCAGTGCTCACTTACCATTATGAAAATCCCAGGGCCCTTAAGAATTACGCTACATCGGGGCGCCTGGGTGGCTCAGTCAGTTGAGCATCCAACTTCGGCTCAGGTCATGATCTCATGTTGTGGGTTGAAGCCCCACGTCGGGCTCTGTGCTGACAGCCAGCTCGGAGCCTGGAGACTGCTTCAGGTTCTGTGTCTCCCTCTCTCTCTGACTCTCCCCTGATCACAGTGTCTCTCTCTCTCTCAGAAATAAATAAAAACAAAACAAAAAGAATTACTCTACATCTATTCTGACTATGATCTATGAATGAACAACAAAGACTGGATGACAGCACATCTGTAACAATGTGGTTTACAGAATATTTTAAGTCTACTATTGAGACCTACTGCTCAGAACAAAGGTTCTTTTCCAAATATTACTGCTCATTGACAACGTACTTGGTCACCCAAGAGCTCTGCTGGAGATGTACGAGATTCCTATTACTTTCATGTCTGCTACCACAACCTCCATTCTGCAGCCCAAGGATCAGGGGGTGATTTTAACTTTAAGTCTTATTATTTACGAAATACATTGTGCAAGGCTATAGTTGCCACAGAAAGTGATTGCTCTGATGGTCTGGGCAAAGTAAATTAAAAACCTGGTTCCAAAAATGATTCCCCATTCTAGATTCCATTAAGAACATTTGTGATTCATGGGAAGAAGTCAAAATATAACCATTAATAGAAGTCTGGAAGAATCTGATTCCAATCCTCATGGATGACTTTGAGGGTTCAAGACCTCAGGGGAGGAAGTAACTGCAGATGTGGCAGAAATAGCAAGAGAACTAGAAGTAGAAGTGGAGCCTGAAGGGGTGCCACAGTGGCTCAGTGAAGCATCTGACTTCTGTTCAGGCCACGGTATCATGGTCCATGAGTTTGAGCCCTGCGTCAGTTCTCCAATCTTAGCACAGAGCCTGCTTCAGATCCTGTCTCCCTCTCTCTGCCCCTACACTGCTCACTCTCTCGCTCTCAAAAAAAAGCAAACATTTTTTAAATTTAAAAAAAAAAAAAAGAGGGTCACCTGGGTGACTCAGTCGGTTAAGCGTCTGACTTCGGCTCAGGTCATGATCTCACAGTTCTTGAGTTCGAGCCCCATGTCGGGCTCTGTGCTGAAAGCTCAGAGCCTGGAGCCTGTTTCAGATTCTGTGTCTCCCTCTCTCTCTGCCCCTCCCCTGCTTGCACTCTGTCTCTCAAAAATAAATAAACATCAAAAAAGAAAAAAAAGTAGAGCCCGAAGATGGGACTGATTTGCTGCAATCTTGTGATAAAACTTAAAATGAATGACGAGTTGCTTCTTATGGATGACCAAAGAAAGTGATTTTAGAAGATCTGCTCCTGGTGAAGAAGGATCTAGAATGTTACATAAACCTAGTTCATAAAGCAGTGGCATAGTTGGAAAGGATGGGCTCCCAATTTTTAAAGAAGTGCTGCTGTGGGTAAAATCACACGCTACAGAGAATTGGCTTATGAAAAAGAGAGTCAATGGGGCAAATTTCATTTTTTTTTTCTTAAGTTTATTTATTTTCAAGGGAGAGAGAGAGAGAGAGAAAGAGAGCAAATGAGAGGGGCAAAGAGAGAGGGAGAAAGAGAGAATCCCAACAAGGCTTCACACTATCAGTGCGGAGCCTGGTGTGGGGCTTGAACTCATGACCTGAGCCAAAGTCAAATGCTTAACCGACTGAGCCACACAGGCGCTGCCCCCACTGCCTTTTTAAAGTTATTTACTTATATTTTGAAAGAGTGAGAGACAGCAAGTGAGGAAGGGGCAGATAGAGAACATTGCTGTCTACTTTTAAGAAATTGACACAGCCAGCCCAGGCTTCAGCGACCATCACCCTGCTCAGTCAGCAGCCATCAACACTGAGGTAATATCTTCCGTCTGCAAAAAGATTACAACTTGCTGAAAGCTCAGATGATGGTCAGAATTTTTTAGCAAGAAAGTATTTTTACTTACCTATCTAATTTTTTCTTTTTTAACTAGGCTTCACGCCCTGCATGGAGCCCAAGTGGGGCTTGAACTCATGGCTTGGGTGAGATAACACTTGAGCTGAGATCAAGATGCTTAATAACCAGGTGAGCCACTCAGGCACTCCTAAAAGTTTGTTTTTTTTTTAATTTTTTTTAACATTTATTCATTTTTGAGAGGGGGGTGAGGGACTGCGAGTAGGGGAGGGGCAGAGAGAGAGGAAGACACAGAATCCGAAGCAGGATCCAGGCTCTGAGCTGTCAGCACAGCGCCCGACGCGGGGCTCGAACCCATGAGCAGGGAGATCATGGCCTGAGTCGAAGGTGGATGCTTAACCGACTGAGCCACCCAGGACTCCTGCTAAAAGTATTTTTAAATTAAGATACGTGCATTGTGTTTTAGACATAACACTATGGCACATTTTAAAGACTACAGGATAAACATAACTTTACAGGCACTGGGAAACCCAAAAAGTTCATCTGATTTACTTGATTCCAAAATTTGCTTTACTGCAGTGGCCTGGAAGCAAGTGTGCACGATTTCTGGGGGCTTGTACAGTCATTGCACACACCCTTTCCAGGCCTCTTTCAAGGAGCTTTCTCTTTGAATCCATGCTTAACTTATTAAAAAAAAATGTTATGGAGAATTTCAAACATATACAAAAGTAAACCAAATGAACTTTTTTTTTTTAATGTTTTATTTATTTCTGAGAGAGAGAGACAGTGTGAGCAGGGGAGGGTCAGAGAGAGAGGGAGACACAGAATCTGAAGCAGCTCCAGGCTCTGAGCTGGCTGTCAGCACAGAGCCCGACGCAGGGCTCAAACCCATGAACCGTGAGATCACGACCTGAGCTGAAGTCAGACGCCCAACCGACTGAGCCCCCCAGGTGCCCCTGAATAACTCTTAAGACATCCCAGCAGCTTCCACATGATCAACTCATAACCAATTTTACACATTTCCTCCCTCTTGTGTATGATTTTCACAATGTACCTTTTTTAGAGAGCATTAGTAACTCAGATGCCTCTTGAATAAAGACTTTCAGGCACGGAGGGCTCTCCCTCCCTGTGAACAAGTATATTATGAGAAATACAGGAAATGTGAAAAAATACCAAAGATCTGACCAGTACTATCAATACTAGCCCGTTCACTTCAATAACTCAGTTAATGCCAGCAACACTAGGAGTATTACCGCTACATCCATGATGCGAGCAGGCAAGCTGAGGCTCAGAGACCAGCGAAGACTTACAGAAGCTAAGATTGCTAGGAAGGGGTCCCCAGCTCCGGTCTTGCCAGACAGCCCTGACCTTTCCCCACCCAAACTGACTTCCCTGTCACTCTGCCTTTACCGGTGCTGTGGCCCTTGTCAAAAACATTGTAGCCTATCTTTCACTGCACTGAATTGTTACAAGCCGCCTTCCTTTGTGGACCAGCCCAAGAAGACTTCTCACCCCTCCAGCCTACTGTGCACTTTCCCTCCTCCAACCCGAAGACTCACTAGTGGCAGCCACATATGTGGCTTCCCAGCCTGGGGGCTCGGACCCAAGAGAGCGAGTGCCCTTAAACACACCGTCAGGTACAGGTGGTCTCTAATGAGGAAAGCCTGGGGACAACATCAGGAAGGCGCAGCTGGAACGTCACGAAATGCGACTGAACACAGAAACCCCTAAACCTAAAGTCACATGGCTCTGCCTGGATGTGGAGAGAGAGGCTTGGCAACAGAAGGCAATGGTGTGTGAGGTAGGTCAGGAAGGCCCGAGAGGGCGAGACTGCCTTTTCCAGAGAAGGGGTGCCAGAGAACACTAGTGACAGTTCATGCTGCACAGGAACTGCCGGGCCTGGGAGGCTGCTCAGCTAGAGGCCACACGATCCGAAGCTCTTCAGCCCCTCCTTGCTCAGTAAGCACACTTCTGACTTTCCTCACCTGTTCATCTCCCCCGAAGCATAGGAAATATTGACTAGGACCACCTGACAGTCACTTTTCTCCGAGGAAAATGAGAAGAGGGTATGTAGTTTTTAAGTCTCCTCTGAGTTTGGCTAGCACGAGCCATCTCTAAGTTCACCAACAGAATCAAATTTCTGAGCCTGCGCACAGAGTCCTGTGAATCTTTCCAGCCAATCTCTGGATGTACAGATCCTGGACAGAAAAGTATATTACACTTCTAAAGAGTTTCAAACTTCTTTTGAGAAATGCTACAAGACTGCCTTATTTCAGTGGTCCTTAAATAGAGCAATCTTAGATCTTTGGAGGTATAAAAAAAAAAAAATTCAGCACCAAGAGCCAACTCTGAATGACAAGGAGGTATCATGGGTAATAAACTCATAAATACTGGAAGAACACAGGCTCAAAGTGAATATATAAACAGGTCCAAAAAATAAGACCTAATAAATATTTCTTTAATAGTTTCCTTTGGAGAGACTAAAGAAGATTATGAAAGAAAGAAAAGGCAAAAGAGGTGAGTAGGAGACTACCAGAGGCTCTCTACCAAATACTTGCTCACCAGGCTTACGAGAGGACAGATTCTTGGTGACCCTACAGGATGCCTTTGATAATTCTACCACCTTCCCCAGGCAACCTGCCCTCCAAACTGCTATCTTTCCCATTAAGAAAACAAACACTTAACCATCAATGAGAGCTTCTAGTTCGCTTCTAGTTTGTTTTGCCACTTACAAGCTGGTGACTTCATGCAAGGCATTTCACTGCTGTAAGTGACTAAGCTGAGATTTAAACAGCTTCAAAAATAACTTCTAGACAACCATCAGGGCATGTGCCTTCAAGGGGAGCATAAAATAAGGGTTATGTAAGAAGCGAAGCCAGCCCAGTCTAGTTTTGTAGCCTATCTCATCATTTCCACTCCCCAGTGACAAACAGAAAACTACTTTGAACATATCCTGCCTGTCCTTTGAGGCATCTTATCAACTGCTTAGAGCTATCCCTCCCCGTCTATGTTATATTATACTAGGCTTCGGCCAGGCCTCTTTCATACTGCACCTTGTAATGTATTTCCAACTGTTCAATTTTAAGGGATGGGTCAAACCATCTCTTCTATCTTCCTAGAGAGAAGACTGAGACATGAACTAGGTTGGGGAGAACGGCGTGGAGGTGGGCAGGGGTGAATAGTGCATAGCTGGAGACCCTGAGTAGGGAGATTTCTGGGGAGGGAGGACTCCAAAAGGGTCTGTTATCCTGGGTGACCCCAAAGGACTGTAACTACTGTATGTTGCAAAGGACAGGGGCGTCTGGGTGGCTCAGTTGGTTAAGCGTCTGACTTCTGTTCAGGTCATCATCTTGCGGTTCGTGGGTTTGAGTCCTGCATCAGGCTCTGTGCTGACAGCTCAGAACCTGGAGCCTGCTTTGGATTCTATGCTGTCCCTCTCTCTGCCCCTCCCCCACTCAGGCTCTGTCTCTCAAAAATAAATAAAACGTTAAAACAAAACAAAAAAAAATACGTTACAAAGGACACCAGGTTCACTTCTAGCCGCAGAACCACTAGCAGCTGTAGCCGCAGCTGAGGACTGACTGAGCCAAACAAAATCAGTCCAGTTTCTTACATACCTTACAATGATGCAAATCTCTAACAAAATGCTTCTGCACATCACATCCGAGTACATGGGTAATCTGCATTCTCAGCATCACTTTTCTCCATTTCCTTACATATTTTCAGACTTAAATTTTATGGCTGTACTGCGTGTGAGAACAGACCCACTGAGGGGGAAAGGGGTTAAGACCAGGCCTGGTGGGAGGCCTGAAATAAATGTACGAGAGGCTGAGACCAAGTATAGTGAACACTGGTCAACACTGTGAAAGCAGAGAGCTTGCTATACGGCCGTGAACAAGTCACTGAGATTTCCAAGCCTCAATTTCTCCAACCATAAGAGGACAATTGTACTCCACAGACTGCGGTGACAGACTAGTCTGAGGTTTGGCTGAGGCAATGCATGTAGGTGCTCAGCCTACCACACCAGACACCCTCTATGATGCTTTGTTGTTACTGTCTAATCCCTCAATCAACTCTGCTGGTTACGCACGACCATCTCCATTTTACAGATGAGTAAGTTGTGGCACAGGTGGTACCAGGATCAGAATCCAGAACGGCCCAACTCCAGAACTCCAGCTCTTCTACCGCTTACTGGCTGACAAGGCCCCTCGTGTTTTGTGACTCCAAGCTTGATGTTCTAAGGAAACAAATTCTAGGTCTTTGCCTAGTGAGGATGAGACAAAGGGACCTCTATCATAAGAAAAGAGAAGCAAGTGGTTACCAAGCTATCATAAAGGCCTGCACCAGGACTTTAAAAAAGACTGGAAGACATGGGGAAATGGTTAGCAAGAAGAAATCAGCAAAAATAATTCCCAGCTTGAGATTGTGGATAGAGTGGCCTGGGGAGAAATCAGGAGACCTGACCGGCAGCACAACTGTGAGTAGCCAAGGAATATACAAACGGAGTGTCTTTGTCGTTAAATTTGGGAATGCTAGCATTTCAACATCCATCTCTTAGAGACATGTGCGGATCAGAATGGAGGCAAAACTTAAACTCTGTCCTGCCGCTCTTCAGAATAGGCATGTACATCACATGCCACAGCCAGGAAAATGAAGCAAAAAACCACTTTGCACCCTCAGATAAATCAAAAACAGCTGAGCACCCTGATAAGGCCTGGCCTCCAAATAAATGCTCTCTTGAAACTTTCCTGTGAGTTACCCATGACTGGAAATAAGACCTTAGTGAATAAGATAATAAAGTGAGAGAAGCTTCTCAACCGCAAAACACTAATGTGAACTTGGAACTCTAGGTAACACTGCCGTCTCTTCTCATTTGAACGTGTTCTGGTTTTTCGTTTGGCGAGGCAGTCCTTGTGACCTGACTCCCTCACACCCTTTTGCAAATAAACTTTTTTTACTTTCTCTGTACTTTTGCACGCATTTTCCTTACACAGGCGCACATGAAAAGCTTTAAAAATTCCTGCGGTGAAGAAACGATCATTTCCCAAATTTATTTGGAGGCCATCGGGTCAATGGGTGCCACACCTCGGCCACTTAGAAGCTGAATGACCTCGGGCAAGCACTTCAGTGCTGAGGCTCGATTTCACAACCTGTGGAACACCGAGTTGCTGGGTTACGCCCCACACGGCTGGCCGCGCACCCAGCTTATGATAAGGGCCCCACCAAACATCAATACTTAAACAGAAGGGATCCCTTTCCAACATTCCAACCCACTCTTGAGTTTATATGCAACAGCATTCTCAGGATGCCCCTGTTAAATTAAAGCTTTCAGGTTAGGGGAGACCTCAGTGCAGAGGGAAAAAACCCGAGCCTATGCTGAGTTAAGTTTTTGCTCCTGCATTTAGATGTAAAGTTAGGAGTTCCAAATCCTTATCTGTAAAACTAGATGCTATACAGAGTTAAGATCCAATTATAAAGCATAACATGAATGTTGTACTCTTTTGTGGACACATCTTAAATTTCGCCAGAATCTGCTGTCCAATTACGCAGAACACTTGATACAAATAAAAGTGAACACAAACAGGTCTTCACAAAAGATGTTTCTAACAAATAACCTAGGAACCCAGGACCGGCAGGCCACAAGTTCACCAGGGAAAGAGGGCGTTACACAACCAAGCTGTTTCCGCTTCACAGGAGCAGCCGCAGTGTAGCATCCGGCGTTGAATTTTCTCCTATCCATCCATTACCGTTGTATTTCTCTACGTAAACGGGTGTCTCAGTAAGAGTATCCCTTCATCTCTCTCAGTCTGAATTTCCTGTACTGTAAAATGAGAATCATATCTTCCCGGTAGTGTTACTGTGAAGTCTAAGGGACAATGAATACAGAGCGCTTGGATATTTGCGAAGCACTTCACCAACCTGCAGTAAATGCTACCCGACGTTATTATTTCCCGCACAATTCTTACTTGCTGACTCTCTGCAAGATTAGGCTGCACAGATCTCCAAACTCCTGGGAAACGAAGATCACTTTCGGGACCCCAGCTCCTCCTACGCCCTGATCATCTATCAACAACCTATTCCTGCGTCGTAGCCCCGTTTGCAAACGACCACTTAGCGCCCCTTCACCCAACTCCAAATCTCCTTTTCCAGCTAAACTCTTAAGTTCCAAGAGCCCCACCCCCACCCTCGGGCCTCAGCGCGCCGCACGGCCCGGGCTAGCCCGGCCTGGGGTCTCGGCCCCGACACACAGCCACACACACGCGCCGGGTGCCGGGCTCCCGCCGCAGCCGGAGCTCCGCCCAGAAAAACCGCACCGCGAACAGCTGAGCAACTTTTCAGGAATCCGCTGAGCCTCAGTTTCCCTGGTAGCGGAGCTGCGATGCATCAGCAGCCCAGGGGTCGGCGCGGGGGGTTGGGGGGCCGACGGGAAAGCGAAGGGGCCGGTCACTCCCAGACCCTGCGCACTGACCTGCAAGTGACCTGCTTGGTGCTCATGGTGGTCCGGCTTGAGGGCCCTAGTCGCGCCGCCGCCTCTCTCTCGCGCCTCAGCCGCCGCCGCCGTCGCCGCCTCGGCACTGCCCAACCCTCGCGGCCGCGTCACGCCGGCGCACACCGCCCCTCCCGTGTGGCATCCCTGTAGCGCCGGGCGGAAACCCCACCGCCGTCATAATTGGTTCCGCCCGAGGGCTGAGGCTGCGACCTCTCATCCAAGCGCTCCGGGTGAGGCCTTTGCGAGCCTCCCTGGCCCCAGGCGGGGCTTGGCTGGCAATCCTGCTTCCCAGTCTTATCCCTGCTGTCGGTTTCTACGGGTCTGCCCCGCGTCGATTCCTTAGAATCGCCTTACTCCTCACGAGGCCAAGCTCCCACCCCTCCAGTGCGCTCCTAAATTCCAAATGCCCCTTTGAACCCAGACTTGCACTCCCTAGGCCCCCATCCCAGGGCCCGCCTCGACTGTTCCCGCCAGACCTCGACTCCCACTTAATGAATTCCTTACCTCCCTCCCAGTTGCTCTTTTCCAAGATATCTACCTCCACCCCAAGTTTTCCATTTCCCACTACCCTCCCCGGCTTTTTGTCTTCCATTTCCTAGGGTGGAAACCCAAAAAGATATTCATGACACCTCCCTCTGCTTCTCTATATCTGCAGATCCTGCTCCCACACCTCGCTCCAGTGCATCTTCTTGATGTGGACACGTTGGGGGTTCAGGAGAGAATGGTCAAGAATGAATTCTTGAGACATCTTTGGTGCAAAAAGGAAGGTTTCATTAAAGCTTGGGGATAGGACCCATGGGCAGGAAGAGCTACTTGAGGATCATGAGGAGTGACTATGTCCCTCCAAGATGGGAGGGGGTTAGGGATAGTGTAAGTCTCTAAGGAATTTGGAAGCAAGGTTTCCAGAACCTTGAGGGGCAAGCCATGAGGAAAAGGTCATTTACTACTGTCTAGTAAAACCTTAGGACCCTGGAGGGGCAGGATAATGTTAGGCTAAGATGGCCTTTTGCCCTGAGAAAGGTATTGACATCGAGTTGGTTGAGTTCCTAGAGGAAGGTCTCTCTACCTATCTCAAGGACTTGTAAATGGGCTATAAGTTGTAAGGAAATTTAATTTTCTTCTTTTGCCTTTGTTCTACACATCGCTCTCTCCATTTCCCTCTTCAGGGCTCCATTCCAAGCAACCATTATTTCTTGACTAGATCCGTGCCTCTTAGATCTGGTTTCCCCCTTACGCTCTCTCCCTCTTCCAGTAGGTGATCACCCAAAACATTTTTAAAGCATAAATAGGATTATGTCATTCACCTTTAACCCTTTCAATGGTTTCCCATTGCTTTTAATTTTTTTCTTTTAAAAAATTTTAAACATTGAGAAATAACAGACTAAAGTTCACAAAACACATCTATGCCCCTATGAATTTTTTACATGTGTATACATTCATGAATTCATCACCAGATCAAGAGGAAGAACATTACCTATACCCTAGAGGGCTCACTTACGCCCCTTCCCAGTCAATACCTCCAAAAGGTAACTGTTCTCTCCTGTCCCCACAAATTAGTTTTGTTTGTTTGTTTGTTGTCAAGATTGTTCTTGACCTTGATATAAATGATATAATTTAATATGTACTCTTTTGTCTTCTTTTGACCAATATTATGTCTGTGATCTATCCTTACTGTTATATATAGCCATATGTTATGCTTTTACTTTGCTGTAAAAATATTAAATCTTCCAATGAATAACATGGTATATGCTTTCAATTACTCAGAACTTTTGAAATTCTCTCAGAAATTTAGGGAGTATATTGGAAAATTTATAGTTTTCAGTATATAAGTATTCAACAATTTTTATTAGATTTACTTATAGGTATCTAGATGGGGTTTTTTTTTAATACTATTGTAAATGATATTTAAAACAATGTCCTAATCATTTGTTGCTCTCTCCATGCTAAATTCATGTATTAATTTTACTGGGTTGTTCATTATTTTGGGTTTTCTACATACTCACCCCAGTTACATACTTCAAAAAAATATTTTTTTTAACGTTTATTCATTTTTGAGAGACAGAGAAAGACAGAGTGCAAGCAGGGGTGGGGCAGAGAGAGAGGGAGACACAGAATCTGAAGCAGGCTCCAGGCTCTGAGCTGTCAGCACAGAGCCCGACACAAGGCTCAGGCCCATGAACCGGGAGATCATGACATAAGCCAAAGTCAGATGCTTAGCCGACTGAGCCATCCAAATGCCTCCCCCTCCGCCACAGTTAGACATTTTTAATTACACATTTTAAAAATTATTCTTTTAGGGGCACCCAGAACATCCAACTCTTGATCTTAGGGTAGCGAGTTTCAGCCCCACATTGGGAGTAGAGATTACTTTTTTAAAGTAGGCTCTCATGACCTTGAAAGATCAAGAGTCAGTTGCTTAACCGACTGAGCCACCCAGGTGCCCCAAGTGTAGAGATTACTTAAATAAATAAATTAACTTAAAAAAATTATTCGTGGGGCACCTGGGTGGCTCAGTCAATTAAGTGTTTGACTTCAGCTCAGGTCATGATCTCATGGTTCATGGATTCAAGCTGCACATCGGGCTCTGTGCTGACAGCTCAGAGCCTGGAGCCTCCTTGGGATTCTATGTCTCCCTCTCTCTCTGTCCCTCACCCACTCACACTCTCTCCCTCTATTTCTCTCTCTCAAGAATAAATAAACATTAATAAACAAACAAACAATTCTTATAGTGATTACCCTGGAGATTACACTATGCATCTCTGACGTTTTAGAGTCTACCTTAAATTAGTACAGTTACCAGTTCCTAAATCATGCAAAAACCCTACAACAGCTTAACTGCATTTACTTTCCTCTCCACTTTTATGCTACTGTTGTCATATATTTCTTCTGCATATGTTTGAATCCAACAACATACTGTAAAATGTCTTAAACTTTGGTATTCTTCATTCATTTCAACTATTTCATGTTTCTATTTAGGATTGGTTTTTTTTTTCAGCCAGACGAACTCTTTTAGTATTTTTATACTGAAGATCACCCAAGAATTAATTTTCTTAGCTTTTATTGAGAAAATATTCCCCCCTTTAAAATACACTTTTAATTTTAAAATAGTTTTAGATTTACAAAAAATTGTACATAGACTTTCCATATACTTCACAACCAGTTTCTCCTATTATTAGCATCTCATTGTATATATCAACATTAATGAAACCATATTAATACATTATTACTAACTGAAGTCCATGGTTTATTCAAATTTCCTGAGTTTATACCTTTTTCTATTCCAGGATCCATCCAGGAGACTACATTGCTCCTACTAATAATGTCTCCTTAGGTTCCTCTTGGCTGTGGCAGTTTCTGAAGTTCTACAGTTTGATGATCGTGACGGTTTATTTTTAATTTATTTTTAAAATTTACATCCAAGTTAGCATACAGTGCAATAATGATTTCAGGAGTAGAGCCCAGTCATTCATCTGCTACAGAGAACACTCAGTGCTCATCTCAACAAGTATCTTCTTTAATGACCCCTCACCCATTTAGCCCAATCCCCCCTCCCACAACCCCTCTAGCTATCCTCAGTTTGTTCTCTATATTTAAGAGTCTCTTATGGTTTGTCTCCCTCCATGTTTTTATAGTATTTTTGCTTCCCTTCCCTTATATTCATCTGTTTTGTATCTTAAATTCCATATGAATGAAATCATGTGATGTTTTTCTCTGACTAATTTCACTTAGCATAATACCCTCTAGTTCCATCCATGTTGTTGCAAATGGCAAGACTTCATTCTTTTTAATTGCCAAGGAATACCCATTGTGTATGTTTATGTATATATATATATCACATCTTCTTTATGCATTCATCTGTCAGTGGACATTTGGGCTCTTTCCATACTTTGGCTGTTGTCGATAGTGCTGCTATAAACATTGGGGTGCATGTGTCCCTTTGGAATAGCACATCTGTATCCTTTGGAAAAATTGCCTAGTAGTGCAATTGCTGGGTCATAGAGTACTTCTATTTTTAATTTTTTGAGGAATCTCCATACTGTTTTCCGGAGTGGCTGCACCAGTTTCCATTCCCACCAGCAGTGCGATAGAGTTCCTCTTTCTCCACATCCTTGCCAACGTCTGTCGTTGCCTGAATTGTTAATTGTAGCCATTCTGACAGGTATGATTGAGGTGGTATCTCATTGTGGTTTTGATTTGTATTTCCCTGATGATGAGTGATGTTGAGCATCTTTTCATGGGTCTGTTAGCCATCTGGATGTCTTCTTTGGAAAAGTATCTGTTCATGTCTTATGCCCATTTCTTCACTGGATCATTTGTTTCTTGGGTGAGTTTGAGAAGTTCCTTATAGATTTTGGATACTAACCCTTTATCTGATATGTCATTTGCAACTATTTTCTCCCATTCCATCAGTTGCCTTTTAATTTTGCTGATTGTTTCCTCACCATGCAGAAGCTTTTTATCTTGATGAGGTCCACATGGTTCATTTTTGCTCGTTTCCCTTGCCTCCAGAGACATGTTGACTAAGAAGTTGCTGTGACTGAAGTCAAAGAGGTTTTTGCCTGCTCTTTCTCTAGGACTTTGATGGCTTCCTGTCTTATGTTTAGGTCTTTCATCCATTTTGAATTTTTTTGTGTGTATGATGTAAGAAAGTGGTCCCGGTTCATTCTTCTGTATTTCTCTGTCCAGTTTCTCCAACACCATTTGCTGAAGAGACTGTCTTTAATACACTGGATATTCTTTCCTGCTTTGTCAAACCAGCTCCTTGTTTCATTGATCTGTTCTACTGTTTTGTTTTGTTTTTTAATTTCAATAGCATTGATTTCTGCTCTAATCTTTATTACTTCCTGTCTTCTGCTGGTTTCAGGTTTTCTTTGCTGTTATTTTGCCAGCTCTTTAAGGTGTAAGGTTAGGTTGCGTATCTGAGAACTTTCTTCTTTAGGAAGGCCTGGATCGTTATATACTTCCCTCTGATGACTGTCTTTGCTGCATCCCAGAGGTTTTGGGCTGTCATGTTATCATTTTCATTGGCTTCCATGTACTTTTTAATTTCTTTTTTATTTTCTTGGATAACCCATTCATTATTTAGTAGGATGGTCTTTAATCTCCAAGTATTTGTTGTCTTTCCAAATTATTCTTCAGATTGATTTCGAGTTTCATAGTATTGCAGCCTGAAAATATGCATGGTGTGATCTCAAGTTTTGTATACTTGTTGAGAGCTGATTCGTGTCCCAGTATGTGGTCTATTCTGAAAAATGTTCCATGTGCACTGGAGAAGAATGTGTATTCTGTTGTTTTAGGATGAAATATTCTGAATTTATTAAGTCCATCCAGTCCAGTGTGTCATTCACATCCATTGTTTCCTTGTTGATTTTCTGTCTAGATGATCTGTCTATTGCTGTAAGTGGGGTGTTGAAGTCCCCTACTATTATGGTATTATTATCAATGAGTTTCTTTATGTTTGTGATTGATTTGTATACTTGGGTTTTCCACATTGGGGGCATAAATGTTTATAATTGATAGATCTTGGTGGATAGACCCCTTAATTATGATATAATGCCCTTCTTCATCTCTTGTTACAGTCTTTATTTTAAAATCTAGATTATTTAAGTATGGCTACTCCAGCTTTCTTTTGGTAACCATTAGCATAATAGATGGTTCTCCATCCCCTCACTTTCAATCTGCAGGTGTCCTTAGGTCCAAAATGTGTCTCTTGTAAATAGCATATAGTTCCTATTACCCTATGTCTTTTTATTGGAGTGTTTAGTCCATTGACATTTAGAGTGAGAACTGAATGATATGAATTTATTTCCATTGTGTCATCTGTAGAGTTTCTAATGGTCTTCTCTGGTCCTTTCTAGTCTTTGTTGTTTTTGGTCTTTTTGTTTTGCTTCATCTTTTCTCCCTCCAGAGAGTCTTTCTCCCTTAAAATTTCTTGCAGGGCTGATTTAGTGGTCACAAACTCCTTTTAGTTTGGTTTTCTGGGAATCTTTTTTATCTATCCTTATATTTTGAATTACAGCTTTGCTGGATGAAGAATTCTTGCCTGTATATTTTTCTGACACATTGAATGTATCCTGCCACTCCTTTCTGGCCTGCCAAGTGGACAGATCTGCTGTGAACCTGATATGTCTTCCCTTATAAGGTTAAGATTTTTTTCCCCCTGCGGCTTTTATAATTCTTTCCTTTTCTGTGCATTTTGTGAATTTGACTGTTATATGCCTTGTTGTTGTTTGTTTTATTGAATCTAATGGAAGTTCTCTGTGCTTCTCGGATTTTGATGTCTGTGTCTTTTCCCAGGTTAGGAAAGTGTTCCACTATGATTTGCTCACATAAACCTTCTACTCGTTTTTCTCTTTCTCCATCTACTGGGACTCCTGTGATTTGGATGTTATTTCTTTTAATGAGTCACTGAATTCTCTCTTTTTTTTTTTTTTAAATTTACATCCAAGTTAGTTAGCATATAGTACAACAATTATTTCAGGAGTAAGATTCTTTAATAGCCCTTACCCATTTAACCTATCCCCCCTCCCATAACCCCTCCAGTAACCGTCTATTTGTTCTCCATATTTAAGAGTCTTTTATGTTTTTGTCCACCTCCCTGTTTTTATATTATTTCTGCTTCCCTTCCCTTTGAATTCTCTAATTCTTATATTGTGTTCTTTTGCCTTAGTTTCCCTCTTTTTGTTCTGCTTCATTATTTTCCATAATTTTATCTTCTATATTGCAGATTCACTGCTCTGCTTCATCCATCCTTACCACTGTGGCATCCACTCAAGATTACATCTTAGTTAATAGCATTTTTTTGAAGGACTTTTTAAAAAATGTTTTATTTATTTCTGAGAGAGAGAGAGAGAGAGAGAGAGACAGCGTGAATAGAGGAGGGCTAGAGAGAGAGGAAGACACAGAATCTGAAACAGGCTCCAGGTTCTGAGCTAGCTAGCAGTCAGCACAGAGCCTGATGCGGGGCTCAAACCCACAAACTGTGAGATCATGACCTGAGCCGAAGGCAGACGCTTAACCGACTGAGCCACCCAGGCACCCCAGTTAATAGCATTTTTAATATCGTCCTGAGTAGATTTTACTTCTTTTGTCTCTGCAGAAAGGGATTCCATGTTTTTCAACCCCAGCTAGAATTCTTATTATCGTGATTCTAAATTCTAGTTCAGACATCTTGCTTATATCTGTGTTGATTAAGTCCCTGGCTGTCATTTCTTCCTGTTCTTTCTTACGAGGTGCATTCTTTTGTTTTGTCATTTGGAGGAAGAAAAAGAATTAATAAAATAAAAATTAAAAAATTAAAGACAACCCACAAAAAAATCAAATTTTGGTCTGTTGTTGAAAGAAGCTTGATAGAATAGAGGAAAAAGAGAAAGAAAAGTAACAAAATGTTAAAAAATTTTTAAATGTATGCAATAAAGCAGAATAAAATGAAATGAATAAGGTAAAATAGAATAAAAATAAATTTACAAAAAATATAGTAAAAAACACAAAAATATAGTAAGTTTTTAAATAAAAATGGAAATAAAAATAATTTTTTCTCTTTCTGTATCCAAGAATGAGAAAAGAAAAAAAAAAAAGGGAAAAAAAAGAACTGAATAGATGGACCAGAGAACAGACTAAAATCTGAATGGAGTTACATCCAATTTCCCCTAGAAGTCAAAAAATGAAGCACTAAGCCGGTGGAGAGACTTGTGGTGTTCCTCCAGGGCTTGGTGTAATGGTTCTGTTCTCCACTAGGTGGCGTCACTTAGCTTGCCGGGGTGGATCAGTGTGGTGCTTGTGCATGTGTGTATATGCATGCATGGGAGAGGTGAAAATGGTGTCACCTAGCTTCCCAATCTCTAGCTCCAGTACTCTGTGCTCTCACCGACCAGCAATCAAGCACCCCTCCTCTGTCTCCGGTTTCTATCCACTCCCCGCTGCTACACTGTCTGTGTTCAAGCTGCCACCCTGCCAAGCAGCACCTCCCTCCTGAATTTTATCTCATATGGGGCTGTGTTTCCAAACTCCTCACTTCTGAGGGCCCTGTGCCTTTGACCTACTCAGGCCCTCTGGGGAGGGTTTTGTTGGGCAATGGTGGGTGCTGGCTTGCCCCTGGGAATGTTCCTGTGATTGCATTGATGCAGAGGCTCAGAGATTGGGGCTAGGTGCCAACGTGCCCCAAAATAAGTTTGTGTGATTGTGTAGCAGAAGTGGTCCAGGGATTATGGTGAATCACAACACACAACTGGTGCCAGGTTTCACCACACCCTAGCATCTTTGTTCCAGTACCAGCAATGGTATTCTCTGGGGACCTCTGCCTGTGGGGAGGCTGTAGGGCTCTACCAAATTCCCTCCTAGCAGGGGAATGGCTTCTCCCTGTGTGGCCCCTGGACCCTCAGACCTCACTGCCTGCTCCTGGGGATTTGTACTTCCCACCAGAGTACCACCAGCTATTGAGCTGTTGAATTTCTGATGCTGCTTTCCCCTGTTTACAGTCCTAATGGCATTGAAACTCTCTCCTTTATCTTTTCTCCCTTTCTCGTTCACTCATTTGTGGGTGTTTCACTCTTTCTCTTTCTCTCCAGCTCCCTTCTGAGGGGAGTGCTTTTCCTGTACTCTCCCCCCTTTCTCTGTGCTCTCTCCATAAATATAGCTCCCTACCTTCTGCAGCTTCTCTCTGTCCCAGTTCACCTTTCCATACCACGTGCCTGCTGAGTTCTTGTGGCTCAAGTTATGCAGACTGTTCTGTTCTGTCTCTGGCTACTGAGAGATTTTTCAGTTGGCTCCTGAAGATACTCCCATAACTGTGTGTTTTCTTCTTTTTTGAGGACTTCATCACTATCTGGGACTTCAAGATGCTCCAGGGTCATCTTGTATATTACCTGCTTCAATCCTAGAATCAGCCATTTTTTCAAGGAGGCCAAGTTACTTCTGGAGAATGTTATTAGAAACCAAGATCTGGGTGCTAGATATATTCATGGCTACCAAGGTGTCATTGCCTCTCAAACATCTCAGCTGACAAAGCAAACAAATATATATGTGTGTGTATGAATTCAAGTATCCCTTTCATTTTTGAAGGATATTTTTCTTGGTATATAGCTCTAGGATGATACTTTCCCCCTAAACACTTTAAAATGTCACTTTCTTGTCTTCTGGATTTAAAAAAAAAGTGTTTATTTTTGAGGGAGGGAGGGAAGGAGGGAGAGGGGGAGAGAGAGAGAGAGAGAGAAGGAAGAGAAGGACCAGAGAGAGGGACACTCAGAATCCGAAGGATGCTTCAGGCTCTGAGCTGTCAACAGAGGCCAATGCAGGGCTGGAACTCACGAGCTGTGAGACCACAATCTGAGACAAAGTCAGACACTTAACCAACTGAGCCACCCAGGTGCCCCCTTTGTCTTCTGGCTTTAATTTTTTTCTGTCATAAGTCATTCATCAATATTATTTTTATATCCCTAAAGGTAAGGTATTTCTTTTCTCTGGAAGCTTTTCAGAAATTTTAAGAAGTTCTAGAACACTAAATAGCAACAAACAGGGAATGGAGAGAATTTGACTTTCAGAGTTGTCACATTATTTAAGATGTCCAGTTGTCAACAAAATTTATAAAACTTTAAAAGAAACAAGAAAATATGGCAATCAACAGAAACTATCCCTGAAGAAGCCCAGATCTTGAATTTACTTGACAAAGACTTAAAAGTCAGCGATTTTATAGTGGGTTTTTTTTTTTAAGTTTATTTATTTATTTAGAAAGAGAGAGAGAACATGAGTGTGGCCGGGGCAGAGAAAGAGGGAGAGAGATGGAATCCCAAGCAGGCCCTGCGCTGTTAACATGGAGCCTGACACAGGGCTCAGTCTCACAAACTGTGAGATCACAACCTGATCTGAAGTCAAGAGTTGGACACTTAACTAACTGACTGCGCCACGCAGACACCCCTAAAAGTCAGCTATTTTATTTTATTTATTTTTTTAAGTGTATTTATTTTCAGAGAGAGCGAGAGAGAGCACGCATAAGCAAGGGAGACACATAGAGAGAGGATTCCAAGCAGGCTCTATAATCAATGTAGAGCCCAACACAGAACATGAACTTACGAACTGTGAGATAATGACCTGAACCAAAAACAAGAGTTGGATGCTTAGCTGACTGAAACACCCAGGTGCCCCAAAGTCAGCTATGTTAAATGTATTCAAGGAAATAAAAAGGAACCATGTCTAAAGAACTAGAGGAATGTATGAGATTTCTTGTCAAATAGAAAATATCAATAAAAAGATAGAATGTATAAAAAAAGAACAGGTAGAAATTCTGGAGTTGATAAGTACAATAACTGAAATGGAAATTTTACTAGAGGAGCTTAGTAGTAAATTTGAGCAGACAGAAAAGGAACCAGTGAACCTGGAATATGAGCCAATTGAGATGATCTAGTGTGAGGAACATCATGAAAAAAGAGTAAAAATGAATAGATTCAATGGATATAAAGTTTCAGTTACACAAGATGATTATGTTTTAGATATCTGGTGTACAACAGAGTGCCGATAGTTAACAAACATGTATTGAGCACTTAATTTTTTTTAAGATAGTAGATCTCATGGTAAGAATTCTTACTACAAACAACACAACAACCAAAAAACCAAAAAGGCCCAAGGAAACTTTTGGTAGCGATGGCTGTATCTATTATCTTCACTGTGGTGATGGTTTCATGTGGTGATGTGGTGATGGTGTATACATATGTCCAAAGTCATTGAATTGTATATATTAAATGTGTGCAGTGTTCTGTATTTCAACCATACCTCAATAAAGCTGTTAAAAAAAAAAAAAGAACAGAGCCTCAAAGAGCTTTAGGACATTCAAGCATACCAACATATGGGAATCCCAGAGAGAGGAGACAGAGAAAAAGGCATGGAGAATATTTAAAGAAATAATGGCAAGAAAACTTTCCCCATTTGATGAAAAATAATCTACACATCCAAGAAGCTCTAAATAAAAACTTAAAAATAAGACACTAAAAGGGGAAACTGAATATAAAACAGGCAGAAGTAAGAAAATAATAAACATCTGTGCATAAATAAATGAAATAGAGTATAAAGACATAACAGAGAAAGTCAATAAACAAAAAGTTGGTTCTTTGAAAAAAAATCAACAAAATTGACAAACTAGATAGAATGACAAAAAAGTAAAGACTCAAATTATTAAATCAGGCATGAAAAGGGGGATATTACTACCAAACTTACAAAAATAAAAGAAGTTATAAGGTAATATTATAAGCAATTGTATGCCAACAAATTAGGTAACTTAGATGAAATGGACAAAGTTCTAGAAAGACACAAACTAGTGACACTAAATTAAGAGGTAATAGAAAATATGAACAGACCTCTAACAAGTAAAGAGATTGAATTAGTAATCAAAAGACTTCCCACAAAGAAAACCCCAGAACCCATAGCTTCACTGGTGAATTTTACTAAACATTTAAAGAATTAACACAAGCTTTTTACAAACTCTTGCAAAACCAAACAAACAAAACAAAATAGAAGAAGAAATACTGCCCAACTCATTCTTTGAGGCCAGTACTACCTTGGTACCAAACAGACAAAAAAAACTATAGATCAATATGCTTTAATAATAAAAAGCCAAAAATCCTCAACAAAATACTAGCAAACCAAATCAAGCAGCATATAAAAAGGATTATACACGAAGACGACCATGTGGGACTTATTCCAGGAATAAAGTTGGTTCAACATACAAAATAAATAGAATAAGAAAAAAATCATATGGTCATTTTAATAGATGTGGGAAAAGCATTTGAAAAAAATCCAATACACTTTTATGACAAAAATACGCAAAAAATAGGAATAGAAGGGACCTTCCTCAATGTGATAAGATCATCTACCAGAAACTCACAGTTAACATTGCACTTAATGGTTTAAGACTGGCAGTTTTCCTTCTAATATCTGGAAGGAAAAGATAAGGATGTTCACTCTTGTCACTTCTACTCAATATTGTACTGGAGTTTCTCACCACAGCAAGTCAGCAAGAAAAAGAAATAAAAGTTTTGGGGCACCTGGGTGGCTCAGTCGGCTAAGCGGCCAACTTTAGCTCCGGTCATGATCTCACGATCCGTGGATTTGAGCCCCGGCAGGCTCTGTGTTAACAGCTAGCTCAGAGCCTGGAGCCTGCTTCGGATTCTGTGTCTCCTTCTCTCACTGACCCTCCCCTGCTCACACTCATGCCTCTCTCTCAAAAGTAAATAAACATTAAAAATATTTTTTTAAAAATTAAAAAAATAAGAGTTTTTGAGATTGGAAAGGAAGAAGTCAAAGTATCTTTATCTGGAGCTGATATGATCTTGTATATAGGAAATTCTCAAGAATCCACAATAAACCATTAAAGAAATAAAAGAGTTCAGTCAGGTTGCAGGACACAAGATCACTACACAAAAATCAATTGTATTTCTATCCACAAATAACAAATAATCTGAAGAAGAAATTAAGAAAACAGTTCCAGATTAAAGAAGACCTGAACAAATAAACTAATTGGAAGATTTCCAATTGTTAAGATGGAGGTACTTCCCAACTGATGGTTACAATCTCACGAAATTCCCCACTAGCTTTTTTGCATGGATTGAGAAGTTGATCATAACATTTATATGGAAATGCAAGGGACCCAAACAAGCTCTTGGAAAAGAGCTCTCTTTTATAAATATTTTTGAAAAAGAAGAATAAATTTGGAGGACTCACATGTCCCAATTTCAAAACTTACTAGAAAGCTACATCATTCAAGACAGTATGGTATTGGCATACAGACAGACATAGAAATCAATGAAATAGATTTGAGAGTCCAGAAACAAACCCTCACATTTATGGTCTATTAATTTTTGTGTGTTTTCCTGCCTTATTGATGTATAATTGACAAAACTGTGAAGTATTCAAAGTGTACATCCTGGTGATTTGATACATGTATAGATTGTGAAAGGATTTCCATCATCTGTTTAATTAACATCTATCACCTCACATGTTTATCTTTTGTGTGTGAGAACATTTTAACTTTATTCTGTTAGGAAATGTCAGTTATATAATGCATTGTTATTAACTATAATCACCATATTTTACATTACATTCCTAAACCTTGTTCATCTTTTTTAATTTATTTCTTTTGAGAAAGAGAGAGACAGATAGACAGAGAGAGAGTGAGTGGGTGAGGGGCAGAGATAGAGGGAGAGACAGAATCCCGAGAAGGCTCCACACTGTCAGCACGGGGCCCAAACTGAGGCTCGAATTCATGAACTGTGAGTGCATGACATGAGCCAAAATCAAGAGTAGGATACTTCACTAAGCCACCTAGGCATCCCAGACCTTGTTCATCTTATAGCTAAAAGGTTGTACCCATTTACCAACCTCTTCCTATTTCCCCCAGCCACCCTCTTCCCTGCAAGCATAACTACTTTTTCTACTCTGTCTCTATGAGTTTGACTTTTTAAAAAATTCCACATGCAGGTGATAACATGCAGTATTTGTCTTTTTCTGTCTGGCTCGTTTCACTTAACAATGCCTTCAAGGCCCATCTGTGTTTTTACAAATGGCAAGATGTCTTTCTTTTTAATGGCTGAATAATATTCCATTGTGTATCTATATGCCACATCTTCTGTATCCATTCATCTGTTGAATGACACTTAAGATGTTTCTATATCTTGGCTATTATAAAAAATGCTACAATGAACATGGCAGTGAAGATGTCACTTCGATATCTTGTTTTCATTTCCTTTGGCTATATACCCAGAAGTGAGATTCCTGCATCATATGGTAGTTGTATTTTTAACTTCTGGAAGAACCTTCATACTATTTTCCATAGTGGCTACACTGACTTACATTCCCATCAACAGTGCACAAGGGTTCGCTTTTCTCTACATCTTTGCCAATACTTATCTCTTCTTGTCTTTTTGATGATAGTCATTTGATGATAGCCAGGTGTGAAGCTATACCTCATTGTGGTTTTGATTTGCATTTCCCTAATGATTAGTGATGTTAAGCACCTTATCATGTACCTGTTGGCCATTTACATGTCTTCTTTGGAAAAATGTTTATTCAGTTCTTCTGTCCATTTTAAATTGGATTGTTTGGTGATTTTGTTTGTTTTTGTTTGTTACTGACTTGTATGAGTTCTTTTTATACTCTGTACACCCTTTTTTAGATACATGATTTGCAAATACTTTCCCCATTTCATATGTTGTTTTTCAATGAATTCTTGGAAAGGGTACCAAGAACATTCAACAGAGAAAGAACAGTATTTTCACTAAACAGTGTGGGGAAAACTGGATATCCCTATGCAAAAGGACTTAAATCAGACTCCTATCTCACACCATGTACAAAAATTAACTCAAAATGCATCATCAGGAATCTACATGTAAGATCTAACACTACAGAACTCATAAGAAAATGAAGGTATAAGTCTTCAGGACCTTGGATTAGGAGTGAAATCTTAGATGGGACACCAAAAGTGTAAGCAACAAAAGAAGAAACGTTGGGGTGCCTGTGTGGCTCAGTCAGTTGAGTGTCTGACTCTTGGTTTTGGCTTAGGTCATGATCTCACGGCTTCATGGGTTCAAGCTCACATCAGGCTCTTTGCTGGTAGCATGGAGCCTGCTTGAGATTCTTCTTCTGCCCCTTCCCTACTTGTGCTGTCTCTGTCTCTCTCAAAATAAACAAATAAACTTTAAAAATAAAAGAAGAGAAAAATTTTACTTCAACAAAAATAATTTTTTTAAACTTTTTTTTTTTTTCCCTTGAGAGAGAGACAGCGTGAACAGGGGATGGTCAGAGAGAGAAGGAGACACAGAATCCGAAGCAGGCTTCAGGCTCTGAGCTGGCAGCACAGGGCCCAACATGGGGCTTGAACCCACGAACCATGAGATAATGACCTGAGTCGAAGTTGGACGCTTAACCGATTGAGCCACCCAGGGACCCCTCAACAAAAATAATTTAAAAATTTGTCTCAAATAGCACCATCATGAAAATGAAAAGGTAATATTTAAAATATATAGAATGTATATCCAGAATATATAAAGAGCTCTTGTGAATCAAAAATAAAAAGATAATCCACTATTAATTTTTAATTACAGGATTTGTATAAACATTACTCCAAAGAAGACATACAAATGGCCCGTAGGCACATGAAATAATGTTCAACATCATTAGTCATTAGTTGAAGAGGTACCACTTCAAAACCCCTAGGATGGTGAAAATAAGAAATACAGACAATAGCAAGAGCTGGGGATGTGGAGAAATTGGAACCATCATACATTGCTGATGGGCATGCCAACTGATGCAGCCATTTTGAAAAAAAAAACGCTTGGTAGTTCCTCGAAATGTTAAACATAGAATTACTATGTGACCCAGAAATCCCCTCATAGGTGTATAAGCAAAGTAATTGAAAACATACATTTATACAAACACTTGTACATGAGTATGAAATTTGTTTGTAGCAGCATTACTCATAACAGCCAAGAAGCGGAAACAACCCAAATGTCCATCAACTGATGAATGGATACACAAGAGGTAATGTACTATTATAAAAAACAGATACATGCTACAACACTGGTGAACTTTGAAAACTTGAGGCTAAGTGAAAGAAGCCAAATTACAAAAGATCACATTGTATGATTCCATTTATATGAAACGTCCAGTTAGACAAATCCATAGGCAGAAAGCTGACTACTGGCTGCCAGGAGCTGTAGAGAGCGAGTGCAAATAAGCAGGAGCTTTCTTTTTGGGATGATGCAAATGTACTAAGCTTAGGTTAGGTAGGGGTACCTGAGTGGCTCAGTTAGTTAAGCATCTGGCTTCTGCTCAGGTCATGGTCTCACAGTTCATGGGTTTGAGCCCCACATGGAGCTCTGTGCTGACAGCTCAGAGCCTGGAGCCTGCTTCAGATTCTGTGTCTCCCTCTCTCTTCCCCTCTCCTTCTCACGCTCTGTCTCTCTCTGTCTCTCAAAAATGAATAAACATTAAAAAAAAGACATATTGTAATGAAAGTATTGATCTTAAAAAGAAAGAAACACCATCTGGCCATATTGGCAAAAAAGAACACATGACTTATGAGAGAAAGAAGATTAGTTTGTCATCAGGCTTTTGGATGGCAGTGCATTATGCCAGAAGAAAATGGAATGATACATTAAAGAAAATGTGAGCCAAGGATTCTATATCTAGCAAAACTGACCTTCCAAGTATGAAGAACAGAGATAAATTGTTATCATGCAAAAACTTAGGGAATACTCTTCTTGTAAGCCCTAAGGAATCTTTTAGAGAATGAACTTCAGACAACCATAATCACTGAGGAGTGATGAAAATACAAACAGTGACCAGTAAATATGAGTTTGTGTGTAGAATTAAGCATTAGTTGCGATTAAAGGGGATTACTGTTTACAATGGTAGATGCTCTGACCATGAAGACATAGAACCACCATATGTGTGTGTGTGTGTGTGTGTATATATGTGTATATATGTATGTATATATGTGTGTATATGTATATATATATACATACATATGTTTTTTTAGTTATATTTTGAGAGAAAGAGTGAGCGAGCATATGTGTGAGTGGGGGAGGGAGAGGGAGAGGGAGAATCTTAGGCAGGCTCCATGCTCAGCATGGAGCCCAACATGGGGCTTGATCTCATGACCATGAGCAGAAATCAAGAGTCAGATGCTTAACTGACCGAGCCACCAAGGTGCTTCTAGAAACACCATTTAAACAATGAAGATGAGGAGAGTATATGCAAAAACAACATTTAACTCTATTTAGTAATCATAATCAGAGGTGGTATATTACTATTTTTATCCCATGACTGCTGTATATGCAAAAGAGAATTAGCAAATGAGTGATTATGGAACATTCTAATTTGTAATCCTCTGTATCCTGAAGAACCAAAATTTTCAGCGGGGAAGAAAAGAAATGGGAATGTAATATAGAAGAGGGTAAGTAAAAACCCTGTAGTCCTGAGTTTAAATTAGAAATAGCAGTATAGGGGTGCCTGGGTGGCTCAGTAGGTTAAGCATCCCAATCTTGACTTTGGCTCAGGTCATGATCTCACAGTTTGTGGGTTCAAGTCCCACATCAGGTTCTGCACTGACAGTGTGGAGCCTGCTTGGGATTCTCTCTCTCTCTCTCTCTCTGCCCATCCCTCACTTGTGCATTCTCTCTCAAAATAAACAAACTTAAAAAAAAGAAACAGCAGTATGAACTCATGAAGTATTTTATCTGTGTGTGTGTACATGTGAGGATGAACTTTTTGTTAATCCCACTTTGTTCACTGAAAAGGTGGAGAAACAAATAACCAATACATCCTTAGTGGGATTGAAATACCACTTCCCACTGAAAGAAAGAAGTCAGGGCTTCTTGGAGAAATGGCTGATTCCAGGTCTGGGCTCAGGGGAAGGTCTGAGATGAACCTGGAACATCTTGATGGACTAGATAGCAAGGAAATCATCAGAGACTACCAAGTTCAAGTGAAAAGGACTCAGGAGCCAATTAAAGAGGCCCATATGGGA
Source organism: Crocuta crocuta (assembly GCF_008692635.1). Taxonomy (NCBI): domain Eukaryota; kingdom Metazoa; phylum Chordata; class Mammalia; order Carnivora; family Hyaenidae; genus Crocuta; species Crocuta crocuta. The sequence continues at coordinate 759,172 of NW_027551577.1, read as the reverse complement.
CAGTCTGAGCTTCAGTAAGAATAAAACCTGCATTGAGTTGAAGGCCAACCAATATGTTTATATCTAAGAGTTCATTAAGTGACACTAGAATAAAACTATATGAAACTAACTGGGCACTTTCTGAGTATGTCAGAGATGTCGTCATTATCTTGAAATGTGAATAAGGAGTCAGGCACATATCCGATCTTTCCAGTATACCTGTACCACTGCATAAATAAGTAATAGCTGAGGGGAAGCATCTCCTCATACACTCATTCCAGCTAATATACGAAAACAACATGATAGAATAACATCACTGTACCACTGCCAGTGAATGAATGGATCTCTAGGCACTGAGATTAATGGGAACCAAGAGCAAAAAAGAGTGAAGACCAGATGTGATGTGCCTCTGGTGAGAGAACACAGCACTACGCACAGTCTTGTCAAGTGGATCTGATCTCCCTCTAGTCCGGTCTCTGGAACCAGCTGTATGGAGGGCAGAGCAGTGTGCTGATCTGAGCTCTGAGGAAGGAGTCAGAAACAGCAGACTGTAGGAGATGCTACAGGCCCCATGATTTGGATGTTTCACAGACATATGATGAGAAAAATCAAGGGAAGGGAAGGAAAGGGAACCAAAACTTAAAACACACACCAAGAATGTTTAAATGGATACAACTAAGCCACAATATCTATGGATGACACCTGGGTGAGGAAACCAAAATGAAACAGAAGGAGTGATGAGTATAAAAGTGAGGGTAGGGGTCGCTTTTGGAGGAAGAGAGGGGGATGGACATGGGAGGGGCTTCTGAGATGGCTAGAAAAGTTCTAGTTCTTGACTTGCGTGATACTTAAAAGGGGTTCCCAGTAAAGTACTCCATTAAACCATACATTTGCTTTGGGTAATCATCTATATCTATGTTTTATTTTACCATAAGAAGATACTTTAGAAACGGAGAAAATAAGGTAAAAAAGGATTTAAGATGCCTCTTTTTTTTTTTTTAAAGAGAATGCTAGTGTATTAAACATGTTTATCAGTTCCTTTTCATAAGGTTAAAAATACCTCTTGGTATCGCTGTCATGGAGATGAATACATTCTCAGTTGACAGTAACTGGGGCCACTCAAACACTCGAGCAAGAGCTGCGTGGTTTATATGAATAATGAAGAATCTCCGATTTTGGTCATCTGAGCTGAGCATGTAGTCATAGCCTGTCTGCCTTCCCTGTAAGAGAAGATGGTTGAAATGATTTCTGAGGTCTTTTATAGTTCTGTGAGTCAGATGATCATTTTCATATCACTAACACTTACTATGCATTTTTCTGCATTTCAGCATCCTGTAATTTACTTAAATGTATGCTATGAAATGCTTTTCCGAAGTGACTTTACCCTCCATGATACCTTCTCTGTGTGTCTTCCCTCTTCCATTGATTTTTCTCTGGAACTATAGGCATTGATAGGGGTTTGGCTGAATAAAGTGCGGTGTAGGGGTGCCTGGCTGCCTCAGTCAGTAGAGCGCATGATTCTCAATCGGGGCTGTGAATTCAAGCCTCACGTGGTGTGTATAGATTACTTAACAGAAAAAAAAAAGGTGTGGTGCAACCAAACTATGGATTCATTTGCAATCATCTGGGTAGGATGTAGATTGTAGATACATTTCCAAAATGAGAAAAATATACACATTCCAAATGTTTGCTGCATAACAACGGTGAGGGTTTTAAAAACTATGGAAATTTTCATTTAACGTAACATTCGTTTTCTCAGGGAACTGGATTTGATGAGTGGATAAATGTTATGGAACAGAAGACATTACCTTTTTTTCTTACATTTTTGTGCAGTTTCTCAAAATTATTTTAAAATTGAAGAATCATATAGCGCCTGTAGTAAAATGTCCAGCCTGAGGTATTGTCACAAAAATTTCACAAACTCTCATACAATCAAACCTTTGATCATGAATCAGAACGGCTCCAGACCCCCCCGAAACTCCCTCATGTCTTCTCCCAGTCAGTTCCCCCACCCATTTCTAACTGTGCTGTTAATTTTTTATGAGCAAGATTACTTCTACAATATAAAACATCAAAGGAAAACAGCCTCCACGGATTTCATTCCTGTATTTATGCAATATCAAAACAACATAACTTATTCTAGAAACACAAAAGTGAATGTGGGTTCTTAACTCCGAGAAGCTCACAGGCTAATGACTGACTAATCAAGTATCAGAGCCCTGGTAGAAGCGTGAATCTAGTCCCACAGCGCAAGGGACCAGTCGGGGAAGTGAAGGCAAGTTTCACAGAAAAGTGGGGCTTTAAATATGAGCAGGAGCTGCCAGTCGACGGTCGCAGAGCGTCCAAGGCTAGAAAGAACCTTTGTCAGTGAGCACAAAAGAAAAGTAGCCCTTTAAGACACCAGTTTATGGGGCAGTCTGGTAACGGGTTAATCCTATTTGGTTTGGCTTCCGAAGCCGTCAATCAGAATGACGTCATTGTCGGTCAGGTTCCTCGGGAGGCGTACCTTTGCCAGCCCGGTAACGACGAAGAGGAAGTCTCGGGAAGCCATCGCTGGTTGCCCGGGAGGGGGAAGTCATGCACCCTGCAGAGGCTGGAAAGCCTTTAATTAAATTCAACCACTGTAAGAAATACATCTACAGCTTCAGCGTGCCCCAGTGCTGCCCCCTCTGCCAGCAGGTCATGGGCTCGAGGAAGCTGGAGGAAGCACCTGTGAGCATCTCCAATCCGTTTACCAATGGGCACCAAGAACAGTGTTCCTTCCTCCTCCGACCGACCCAAGGGACGTTTCTTAGGTACAGTGCTTAAGTGTTACATTGCATTCTGTAAACTTTTCCTTTTGTGTTGTAGTCCCCAAAACGTTCTAACACGTACTACCCAGCGTGAGGCTTAGTGGATCTCGCCAGTGTTTTGGCATTAAATCCTAAAATGAAGATCTACTCATTTCATAAAGATAGATGGTGTAGGTACTTTCCTAGAGCGTAATTGCAAGAATATATGACTATGTGAAGGTCAAACCTGCTTATACAATCGTAAGAGAGGAAAACTGATAGCTTGGAGCTTTTTTTTACCCATACAGTTTGCGCCAAGAGGCTAACTGGGAAAGTGACCCAGCAGCTACTCCAGTCAAAATAATTCCTTTACTTCGAGTGAGCCTGTAATTTCTGTGACAAGCAGGTACCTTGCACAAAAGCCTGAAGAATGGCCACATACAGACTATTCTGCGTGGTGGTGAGTTAAGGTGAAGACCAGAGCTGGTCTGCCTCAATTGTGGATGCCAGCTGCCTTTAAGAAAGATTTCAGAAATCAAAGGAAAGGACCTTACCCCCTTAGTGTCCCTGTGGAGTTCCAAAGGAAGCAGCCCAGCATGAGCCCGGTGTTGAGGGCACGGATGCTGAGGAACGATGGCACGTGCTTTAGGAAGCGTGTTCGTGAGCATCATTGTGGCCTAATGCCGAGACATCCTAGCCCTCGAGACCTCCCCTCTCCCAATACTCATGTGCCCTCAAGAGCGCTGGTTTGGGATAAGGCGGTTGGATCTGTCTATTTATTTCCCTGCCTACCAACTTCCTTAATTGCTTTCCTTCCTGTCCTTCTGTGGATGAAACGAAGCAAAGTGTGCAGAGTTTTGCATCCCTGACCCTTCCTGGAGGTCAAAGGATACAGAGAGAGTAGTGCAGGCCGTGGTGCCACAAAGCCCCCAATTCCTATCCTGTTTTCAGACCAGCTCCAGACCCTCTGGAGTCTCTGTTCCTCATCCACAAAATGAGGGTCCTGCTGACCTTGCAGGGTGGTGAGGGGCAGTGAGAAGGCGGATAAACATGGCCCAGGCACCAGTCACAAAGTTGAGCCACCATGCTCCTTTCCATGCTATTCTTTTCATACTCCGTTCAGAACTGGCAGAAACTTCCTTTCCCGTATCTAAATCCCAAACTGTTTCGTGAGAGCCCCTCATTCGTGCTAATTTGCTAACATTAACTGGCTGGATTCTGAAAGCTTTTGAATAAAGGGATTAAAGTTCAGAATTCATTCACTATAACATTGATTCATTCAACACATCCTTACCAAGCATCTGTGTGTGGGAAATGCTAGGGATGTCACAGTGAATGAGGCACAGCCCTGCTCTCTAGAACATGACAGGCTTTCGGGTTGGCCCCTAATAAGCATTTATTTACTCTGTGATGTAGCGATCCTTATGGGCCTGGCCTTCCTTGGCATTGGCAGAAGGGAGGTGGTGGTGTTGAAACAGCATCCCTCCCAACCTCTCAGGCCAGGACCTTCAGAACTCTAAGTAGTCCCCTGCCCACCAGACCTTCTAAGGCCAACTTCTAAACTGTTCCTTTCTCTCTCATCCAATTTCCAAACTCTCAGGACTGACTCCCGCTATTCACCTTGAGACAATTTCACCTACTTTGTAAAAGGGAGCCTTCAATGACCCAAAGAAATCAGTGAGGTTCTCATCAAACTAAGTGAAGATCTCTCAGGGCTGCCACATATGGTTGTACAGGTTGTAGACTGCACAAAGGTGCTTTGCCAAGGTGATTTTGGGTCCTGAAACTCAGTACACCCTATACCTAGGAGGCAAAACCTGCTGGGCAGAGCTGCATCTGCAAGAAAAAGAGAAACCTTTTCTTAACTTGCACAAGAGTTGTATGGGGGAGGGGTGGCTCTGCCACTGCCCCCATGACATGCTGCTGTAACATTCTATATTTTTTCCCCTTTAGAGCACTTATCTATTAAAAACTTGTTAAACTAAAGGTCTTCACTGGAAGCAAGCAAACTCCAAGAGGACGGAGACCTTGTCAGTCTTATTTCCTTGTGCTACTAGCCTTTTGCTTCAAATGACAGGCCCACAGTTCACACCCAATAAACATCTGTTGCCGGACTGAGAAATAACTGAAGGATGGGGGGAGGAGGAACACCTAGGATTTAGGCAGGAAACAAAGCACAGTGACACGCTCACGCAGTGATCTTCGGGTAGATCATGGGGTAAGTGCGGCACCACAGTCAGACTCTTACTGTGTCGCTCAGCTTCATTCTTATCCTCTGAACCCAGAGGGTCTCAAAACCCTCAAAGTGGCTGCAACGAGATGACCTGGGGGGTCACTCAGAAGGTGGTGCAGCCATTTGTGTTCTCAGTCATCTTAAAGCCTCGGACTGCTCGCTTTAGTGGGGAACCTACGGTCTGATGAAGGAGCTTTATTATTTAACAATAACCTTTGATTTATGTATTAAAATTAAAAAAATTTTTTTAATGTTTTTTTAAAAAATTTATTTCTGAGAGAGAGAGAGAGAGAGAGAGATAGTGTGAGCAGGGGAGGGTCAGAGAGAGAGGGAGACACAGAATCTGAAACAGGTTCCAGGCTCTGAGCTGTCAGCACAGAGCCCGACGTGGGGCTCGAACCCACGAACCGTGAGATCATGACCTGAGCCGAAGTTGAATGCTCAACCAATTGAGCCACCCAGGTGCCCCAGTATTAAACATTTTTTAATGTTTATTTTTGAGAGAGAGAGAGAGAGAGCGAGCGAGCACCTGAGCAGGGCACAGAAAGAGAGACAGAATCTGAAGCAGGCCACAGTCTGTGAACTGCCAGCACAGAGCCAGATGCAGGGCTCCAACCCACGGACCGCAAGGTCATGACCTGAGCTGAAGTTGGACACCTACCAAATGAGCCAACAATAACCTCTGATTCATTCGACACTTGTACATGGCAGGCACTCAACAGGTATTTTATTCTTGCAACCAGCTTGCTAGGAGGTTTATGATATTCCCATTTTCCAGATGAGGAAACTGAGATCAGAGAGAGAAAGTGACTTGCTAACGTCCCCGTGCTAGTAAGTGACGGCCTGGGATTGTACATCAAGGTTAAATCATTTGGAATCATAGATTTAATGAACAGTCTCAGGTAAAGAGTAATTTCAGGAAATAAGGGCTCTCCAAGAAAAGTGGGTGTGGCTCTAAAGCCCAAAAGACTCTCCTTTAGTTTGGAAGGTAGAAGCCACTGAGATGCACTCAGGATCCTCTCCCCGGTCAGCCTGTAAGCTCACCTACAGGTGCAAAGAATGAGGAGCCACTTCAGCACGTGGCTGCCCGCTGCGCCCCTCGGCTGGGCAGACAAGTCAAGCTGACTTTATGCTCCAGCAGCACTGGCCCTCCAGCCACCGCCTTGCGGGGAGTGGGGGGCAAGAAAATCCAGCTGGGGGCCGGTGGGGGGTATTTTCTACCTCACATGTACTCTTGGCTCAACCAGTTTTGAAACTGCTTCCACTCACGTGGCCACTGATGCTAAGTTTTGGCACCGGCCATGATCGTTCTCCTACCTTAAATACGGACTCTTCTCGCCAGTCGTGTGCAAATGAGAAAAAACACAAAACGTGTTTCTTTCAGGGAGTACGATGGAAGGTCTGACCTTCACGTTGGAATAACCAACACAAACGGTGAGTGCACCGTCACGGATTTTTGTTTTTTAAAGCTTAAAACGTCCCCACAATCTCCAGCTAGGGGAGAGTGGTATTTCTAGAGGAAAAGTGATCATGACAGCATTTACTTGGGGAATTCCTCTTTCCCCTGGGTGCTCATACTGTACCGTTAGGTGGGGGCTGCTACCCCCACGAGAGAAATAGTTGACTTTACAGTAACTTAGTACTACTGATGATGCTAAATATTTGAAAGTTTTAATGTTTTCTCAGCCAAGAGTATCACCATGCCTGTTTTGTTGGTTTTTTAAAGAGAGGAAGGTCTTCTGATCTCTTGGGCATGTGGTGGGTAGAACATCCGGTCCGCAGGAAAAGGGCCTGGGCCCCCAGTCACAGGGGGCCTGGGGCCTGGGGGCGGTGAGCCAAGCCAGGCGGCTGAGGCTGTGATCACGGCCCGGCAGGTCAAGGCTGACGGCAGCCTTTCTCCACCTGCTCGAGGTGGGAGAAACTGACCAGTGAACAGAAACCCAGGACTGGACTTCTGAACTCCGAGTTACCCACATGAGCAAATTTACCGCCCAGTCCACCAGGGGAGATTTATTGCGGATGTAGGGGAAGAAGACAGACCCATTTGTAAATAGAAAGCTTGAACAAAAAATATTTGGAGATGATTATCCTGGCGTCTGGCGTCGTTTCCATTTCCTGGGGGCCAACCTGACGGTGCGGAAGAACAGGTGGAGCCAGAACCGAGCTTCCCTGGAAGAGCTTTGCTGAGCACCCGGGAGGCAGAGGCTCCACCGCCCTGGGACCTGCTCCCTGTCAGGTGGGGGGCTGCCTCCCGGGCTTGCTCCTGCAGGAGATTCTGCGGCCTCTCGGTCTGCTGCTCTGCGGCAGTCATCCGAAAGCGCATCCTGAGTTTCGGTTGTGTGGCTTCCCCCGGAAGCTCAGCCTCTGAACCCACGGGGTCTAGACAGAGATGCGTTTCCCCTTAGGCTTCCGTGTGACTCCAGTTTTGTTGCAGGGGTTGTGTATAATTACACCGCGCACGGGGTCCGGCGAGACGAAGCAGGGTGGGAGCAAAGTGTGAGCATCCCCTTGGTGCAGCCTGGCATGTTTGGACTGATGGGTCAGTGGGACAAGTACCTGGAAGAATTCTCCGCCTCGGGAGCCTGGCTGCCTCAGAGGTACGGGGCTGCGGGGACCACGCCCGTGTGACCGCTGCTCGGAGGGCTCTTAAGCGGTTTAGCTCACGGTGAGCCTGTACCAAGCTAGTAGTACCTGTAACAAAGTTTAAACAGGGGTCGCATTACTTTGGGTTTTCTGCAGAACGTCTTTTTTTTTTTTTTAAATAAATATTCATTTTAGAGAGAGAGAGAGCATGTAAGTGGGGGAGGGGCAGAGGGGGGACAGAGGATTCAAAGTGGGCTCTGCAGTGACAACAGCAAGCCTGATGTGGGTCTCGAACTCATGAGCCCTGAGATCATGACCTGAGTCAAAGACGCTCAACCGACGGAGCCCCCCAGGGGCCCCAGAATCACCGCATCTTAAGAACTAAAAGGACCATAGCTTAGTACTCCAGTTACTGGACTAGGTATTTTACACATTCAACATTTAATATGTACAGCAAGAGCCATTTGATTCCCTTAAACATTTTTTAATTGTTTAAAATGTAAAAATATCTAACGCTTTTTTTTTGATTTAGCAAATTTGAAATTTATTTCTCAATTTCTTGCTCCCTCAACACTTTAGATATATAGCATACTTGTGAAGCTAAATTGTTTTGAGGCTCTCCTTAAGCTAAGTTTAGACACTGGGATACCCTAAAACGTGGAAGTGGAGCTCCATTTCTAGAACGTCAGCTCCCAAAGCTGGCAGTTTCTGTACAATGTGAGTCTGCACATGTAGACATGTCCACTCCTATCTCATCTAAGTTGCAAGTGGACATGGCCCAAGCCACCAAGCGTCCCTCAGAACTGCACCTCTGGGAGCTCTGTCACCAAGGGGGTCGGACACATAGGGGCCCAGTGCACTGAAAGCCCAATTTCAACTCTGCAAGTCCTTCAGCAGCTTCATGGCCTGTTCCTAAGCAGCCTTTTTTAATTTTTAAAAGAATGTTTAATGTTTATTTATTTTTGAGAGAGAGACAGAGTGTGAGTAGGGGAGGGGCAGAGAGAGAGGGAGACACAGAATTCAAAGCAGGCCCCAGGCTCCGAGCTGTCAGCACAGAGCTGATGTGGGGCTTGAACTCACCAACTGGGATCATGACCTGAGCTGAAGGCAGACGCTTAACTGACAGAGGCACCCAGGGGCCCCGTGAGCAGCTTTTAAATCTAAGCCTTCCCTCCTCAACACCCTTGTTTTGTAAGGTATGAAGAAGACCATCACAACTGCTACAGTTACACCCTCACGTTCATTAACTGCGTTCTGACCGCAGAAGGCAAGGGGCAACTGGACAAGGGTGAGTTCACGGAGAAGTACGTGGTTCCGAGGACAAGGAAGGCTTCCAAGTACATCACCCTCTACCGGGCGATAGAGGAGCATGGCTTCTATGTGACCGACCGTCCTGAGGAAGAGACAGACCCTCCTGAGGGGGGCGGTGTGTGCTGAGTGTGCCGTGTGCCAGCAGAGGGGCAGCTCAGGACTTCCTACCGTTAGAAGACACTAGGGATTTCTACGGGGGCTAAACTGTGGTTAGTATGACTTTACTTTTAGCAAATTTCCACTCAATGCAATATAAGAATTTATAAAATTAATAAAGATTGCCCTGTTTTTAAAAAAATGTTTTATTTATTGTGTGTGTGTGTGTATGTGTGTGTGTGTGAGAGAGAGACAGAGAGAGAGTGTGCATGTGAATATGAGGAAGGGGAAGGGCAGAGAGAGGGAGAGAGAATCCCAAGCAGGCTCTGTGCTGTCAGACTGAGTCTGACCCACGGCTCGATCTCACGAATTGAGTCAAAATCATGACCTGAGTCAAAATAAAAATCAAGAGTCAGTTGCTTAACCGACTGATCCACCCAGGTGCCCCTATAAGGGATTTTTTTTTTTTTTTAAGAGAGAGCATGAGCTGGGGGGAGGGGACAGAGAGAGGGAGGGAGAGAATTTTAAGCAGGCCCCATGGAGTGTGATATGGGGCTTGATCCCATGACCCTGGGATCATGACCTGAGCCAAAATCAAGAGTCGGATGCTCAACCGACTGAGACACCAGGCCCCATACCCTGGGTTGTAATGGATTACAACTAAATTATTCTCATAATGGTTCGAATTTTAAACTGAGATTCCATGATACAGCAGAGTGGCAGCATTTTTATTTACAGAACAATGAAAACTATTCCTATAATTAAAGCTGAACAAATTCACCTTTCTGTGTGACTCCAGAAAGTGGGAATTTGTAGAAAGGTGAGCAAGACACAATTAATGAAGTAAATTCACTGGATTGTTTTTATTTAAAAAGCACATGGTAGTCTTCTCACAGCAAGAGTGAAAGAAAGAGAAGAAAGAAGGAAAGAAATAAGGAAAGCAAGCAAGCAAGGGTCTTGGAATCTAAGAAAACATAAAGACTAATCTCAATTAGCCTTTATGAGCATATATGCAAAGTGGATGGCAATTCCTCACATCATTCTGTTTCCCTCTCATTTTGCCTGACCTGACATGAGATTGGGGTGTTGAGTTTGCCAAGGCAAAGTACATCCCCTGCCTACTTTATTATCTTTTAAACTTTATCTATTTATTGAAGTCACCTCTACACCCAGTGTGGGGCTCGAACTCATGACTCCGAGATTAAGAGTCACATGCTCCACTGACTGAGCCAGCCAGGAGCCCCTCTACTGTCTGCTTTAAATGCAGAATTCAGGAAGGATACAATGAAAGGTGGACTTCTTTCTCTAACACCTTCAGAGGAAGCAAGGGAACAAGTGGGAGGGGTAATTATAAAGAAATGAGGTGACTTAACAACCACATCCTAATTTATATGCGCAAATAGTCACTGGACTTTAAATAGCCAAGGAGCAAAACGTTTCAGCATTCCTCTCTGGAAACTGCTTCCAGAGTTCACTTTTTGACCAAATGCGATATACAGCCACATCCAATCTTATGCCCCAGCAATGGCACCAAATAAATGATGTCTAATTTCTAAAAACCAAATCCATCTTCAAGGAGTCAATAATTTACTCATAATAAAGATATTCAGGGGCGCCTGGGTGGCTTAGTCGGTTAAGCGTCCGACTTTCGCTTAGGTCATGATCTCGCGGTTCGTGGGTTCGAGCCCGGCGTCGGGCTCTGTGCTGACTGCCGGCTCAGAGCCTGGAGCCTATTTCAGATTCTGTATCTCCCTCTCTCTCTGACCCTCCCCTGCTCATCCTGTCTCTCTCTCTATCTCCTAGAAATTAAAAAAAACAAATAAATAAAATAAAGATATTCAGAAACCTTGCTACAGATCCTTAAAACATTTTTCCAAGGAGGCATTTGGGTCATGTTTCAGAACTTGGAAAATTCAGTGGGGAAAAAAATGCACGGGACACCAACATTTGCATTTATAAGTTCAGGTCCTTTGAAAAACAAAACTTCCCACCCAGAATATGATACTGCTTTCAACAGAATCGTGACTACTATTCTGCGGTGTTCAAGAAGTCATAAAGGCTTCACTGGGTAAAGGTGACAAATCAAGTGTTGAGTTTGGGACATGTTCCAATTTGTCCGCATTCTCCTAACACACCATTTTAGGACTCTACTTCTCTGGTCCAGTTCTTTACCCAATTACTGATGATCAGAGCAGCTGTAATTAATGAGTATTGGGGACTCATACTTGAGTAAACTTCTTAATCTTTCTTCCCTTTTAATCCTTAAGGCCACCTCAAGAAGTAGGTACTAACAATATGCCCAATTTACACATGAAAAGGGAAACTGAGGAAAAGCCTTGCCCAAAGTCACACAGTAGGAAAAACCAGAGGTCAGGTCTAGGTTTGACTGCGAAGTCCATGCACATAACCACTGGACTACCTGCCAGCCTGAAATCAACCAACGGTACCCAGGGTGGGCGGCAACTGGGTCACCCATTTGCCACCATTAGAGAAGATAAAGGAGAAAATAAACATTTCGCTTTCATCGACATTCAAATATGGGATGGAAATAAATGTCATAAAAAATCAGATAAAAGAAGAAGGGTAAGTGTTAAAAATGCCAATTTCCTGCTCTCTTGGTGATGCATTCCTTGATTTTCAAACAAAGCTTTCACGGTCTCCAGTCCCTGTTTTAGGGGCTGCCCTCCAACCCGAAGGTGACAAGGCAGTAGTCAGTCTGTTTCTTCTTTCACTTCAGCAGGCTGCAAATTCCCTCATAAGAATCACAGTACCGCCTTACAAACTGCACCCCTGATGAAGGAAATTAAGCACTGACACACCACCAAGAGATGGCAATGTTGCTCAGGTTTGCAGAATTATGAACTGAGAATGCTCCCATTAAGCTTATCATACCAGCGGGGCGCCTGGGTGGCTTAGTCGGTTAAGCGTCCGACTTTCGCTTAGGTCATGATCTCGCGGTTCGTGGCTTCGAGCCCCGCGTCGGGCTCTGTGCTGGCTGCCAGCTAAGAGCCTGGAGCTGGTTTCAGTCTGTGACTCCCTCTCTCTCTGACCCTCCCCTGTTCAGGCTGTCTCTCTCTCTCTCTCTCTCTCCTAGAAATAAATAAAACATAAAAAAAAAAAAAAGCTTATCATACCAGCTAAATGCTACCTGAAGGACGAGGAGAGTCAGTATTGGCACCAACTCTGCCTCCCAGAAGAGTTCTCCCTGGCACCCCCTTCCCCCCACAATGCACCTCTTCGTCTCATCGTCTAGTGCTGCCCTGCACACACATCCAGTTCTCTTCAAACCTCACGCAATGACTGCTGGGCTCCTTTTCACTGCAAGGTCATAAACCCTGAAGCTGCTCAGGGTTAACGGATTTGAAAGTCTATAATGATCCACCCAAAGCATTTCCCCAAAGCCTTTAGGGCGTGCACGGAATTACTCCTATAACCAGGAAGACCCAATAAGCATTATTTTAGAAAAAACACACAAGGGCCATTTCTGGCTCCACTTGCACAGGAGGCGCAAGTTCTCCCCATCTCCGGAGCCGTCTTCACCACTTTATCTCCAACTATTTTTCTGTCACCTCTTTCTCCTCCACTGTGTCACCTACCAGGGCATAAAATAGGCTTTGCGTTTCCTAGAGAAAACAATTATGGCAGTGCTTATACTTTTGGTTTATCTGAAAGGGGAAAAAATTACACTTGCTTCATGCCAGACCCTTCCATTTAGTCTGCAAAACACACTCAGCCGGCTGCAGGGTCTCCATTTCACAGGCGAGGAAGCAAAGGCTCAGAGTGATAAGGGAAGGCTCCCAAGGGTTCCTGAGCGTAGACTTGGATTTTGGACCTAGGTTTTTCTAATTCCACTCTTTCTACTTTATCAGAAGGTGCCATTTAAAGGTTAGGAAGAGGGTCACCTAGTGGCTTAGTTGGTTAAGTGTCCGACTCTTGATTTTGGTTCAGGTCATGATCTCATGGTCAGTGAGTTCAAGCCCCACACTGGGCTCTGCAATGTCAGTGTGGAGCCTGCTTGGGATTCTCTCTCTCTCTCTCTCTCTCTCTCTCTGTGCCCCTCCCTAGCTCTCTCTCAAAATAAACAAATAAACATTTAAAAAAAATAAAAGACTATTTACCTGTGAAATAGTTTCTGAAAATGTAGAGATTCTAAAAAATCTTAAATGCTTGCAACCTTTCATTTTTTAAAAGAGTGAATTACCTTGAAATTAAAAAACTCTACTTCTTAGTTTAAGTTTCAGAAATGTGCTTTGTCATATCATGCATTCGTAAGGCATCCCTGTATTACACAAGATGGTAGAAAGACTAAGTTTTTTCAGCTTATATATAAAAAAAAAAAAGATTGAAGATAAATCAAGCATTAGATAGCTCTCAGTTTTAGAAATGGACCTCCATGGGGCGCCTGGGTGGCTTAGTCGGTTAAGCGTCCGACTTTCGCTTAGGTCATGATCTCGCGGTTTGTGGGTTCGAGCCCGCGCCGGGCTCTGTGCTGACTGCCAGCTCAGAGCCTGGAGCCTGTTTCAGTCTGTGACTCCCTCTCTCTGACCCTCCCCTGCTCATGCTGTGTCTCTCTCTCTCTCCTAGAAATAAATAAAACATTAAAAAAAAAAAGAAATGGACCTCCGTTTTAAGGAGGTTAATATTCATAGTATAATTATTGAGTCTGTAATCAGATTTTTCATGTTGGTTTAATCCCCGCCAAGTGTAATGTATGAATCACTTTATAGAACTGAGTCTCCTTACAGGAGAACGTAGGCCAGTAGAGGATTTCCCCTCATAGTCTGGGAATGAAGTCGGAAAAATGCAGCCTCTGAAACTGAAGCTAAGAGTCAATGTACAGTAAGTGACTGCACACATCTCTGCCTTAAGATGATGCGTAATGGTGGGTCTTAAGACAGAACTTCCTCTTGCCTCCCCAAGTGAATCAGCATAGCTGGAAATTACTGGAAGTCCATCATGAGCCAGGCATGCTAATATGCATCTTGTAAGGGCCAAGCCACTTAATCTTCCAGCAAGCCTCTGGGCATCATTATTATTTTTAATTACTTTTTTCATGGAGGGGAGATTCTTATCACATAAACCTATTTTAAAGGGGACAATTCTGCACTTAGTAGATTCAGTGTTGTGCAACCACCACCTCCACTTCCATAAACGAGAGTCTGGACCCACCAAGCAGTTGCTCCCTAGTCCTCCTCCCCCACCGCTCCTGGTACCCACTGATCTGTGTTCTCCACGGATTTATACCTGGAATCAGAAACTAGGTGGTATTGTGTATCTGACTTCCTTCTTTCACTTGATAGGTGTTCGAGACCCATCCACGGTGCGTGTACCAGCACGTCACTCCTTTTTGTGGCTGAACAGTAGTCCCTTGTATGTGAATGCTGATTACATTAACTCTATTTTATAGATGAGGAAACAGCTTCAGATCACACAGCTCGTAAAGGGATGAGTTGGGATGCAAACCTGTGTCTGACTCCAAACCAAGGAGACTTAGCCATCTTGTCATCCAGCCAAGGCCAATCAAAGAGACCAGGCAAGTGCTGACAGCCAGTCTCAACATTTTAAAAGTCCTGAAGATTGGGGGCAACTGGGTGGCTCAGTCGGTTAGGTTAAATGTCCAGCTCTTGATTTCAGCTCAGGTCATGATCTCAGGGCTTGTGGGATCGAAGCCAGTGTTGGGCTGTGCGCTGACAGTGAGGAGCCTGCCTGGGATTTTCCGTCTCCCTCTCTCTCTCTCTGCCCCTCCCCTGCTTGTGCTCTCTCTCTCAAAATAAATAAAAATACAATAAAAATAAATCCTGAAAACTGTAAGCTACTGAGTCTAACCTGAGGAGGTGGTGCCTTAAAGGCTGGGCAGTTTGCAATGCAGAACCATTTATCGGCGCCCCATTGCTAGTCTAGCCGTGGGCTCCTCAGATGGCAGGATGAAGGTAAGGCAGTTCATTGTGCTGACAGAACAGCCCTTCTGGCCACCGAAGGCCCTCAGTTCTCCACTTTCTCTGCACAAGCCATACCTGCATGTTATAGGAGGGGCCTGACTTCCACAAACGCATTTCGGTTCTCACCCCAGACTTCGCTCTAAATATAAATAAACTGACATTGTGTCTTTTTGGTCTCTTGCCAGCTTGGTGGGCTTGCATCAAGCCTGGGAAGGGAGGGGAAATTCCATCACATGTCCAGTGCTTCTTGAGCATCTGACTTTGCCTAAGGTCATGATCTCACAGTTTGTGGGTTTGATCCCCACATCGGGCTCTGTGCTGACAGCTTGGAGCCTGGGCAGGAACCTTCTTCGGATTTTGTGTCTCCCTCTTTCTGCCCCTCCCCTGCTTGTTCTCTCTCTCAAAAATAAACAAACATTACAAAGAAACCGAAAAGAGGGCTGAGATTTGACTGGTTCCTTTGTAGAAGGCTCACTCCATTACCTCACCTTCAATAAAATTATCTCTGTGAGACTAATAACAAGTTAAGAACCACACAGTGGTCCCAGGTTCGTAAGTGGGGTTCAGAGACGATCCTCATGGAATCTGGCAACCTCCTGAAGATTATGCCGAGACCAGATGCAAGAGCACGTTCCTGGTGGGGGCCCAGGCTGCACCCCAACACTGAGGCGGGGGGCCACCAGCCAGCTGTTATCAGCACGTTCCCAGCCCTGCCGGCAGTGCTGGGCAGCCTTCCGTTCTAACCTCCACCCAGGCCCTAACAGGGCCACATTTCTGACTTCGCATGCTTTTCTAGGTTGGTGTCACTTTAGATGTGGAGATCTCGTAAAGGTGCTAAATAGGACCGAGAGCTCTCGGGTCGAGTCCCCCGCTTGTACTCTGTGGCAGTGGCGTGAGGTGGTCACATCTCTGAGCCTCAAACCTTTGTCCTATGCAGGCTCCCACTATTTGAAGTCCAAAGTGTGTTGTGTGATTCTAAGATTTATACCTTAGTATTTCATGATTTATGTTATGATTTTAAATGGCGCTTTTATTTTTCAATTTCAATTTCAATTGTTCATTTATCTATAGTTGTTGAAGTAAAACTGACTTTCTATATTGGGAAAAAAAAAGTCTGTTGTGTGATAAGCCAGAACACAGGGGTCTGCCCCATCTTAAACCCCCATCTGAATATTTGCTATAACAATATGCAAAAAAATAAATAAATAAAAAGGTATATTGGCTATCCAAATACAGAATAATGAGTATAGGAGTCTGCAGCAAAATTGTTTAGGTTCTGAGTGCCCAGACCATAGGCCCCCCGATGCTTGTGCTGTTTAGGTGTGTGATGCATGGTCACATCATTTCTCCCAGTTTATTAAGTAAAAAAGTCTCTTAGGGAAGTGGAAAAGCCCATGAAGAAAGTAAGTGATTTTTTTAAAAAAGTTTATTTATTTGAGAAAGAGAGCATGCAAGCAGGGCAGGTGCAGAGACAGGGAGAGAGAGAATCCCAGGCAGGCTCCATGCTATCAGCACAGAGCCCAAGGCAGGGCTCGATCCCACAAACCGTGAGATCATGACCTGAGCTAAGATCAAGAGTTGGATGCTTAGCGGACTGGGCCACCCAGGTGCTATGAACGTGGGGGGAGTTTTAAAGGCCCAAGAAAATTCCCTTTATTAGGAAAAAAAAAATCAGAAGTGAGAGTTGAGAAAGGTGGTCCTATAAGATATAACCTTGGCCACGTATGTGTTCCTCCTTTTTTGTTTTTTATTTTTTTTGCACTGGGTAACGAAACACAATTTGTAAAAAGTGTTGGTTCCACAAAGTTCCACGGCGTTCTTGAGTGTGGCGTGCTCTTATAAAGCCAGTGAAGTTCTGTATGGACGGTGGGGGGCCAGTTGGCGTGGTGCCACTGGGCACGGGCTGGTGCAGTGGGCAGCTCAGATGCCTTGGGAGACCTGGGTGGGGGTGTGTGTGTGTGAAGAACTCCAGTTTTAAAGCAAATCTCAAAGGTTCGAGATTTAAGAACCGCATAAAACATGCTTTGAAGAGAGTGGGTGAAGCAACTTCTGCTCCGTGAGGTGGCAGCATGTCCCCAGTGAAACTCAGCCATGCCTAAAGGCGGTTTTATCACAGCGAATTTCCAATCTTGCTGAACTGGAGCTTTTTTCTAAAAGCACATGCCATCTGTTACATTTATTTCAGAAGGGAAGAAAAAAGGGCCAGGACAGGGGCGCCTGGGTGGCTCAGTCGGTTAAGTGTCCGACTTCAGCTCAGGTCATGATCTCACAGTTCGTGGGTTCGAGCCCCACGTCGGGCTCTGTGCTGACAGCTCAGAGCCTGGAGCCTGTTTCGGATTCTGTGTCTCCCTCTCTCTCTGACCCTCCCCTGCTCATGCTCTCTCTCTCTCTCTCTCAGAAATAAATAAAACATTAAAAAAAAAAAAAAGAAAAAAGGGCCAGGACATAATACATCTAAAGACAAGCCAATACTGCTTTTAGCTGGTAACTGTGAGGCACATGTAACCCAAAACCTTTGCTGGTACATTGTTCCAGAACCCCAGGGCCCTTGGGAAATGCTGAGGAGTGTCTGGCCCGCTGCAGCGTGTTCAGATGGTGTACATGAAGAGGGAAAATCTTTCCTACAAGGCTTGTTTAAAGGTGATGCTTTTGGGCATCCTTCTAGAGCTTTCAGTTACAAGTAATTATCTCTGTAGTCTTGTGGCTTTTCTACATCTTTACTGTAGCCTTCACATGAAGGGGTCACTACAACCTTGAAGGCACATTAGCAGATGATAAAGTATGTGATGTGGAGCTCTCACACGATGACAGAACTGTGAAGGATTCACGGGAGAGTTGTTACCATCAAGGCATATGATGCACTGATCAGGCGTGGAGAGAAGCGTCACCACAAATGACAAATGAAATAGGGAAAAAACGGTGCCTGAAATTTTTGCTGACTTTCAGAGTTTTGAGAAAGTGATGAGGCTTGAAAACAAAGTCTTTGACTTTGCTAAGGAGCCTGGTGAGGGCAGAGTGGGTAGTAAAAATGTTCGCTAACGAAGAGCAAAAAGGCTTATTACTAAGAAGCTCTTTCAAACTGATGATCATTACTGGTCTGCATCAAAGGGAAAAATAGGAGCTCCCTTACTTGAAGGCCAAATCTTTAAAAATGTAGATCGTGCAGATCTAACGCTTCTGTTGTGAGAGCAGGATGATGACGGGAACGGAAGGAAGCACCACGTTCCAAAACACAACGTCAGGCGGAATCTCAGGCCGTTGGGGCTCTGAGACCACGTGTCACGGGAACACGAACATTCCAGCTCTCACCGTCCACTTCCGGGTATGCGGTGCCAATGCAGCCACTGTCTTGAATTTGGACACTGGACGGATCTCAGACATCTGCTTCCCTCAGGCTGTGGCTGGTTCCCCCGTGCTCATCTTCCCCTCCACCCCTGCCGCCCTGCAAAACCGTCACTGGTGCGTAACCAGTTTGAAAAAGGCTTTGTTTATTGAGCTAACCTCATTCATCATGTATCTTCATACATTACTTCACTACCTATTTTTATTTTACAAGTTCACTGAAGCAAGATGCAATTTTTATCTAATACTGTATAATATTGTTGTGTACTGGACGCTAACGTGCCCATTGGTGAGCTCACTGAGAGTTCAAGATTAGGTAATGATGTTTTTGAAAAGGCTTTATGATACAGAACTCCTTGACAGGCAGTAAGTGGATTTTTAAGTGTTTGAGTAATTGGTTGAAGTTCTTAGATAAGAGGAGACTCATCATTTTTTCCATCTAACGTACGGACACACAGGGTCTTACAATCCCCAAATCTCGTCTCCGGATATGAGTAACAGGAGACGCACGCGTACAAAAGTGCTTGGGAACCTGTACCGGGCCACACAAATGTAAACTACTGTCATTTTCAGGTAAAATCAGAGAGTAGCAGAGTTTCCTTGCGGCTGGAAGAGTCCTCCTAGAGCTCATCTAGCCCAGCGCCCTTACTGAATGGAGGAGGACGCAGGCCCACAGACGCACAGCCCAGCACCGGTCAGGCTCAGCGCCTTACTCAGGATCAGAGTCTGAAGGCCAGCACGACACTCTTTGTTCTCTCCTGTGTCAGTTTATCTTTTGAAACAGGAATCGCTTTTTGGTGCTGGGAGGGCCATCCCCTTGATAACTTTTCAATTCTTGGTGATTATCATAAGAGGACTTTTTACCTCACTCAGAACTTGGCTTATGTAGGAGACTCAACAGTATTTGTTGGTAAACCAGAATTCTGAGGTTGAATTGTTAAAGTTCGTCTTGGTCACTCCTCTCTCGTGAAGAAACCCAACGGCTGAGAATCACCTCCTGCAACCAGTCAAAGCAAAAAGGTGACTAAAAATTTCAACATCAGAAATGGAAGAACATGCTAGGTGGGTGACATCATGGCAGCGTTTCACAAAGAACGGTCTGTACACTGATGACACCTGTTCTTTGTCACTGAAACATCTGGGGAAAAGTGAAGGGAGGCGGCACACACCTCATACACAAATACTACCCTCACAACCACACAGAGATTTTAAAAGCTAAACTAGCCTTGGCCTTGGCATCCCACTGGCACATTTCAGGAACGGGAGCATGAAAGCCAGCATTTACCATGAGAGCCACATCTGAGACGGTGCTGGGGGATCTGGGCCGCACTGAGAAGGGGGAAGTGGACCTGGGCTGGCGTTTAACGAACAGCTAACCTAGTGGACACGGGCAAGACAGACTGGTCAGATGGGGTGCTGAGGCCGACTGGAGACTTGGGGGGCTGTAGAGGGACAGGGTGGTGTGAACAAGGGGACGGGGTGCAACGTTACAGATGGCAGAGGACGAGGGCGGCTGCATGTGGGGAGGAGTCACAGGCAGAGGGGACGGGCAGAAACAGCAAGTAATCCGCGGGGAGAGCCTGATGAACGTGGCGGTCCTGCTAGAGAAAAACTCGCCAGGAAGACTCAGGAGCCAGATGAGAAGTTCAAGGAGGGAGTGAGCTGGTAGTGACACTGCAGTTTCTGGGAATGGGGCCTGGGAGAGGCCTGGCCAGAAGGTCCCAGGCTGTCTGTGAGAGCAGTTTCAGCTGAATGGTGGGGACGGAGGCCAGGTGACATGGCAGGTAAAGCAGCAGCAGGAGTTAAGGGGCAGTGAGAGCGGGCAGGAAGAGGACCTGTGGGACTTCCCGTTACCAAAGCAAGGTTTTCCTTTCTTTACCTGGGACCATGTGCTCCAGAGGACACAATATGGCGGACAGAATCTTTGGGATGCCCTGAATCTGTCTCTGAGTGTGCCTACCTGAACTTTGATTCGTTTCATACACTCTGGCGACTCCATCTCTTTGTCAGTCATGGTAGAGGGTTTAATCAAATAGCACAGCATGAGTTCCTATCGAGAAATGAAGAACAATCTCTACATCGCGCACAGTAACAACACACATCTGGGGGCGTCAGCAGGAAGTGCGGGCAGTCTCCGTGCCCTCCCGCTGGGTGCTCCTGGAAACTCACAAACCACATCGGTTTCCTCCAGGAACACACCTGGGCCCGGGATCTAGACTGAGGACCAGTCCCATAAAATGGGTGCAAAACTACTGGAAACAGTATATATAGATTCCCTATTTCTAAAAGGTAAAGCTACTTTTTACAGGCTAAACCTAAGCAGCTTCACCTGCATGCAATGCAGTCACCCCCCACCTCCGCTGGGCCTTCGGGCCCCACCTCTCACGGCGCCTCCGGCAGCAGTGGGACGAACCGGAGGGGGCTCGCCGTCTGTTCGGTTAGCACGTTACTGAGTAACAGCGAACACACAAAGCTTTCATCCTTTGTAGTCCTGGCATAGGATGAAATTTCCCTCCGGTCTTGACTGCAGCAGGATAGAGCCGGAGACGAGTCCCGCAGTCACACGACTCTGGGTCTGAATTCCCATTCTGCATATAAACTGCATGATCTTGGGTATGCACCTTAATATCTCTGACTCTGATTCCTCACCCTTAGGGATGAGGACACCAACAGGTGGTGAGAAAACATGTACGGTGTTTAGCTATAAATATTAATTCCGTCCTCTCGCTTCAAGAGATCTGCTAGCTCTGAAAAGAAATCAATGTTTTGACTCCCTTGTGAATGTGGGTGACTGACTTTTGAGCGTGGGCTGATGGCCGCCCCAGAATGGGAGGCAATGCTCCTCTACATCAATCACTAGGGATCTTTGAGGCTCAATTTGTGGCGCTCAGTACCAGAGGGTGGGGGCAGGGGATACGAGGGGAGGTCAGCTTCTAGCCTCACCTTTTAGAACCTCACTGGTAGGAACGCTGTGAAGTTCCTACAGATGACTGCTATGATTCTACTACATTCAAGAAAAAAAAAATCAACCATTTAAGTGACACGTGAATGCCAAAGCTGATGTCATTACCTTGGAGACATTAACTGAAACTCTGCTCAAGGCAGCCAGTGACCTCCAGCTGAAAGGTCTGCGAAGAGAGCCCTCAAAATCGTCGTTGACTAACTCAATAATGACCGAGTAACTGAAAGACACACAGAGGGCATTAAAAAGCATGAAATCAACCTCTTTAAAAAGAATAATGCTTGTTCCACCAAGAACAAAGATACAGAAAATACTATCTACATTGCCTCATTCTAAATTCTCCTACAATGTTATTGGGAAAAACATTAATGAAAAACTCCCACTTTATATTACAATCTTTCAGGCTGATCTCAACACTGATAAGGAGGGAACAGGAATACTTCGCCCAACAAGCAAGCTGTGAATTCATTCAATGGTTTAGATATTCACTGATATTAAGATAACAATTATTGCATAGGTTAACTCAATGTGTAATACTAAAACGTAACCTATTTATTACTATGTACATAGTACAACATTAGTGTATAAGCCAAAGTTGCAGAGCATCTATTCCTAACAGGCCAAGAGAAGCAGGATTGTAATTGTTTCTGTGGCACCGATAATTATACTGGAGGTCAGAAATTTCCTCCTGTCCTTTGAAACTACTGCCTTATTAAAAAAAAATCACTGCAGGGGCACCTGGGTGGCTCAGTTGGTTGAGCATCCCAGTTTGGCTCAGGTCATGATCTCATGGTTTGTGAGTCGAGCCCCACGATGGGCTCACTGCTATCAGCCCGTCAGTGCAGACCCTGCTTCAGATCCTTCTCTCTGCCCCTCCCTTGCTTAACACTCTTACTCAAAAAAGAAATAAAACATTAAAAAAAAAAAAAATCACTCCAAACCTTGCATGGTAAAATGGAGGGCCTTTTCGATACAACACTGCAAAGAAAAAGAGAGAAAATGTATAACCTCTTGGAATCAAAATCTTACTTTATTACTGATGTTTCCTCTTCTCCAAAGAGACATAAATACCCAATTATCTGTACATGGTTATCTGCAATATGTCCAGTCATCTATTTTTAAAACCCAACTATTTTTTTTTCCCCTTGGAACAAAATGCAATTAGTAAAGCAAATCTGTGGCCAGGACCCTAACATTCTCACACCACCCTCAGCCCACAAATGAAATCCAAACTCAAATACAAGTGACTTTTGTCTTGCCTCTGGTCTTACAATCTCCAGAGGGAGAATGTGAAATAATGTCACAACATGTGAAGTTCATATAATGCGGACCAACATTTTGTTATTAATTTCACATCAGAGTAATTCAAAGTGTCTGAGCTACTCTACTCTGGCCAGGTACCAATTGACTTGAGTGTTGGTAATAGAGATGAGTCACCACACACGCCACTTGTGGAATTCAGTCTGCCCTACGGATTTAATCTATGGAGGTCAAAAGCCAGTGCCCAAACGAGCCTGGAGCAGGGACTCTGCCACGTGGACTACACAGGGGATCCTTCCGAGGCCCATAGTCTGTGGAGGGAGTAGCTATTTGTTCATCAAACCTTGCTCTCCTCTCTTTCCAGGCACACGGCCAGACCATGTCTCTGTTTCCCAAGCAGCCACGCTGGTCATAAAACTCTCCCACGTACCAAGCCTGTGCTTATTCCTTTTTGAAGGTGACCTTGAAAGGCATGTGGTGAAGACACGGAGCTACAAGGAAGAAGCC
Organism: Crocuta crocuta; assembly: GCF_008692635.1. Taxonomy (NCBI): domain Eukaryota; kingdom Metazoa; phylum Chordata; class Mammalia; order Carnivora; family Hyaenidae; genus Crocuta; species Crocuta crocuta. The sequence goes on along the minus strand of NW_027551577.1, from coordinate 736,189 downwards.
TGGGCTCCTGAAGCACCTTTGAGAGTCGACTGGCCCACCACTCAGAGACACTGGTTTTGAATTTCACATGCAATGAAATTGTTAGGCCTCTGAGATTTGGGGTTTATATGTAACTATAGCTAAAAGAATTATCTTTACTGATAATTACATCTGTAAGCTTGTGGCCAGTGCAAATTAAAGCAGAAAAACTTTTTATCCATTGAGGAGTTGATAGAATTTTCGTTTTTGGCCCTATCAGTACTGTAGCTAATCACATTTCCCTTAGGCTCAGCAAGGTCAGAGGCAACTTTACAGCCTGAGTTAGTTATCCTGTAGGATCCTACAGACAATACAGCAACCCTTCACCTACAGTACATTTTCTAGGGTCACATTTCCTTTTTATTATTTTATTTCCTATTTAAAGTATGTTTAAAGGATTTGGCAAGCAGCTCAAATTCACTGTGTAAGGGGCACAAATTAAGTAAATACCCAACAAACAATCCTCAGTTTTCTGAGATGCAGGGGAAGGAAACTACATACTGGAATGAACTTGAATTCAGGAGTTTGTTTCCTGTCCATTCGCTGCCACTCTTGGTGGTGTGACTTTCAAACAAGTTACTAGTGTCTCTGGGCCTCAGTTTCCAGATTTACAAAATGAAGAACAAGGGGACACTGGGACCTTCTCTAGCCCTCAAGCACCATGTTTATGATCAGGCACACATCTTAAATCCCACATGCATCTGCCATGCTGGAATATTCACAGCCTGAAAGCAGCTCTTACCTACATTTGGGTCACTTCAGATGACTGATGATGACGGTATGGTTTAGAAGTTAAATGCATGAACACTGACATCAGAAAGACTCGAGTTCAAGCCTTAGGAGTGTCAAGACGACATGATGACGCCCTGTGTTTCAGTCTCCTTATTATGAAAAACCTGGTGTAGCGACTGAAGATAGAGGCATTGACATAGTGGCTGGCATAAAATAAAGGCTCAAAATGGTACCTAGGAGAGTAATCCTAATGATGACAGTGTATTCAGAAGGTAAAGTAAAACCGTCCTACAAAAATGCCTCTCAAGCAAAAAGATGAAAACTTCAAGTCTAAGAAATCCCGGGCACTCAAAAAAAAAAAGTCTGAAAGAACCAGGAAATGAAGGGAAAGCTCCTTTTTGTAAGTGAATGCCAGGGATGGCTGTGGAAGGAACGACAAAATTACAAAATGAGTAGTACAAGTAATTAATTCAGGCAACTGTTGTAATCATCGGGGAAGGAGATATGCACAGTCTCACCCTACTCGTTACTTGTTAATCACAAAAGGAAAAATGTAATTTTACAACAGACATCTGACAACGGTCACTTTGGTCATGTGATCATAAGTAGTCTCATCAACAGTGGGACAGCCTGACATTAAGTACCTCCTAATGGGGCACAATAAATACCCACAGCACCCATGCGTGCTAAAGAATGGTGGGCTGGAGTCTAATGATAAGGAAACAATCATATCTAGAATGTGGGATATCCTCTCAGACTCTTCAAGAAAACTCAACGTCATGAAAAATCAACAAGCTACAGAAACTGTTTTAGATTAAAAAAAGTCACAGAGGCTATAGTAAGGTGAAGTGTGGCCCCCAATAAGTACGTCCAAGTCTTAATACCTGGATCTGGGAATGCAGCTTTATTTGGAGAAGGTCCTTTGCAGAGACTGGAGTGATGTGGCTATAAGCCAAGGGATGCCCGGCGCTGCCAGAAACACTACAGACAGGGGATTGAATTCCCTCCTGCCTTTGGAGGGAGAGTGGGCCTGTGAGCTGTGGTCTCCAGGACTGTGAGAGAGTTTCTGCTGTTTTAAGCCCCCCAGTATGTAGTAATTTATAATGGCAGCCCTAGCAAAATAAAAGAGAAACCTATAGGGGTGCCCGGATGGCTCAGTTGGTTAGACATTCGACTTCTTCATGGGTCCTAGATCATGCTGACAGTTCAGAGCCTGGAGCCTGCTTCGGATTCGATGTCTCCCTCTCTCTCAAAAATAAAATAAGTGTTAAAAAAAAAAAAACTAAAAAAGAAAAAAGAAAAATTCTGATTTCTCTCAGGTATTGTACGATATTACAGTTATGCAGGAGAACATCCCTATTCTTATGAGCTACGTGCAGAAATACTATGGCTTATTTGCACAGATGTGGAAAACATTAAAATATTTAAAAAACTTGACTAGAAAAAAACCCAAGAGAGTCCTGCAGGAAAGAACCAAAAAGGGAGACGGAAGAAGGCTGTTCTGTGAGGAGGACAGAGGAGCTGCTCTGAAGCCTCCCCCTGGTGGGAGAGCGGTTCTCAGTCTCCAGGCGGGGCGCCAAGCCCAGGGATGGTTCCCTCGGGCTCTGGGAACCCTCTAACTCTGCTGGCTCTTTTTTTTTTTTTAATGTTTATTTATTTTTGAGAGAGAGACAGAGACAGAGAGGCAGAGACAGAGAGAGAGAGAGCAAGGGGCAGAGAGAGGAGGACACAGAATCTGCAGCAGCTCCAGGCTCCGAGCTCTCAGCACAGAGCCCGACATGGGGCTCGAACCCACGAACTGTGAGATCATGACCTGAGCCCCAGTTGGACACTTAACCGACTGAGCCCCCAGGCACCCCATAACTCTGCTGGCTTCTAACAGCTGCTGTCATTCCACTTGTCCCTCCACTTCTCATTTGCAAGCAGCTGTGAAATCACATGACCAAACTTAGTCAATGCAAATCTAAAACTAGGGAAGGAGGCTTGGGAGTAACTACATCTTAAGTCACACCAACCAGTAGCTGCCTGCGTCAGGAAAAACAAATCTACACCTGGTGCTGCACGTTAGCTTCCTGGGGCGCAACAGCAGCTCCGTGTGGTGGAAGCACACAGAGATCGGACCCGACAGCCAATCTCTGCACTTACGTGCTGTGGGACCCTTGGCGACTCCCTTGACCCTTTAAAGCCATAATTTCCTCAGCGTCCTATAAAAGGAGGTGAATACCACACGCCTCACAGGAGTACCAGAGGTAAATAAGAGGAGGGAAGAAAAGCACCAACGCAAAGTGCCGGGTTGTGGGAAGAGCCGGCAGCTGTGGGAGCTTCTGGGTGGGGAATGTAAGGGAAGGCTCCCACTTGGTTTCTAGTCTAGTTTTCATCAGTGGGTGATCAAGGTCAAGTAGCTGGGCAGCTGCCCCTGATTTGAGATCCATATCACTAGCTCGCAGTACCGCTCCTGGAATGAAATGTGACTGACAAGATTTATTCATGGGAAGAGTTTCCCTGATAAGATGTGAATTTCATAAGGGCCCTTTGTCATGAGTCATTACCTCTGTAAACAGAAACAATGGTCAAGAGAGGATGTCCTGGGTTTAACCTGTGTTGGCAGTTCTAGGGCATGTGTGATCAGGTCACCAGCCCTCAAAATAATATTGTTAAAAAACAGCAGCCACTGAGGAACTGTGCCCAGAGAAGAGGTGAAGTTTAGGAAACTGTGCCTCTTTTTAAATTTTGTTTTGTTTTTTGAGAGAGAGAGAGACCGAGAGAGAGCGAGACAGAGAGCATGTGTGAATGAGGGAGGGGGTGAGGAGCAGAGAGAGAGAGAGAGACAGAGAGAGAGAGAGAGAAAATCTTAAGCAGGCTCTATGTTCGGTGCAGAGCCTGATATCAGGANGCCACCCAGGGGCCCCCCTTTTTTTTTTTTTTAAGATTTTAAGTAATCTCTACACCCAGTGTGGGGCTCAAACTCACATCCCTGAGATCAAGAGTCACAGGCTCTCCCGAATGAGCCAGTCAGGCACCCCAGGAAGCCGTTCTTCCTCTCCCAGGCTAGCACTGCTCANACAGAGAGCATGTGTGAATGAGGGAGGGGGTGAGGAGCAGAGAGAGAGAGAGACAGAGAGAGAGAGAGAGAGAAAATCTTAAGCAGGCTCTATGTTCGGTGCAGAGCCTGATATCAGGATTGATATCACAACTGTGAGATCATGACCTGAGCTGAAATCAAGAGTCAGNACACCTTTCATGCCACTGCCGGGCCAGAGGCCGGGTCTCCGATTAATTACACAAGCAGCTTGAAGTTATGTGATAGACCCAGCTGTAGCAAAGGCCTCCGGGGAGTTGGAAAATAGCAACTGTTTCATTTCTTTAAAAAAAAAAATCTTTTGGTCCTTTCAACCATCCCCATGAGGCACTTTGTTTTAAAATTACTCTTCATTCAAAAATATGGCTTAGTATTGAAAATACATGAGTTAAGTATGCTTAGAAGGCACTCAACAAAGGCCCGTGTCCCCTGCAACTTTTTATTTTAGTTTTTATAAAGAAGATGTTATATATATATAAAGATATAAAGATATATATAAAAGATATATAAAACATATATATGTATATACATGTATGTAATGGTGTTATCCATGTTACATGATGAGCAAATGGAAACTCAGAGAGATGAAGTAACCTACTTGAGGTCACACAGTAAAGAGGCAGAGCCGGCTGTGAACCCAGAGAGCTCTCTTTACTAGCCCCTGCTGCTTCTGAATGTATCCCTGCAGCCTTCTTGACTGGAAAGTTCTAACTCAGGTTTCACTCATACAATGAGAAAGCTGAAGAAGACCTGCCAAGCGTTTACAGTGAGTGGCTATTCTTACAGGGGTGTGGAAAGGAGAACAGGGCAGGAAGCCAAGGAGGGAAAAACAGGCACCTGACTTATTCAGGCATTGTTAACTGCGGCCAGCACAATTACGGGGACACCCAGCAAACTAATCTCAAGCTGGTCCTGATGATTCGTGTGGTAGCCCTGAGTTGGGGTATCTGTGCCTGAAATCCAGTCATGGAACGAACAAAAGAAATCATTTATCTTAGAGGGATAGAAACTCCTTAACCTTTACTTTGGACTGCTGACACCGTCCCTCCCTGCTTGAGAGTTTAGTGAAAGGTTAGGACTCTTGACCCATAAAAACACACCATCTACAAACACAGCATTTTGTATTGTGTTGGATCCTTCCCAAAATTACCCTATGATTCCTGGTTAAACACAGCTTAGAGCATTTACACACTTAAAAGACGGAATGGGCTTTCTTTGGGTATTTAAAAAGGCTCAAAGCATTTGGAAGGAGCATATGACATAGGTCAAAAAACCTCAGGGGCCATGGCTTCTTGGAAGACCTTTCAAATATCTTGAGGTTTTTGTTTGAACCTCACAAACAATTCTGAAAAGCATCCAGGAAGCACCCTCACTTGGCAGATGTGGGAAGTGAGTTTAAAGGACTTGGCAGATGCTAGTGCCGGGCACAGGCCTTAGGACCCACGTGCACTCACCGGGCCCGGGGCTCTCGGAGCCGCTTCCATAACAACAACTCCAAATTTGTACATGAGGGCTCTCCTGTGCTCTAAAATCATCTCTTTACGGATTCTCCACTGGACTTACTACGTCCAAAGCATGAATCCATGTATGTAAGCGTTATCCCTGATTCCTCTTAAATGAAGTTCCTACAGGGGCGCCTGGGTGGCTCAGTCGGTGAAGCATCCGACTTCGGCTCAGGTCATGATCTCAGGGTTTGTGGGTTCGAGCCCTGCATCGGGCTCTGTGCTGACTGCCAGCTCAGAGCCTGGAGCCTGCTTCAGATTCTGTGTCTCCCTCTCTCTCTGACCCTCCCCTGCTCACGCTCTCTCTCTCAGAAATAAACATTAAAAAAAAAATGAAGTTCCTACATCCATTCTGCCTGCAGGGCTGGTTGGGCTCAGTGGCCCTAACAAAGTCTATCTGCTAACATTTTTACCCCCTGCCCCTCATCCCACAGTCTACCAGTAACAGAACAGACAGAGGGTCCTATTCATTTAAGTCACTCCTTTACTCAAACTCTCCCAAGACTTCTAATCACCAGAATGACAACCAGGCCTTACGTGATCTGCCTCAGCTTAACTCGTAGACATCACCTCATGTTAACTCTCCCCTAGGATCTCTAAGTTCTAGACATACTATCTTTACGCTGTTCCTGAGACTTCCCTGCCTCAGGGCCTTTGTGCTTGCTGTTCCCTCTGTGCCTACCATGTTCTTCACTCTTCCCCTGGGATCTCTGAGTTCTAGACACCCTGTTTTTATGTTGTTCCTGAAACTGACTGAGCTTGTTCCTGCCTCAGGGCCTTTGCACTTGCTGTTCACGCTGGGCCTCCCACATTCTTAACTAACATTTCCCTACTGTGGTCACCTTTTGTTTTCGGTCACATCTTTTCAGAGACTTTTCCTACCTTTCTTGACTCTCTACACCTCTACTCTGTTTTATTTTTCTTAGTCCCTGGAACTACATTATATATTTACTTGTTTGCTTATTCATCTCCCCAGCCAGAAGGTACGCAGCTCCATTAAGGCAGCTTTGTGTTTGTCTCACTCACTCTGTGTTCCTGGCACCTAAAAAGACCTGGCCCACAGGAGAGTCTCCATAATTATCTGTTGAATGAAGGGCTCATCAGGTCCAGAAGTCTTACTTTAAGATAAGAAGGTGCAGTTTCTAAGAGCCTGGGCTCCAGAATGTAAAAGCCCAGCTCTGTAAGTTACTGGCCCTGGAAACTGTTAGGGCACATGGCCCATTCACAACTGCAGTCTCACCATCAGAAAAAATGAGAATAATAAGAGTATCCTTTGCTGCTTTAGGGATTAAATAAGATAATGAATTTTAAAACGTTTGACACATAGTAGGTGCTCAACGAATGGTAGCTGTGATTATTCTTCTAATTCTGTGATTATTCTCATTTGCCAGATGAGACAATGAAGCCTAGAGGATGAGGGACTCCCCAAATCACAGGAGTGAGGGGCTAATGAGAGGAGGGGGCAGGGCTGTAAAACTCTCCTCAGATTACAGAATGAGTGAGGGAGAAAGCTTGAACATTTAGGCCTCCAGGCTTCTATCCCCAGGGGGGCCCCTTAGATTTCCTTTTCACTCTTCCAGGACAAACCCTCCACTCCACTCCAAATGTTCTTATCTGAGCCAGCAGGAAGGCATCATTTTAGAAACAACAAGCACCAGTACATAACCAGTTCCGTCTCCACCCCGGGGTCTGCTGCGAACCCTGGTCCTCGTACCTACCGAGTCAAGAATTACTTACGTAAATCGGTCCCATACTTCAGTCCCACTTTGGGCACCCAGCCCTTGCTTCGGAAGTAATGGTATGCCATGTACGTAGTCCTGAATGTGGGCTGAACGACAGGGAAAGCTTTCCAGAGCTTCAGGATTGTTAAAGGCTCCTGATGACAGTAAAAAATAACCAAAAAAACAAACAGAGGGGTCTGATTACGTATGTCAACTCATCATTCACCTGGTGAAGGGGACGTCCACACTGAGCGCGGAGCAGAGGCAGTTACCACAGTACCCACAGCGGCGGGACTTATGCTGGCTGCGTGGCAGCACCAGATACAGGCCCGAAGGCAGGTGTGCCTCAAGGGGAAAATACACATGGAATCTCAAAGACTTGGTAGGAAAACAAGAAAGTAAACTATCTCAGTAAGTTTGGAATTTCTAAGTTAAACAAATTTTGCAAATAATATAAATTAGTTTCACCTGTCTTTTTTCTCCTACCCACGCTCCCTCTTATTTTTATGAGAGAGAAAGCATGTGCACGTGTGAGCTGGGGAGAGGGGCGGAGAGGGAGAGAGAATCTGGAGCAGGGTCCATGCTGCAGCCCGAGACCCTGAGATCAATGACCTGAGCGGAAACCAAGAGGTGGACGCTCAATGGACTTATCCACCCAGGCGCCCTTTCAACCCCTTTAATGTGGCTACTAGAAAATTTTAAAAATGACCCACCTGGCTCCCATCTGAGGCTTATATTTATTTCTGCCAGAGAAAACCGGCCCGGAAGGCCTGGGAGAGGCCGGGAGGAGGGAGGAGGCCGGCGCAAGGGGCCGGTGGGGGCCTGCGGGAGGTGGGCAGGTGTGGAACACTCCGGCCAAGGGCACGAGTGTGTGCCTCGAGCTCGAGGGTGACAAGCCCAGCACAGCCGGAGGGCAGCACGCTCCGAACTTTTCACACACCACGTGAGTAGCTACCGTGTGTCAGGCCACATTCAGAAAAGCCAAAATGTAATTCTGTAAAAGCTTAAAAAAAAAAAAAAAGATGCTCCGTTTAGTCCCTGAAACTGGAGGCACAGTGAGTAACCGACTGCTTCAAAGGGAACGGAGTTCCTGTAGGGGACGTGAAGAGACTGAGAACGGCTTGTTTCAGAGAACAGTCCATTTTTTGGACGGTTTAGGGCTCAGTCAGTCAGACTTGGCCGAGTATGTCTCAGCCTAAGATTTTAAATCCATAAATAGGTGCTAGAGGTTTTATTCTTCTCCTTATTCTTTTTTTTTTTGCAGTTGTTCCTAAGATAGAAACTCCATGTAAGTGTGGCCTTTATTTTTTATTTTATGTATTTATTTTTGAGAGAGAGAGAGAGAGAGAGAGAGAGAGCGCGAGCATGCGCAAGTGAGCAAAGGGCAGGAAGAGAGAATCCCAGGAGGGGAAGGGGGGGAGAGAGTGAGAGGGAGGGGGAGAGAGAGAAGTGGGGCTCACCAGAAGCAGTGTTCGTGTTTTGCCCGAAGCGGGGCTGGTGTTCGCCAGAAGTGGGGCATGAGCTCACACAATGTGGGGCTCAAACTTATGAACCATGAGATTATGACCCGAGCCAAAGTCAGATGCTTAACGACCGAGCCAGCCAGGTGCCCCTACGCGTGGCCGTTCAATCCTCAGGAAAGGAAACACTCAGGCTCCTCCAACAACACACAGTGTGGCAGGAAGGCCGAACTTCCAATATGGATAGCCCGGCAAGTTTCAGAGGCTGAGGATTCTACGTAGCAGTGCAATGTTCTGACAGATTTTGGCTAAGGCCTGGGGAGGACGCAAGATGGGCTAAGAATGGCCACCATCTGTGAAAATGAGGCACCCATCAGGCGACATCTGTTTCTAAACCACTGGAATACTTGTGAAAAGAATTTATATAATTGGAATTTGATTAATGATAAAATTATGCACTCCTAGGTACAAAATGTAATTCTCTATTTATTGTTCTGCTTACCTTTCTCCTTTTAATTTTAATTTCATTTGAATTATTTTGAATAGGTATTTTATTCATATGCATAAAGTGTACAGGGAAGTCTCCCCTTCTATCTGTGCGCCCAGCCTGCCAACGCCTCTACCAGAAGCTAAGCAATGGTATCGGCTTCCTGTGGGACTTGCTAAGGGCAGCAGGCTACAGTGCACATCACGGCTTTGGGAATGTCCTGACACAGCTTCAATTATTAGGTCTAACCGGACTAGCTGTGTGACCCTGGCTGGGTTCTTTCCTTCCTCTGAGCGTCAGATACCTTCTCTGTAGAATTCTTATCAGGCAGAAGCAAGGATATGCAGGTTAAGGTACCCAACACACAGCCTTTACTAAAGTTGGTGCTAAACACTGGCAGCTTTAATTTTTGTTCCTAATTTTTAGTACTTTTCTAATAGATTTCCTGATTATTATTTAAGATATTGCTCTGCTCCTAGTCTGGGAATGAAATCCAATCTAAAAGAGTCAAAGCTGGCTTCTGCCTTAATAGTCCCAGTTCAGGACCCAAAGCCTAAATGTACAGAAAAAAATCTGATCCAATTTTACTGGGTGAAAGTAGGCACGTTTGTATTATAGCAATGTGAAAATTATCACAAGCTGCTTTCAACATCAGGAAAAAAACTTTTTTTGATGTTTACGTTTGAGAGACAGAGAACGAGTGAGCAGCAGAGAGTCAGAGAGAGCGAGACACAGAATCTGAAGCAGGCTCCAGGCTCTGAGCTGTCAGCATAGAGCCTGACGCAGGGCTTGAACTCAGACTGTGAGATCAAGACCTGAGTCAAAGTCAGGTGCTCAACTGACTGACTCACCCAGGCACCCCTGGGAAAAAAAACTGTTTAATGTTTATTTATTTTTGAGAGAGAGTGAGAGAGAGCAGGAGAGAGAGAGAGCAAGTGCGCATGCAAGCAAGCAGGAGAAGGGCAGAGAGAGAGGCAAACACAGATTCCGAAGCAGGCTCCAGGTTCTGACCTGTCAGCACAGAGCCCACGCAGGGCTCGAACCCATGAACTGTGAGATCATGAACTGAGCCAAAGTTGGACACCCAACCAATTGAGCCATGGAGGCGCCAGGAAAGTTTTAGGTGGACTGTATCTAAATAAGACATCTTACCTTCTCATAGTAGATGCTGAGACATCCTAGAGCATAGACCAGGAAAAAGGCCTAAAAGCAGAGCAAGCAGAAAATGCTCATTAACTGTCCCACATTCCTGAGTAGTTATTTTACAGACTGATTTCTCTTTGCCTCAAGTACAAACTAATGTCCTTAAATCATCTTCATAATGGTCACACATTTTTTTAACATAAATGACTCAGGCATATTTCAAGGATTTAATACTTATTTTTAAGAGAGAGACAGAGACAGAATGTGAGCAGGGCAGGGGCGAGAGAGAGGGAGACACAGAATCTGAAGCAGGATCCAGGCTCTGAGCTGTCAGCACAGAGCCCGACACGGGACTTGAACTCAAGAACTGTGAGATCATGACCTGAGCCAAAGTCAGACACTTAACTGACTGAGCCACCAATGTGACCCAAATTCAAGGATTTAAAAACCATCTAAGAAAATATGAAAGTCACAAATTGGTTAAAAATCAACGAAAACCAAAGCATTTGTATATTATTTCCATGTATTTTCCCCCTTAAAAATCACATACTAAACTGAAAAATGATGTAAATAGCTGTAGCAACAGAAATCTTTGCTCACTAGATTCTCCTCTGTAAAATTAAATAACCATATTAAACTGAGAAAAAAATTTACAGAAAGAAATATATGAAAATTTGTGAAAAGTAGGCAGTGCAGATTTGGCTCGTGTAACAAAACATGAGTTTTTCAGTCACATGCGCAGTAAAGTGATTTCCTATTAAATAATCCCTATCTTTCCATGAACTTCATTATATAGTAATGTGTTTTTTCCCCCAAATGTTTATTTTTGAGAGAGAACCAGCATGAGTTGGAGAGGGGCACAGAGAGAGGACAGAGGATCTGAAGCAGGCTGTTTTGCTGACAGCAGAGCCTGATGTGAGGTTCAGCCTCATAAACCATGAGATCATGACCTGAGCCGGTCAGATGCTTAACCGACTAAGCCACCCAGGCACCCCCATTATACAGTAACGTGTTTTATTTGTATGAAGAGGCAGGAGGAAAAGCAAAGAAAGTCAGCTCTAGTTGAGTAAAATCATACTTAGATAGAAATAAAAATAGTTTTTTAAAAAAGTTCATTTATCTTTTTGAATAACCTTATACCCAACATGGGGTATAAACTCCCAACCCCGACTACCGGCTGAGCCAGCCAGGTGCCCCAATAGCTTTCTGATAAAAGTTAAGGCAATGGATAGCACCAAATAGGCCCTGTTTTTCATTCTACTTGTAGAGGGGAAGAGGATTCACGTTTACATCTGAACAGACTTATGCGACATTGTTGTGTACTAATGGCTAAATGGTGGCTATTAGTACTCGGTTACTTTCTGTATAAAGATGAGGATGGGAGATTAATTTATAACCAAATGACAAACATTCTGCTGCCGCTGCCTGTCACAGATGAGGAGGGCCCTCTTATGCAGTGTGATGACTGAGACGCAGTCCCCGGCCAGAAAGGAATGGCAGGTTTTTATCAAGAAAGGATGCTGTATTTTGGCAAATGCTTTCTCTGCATCTATTGAGAGGATCATGTGCTGAATTGGAAAAATATGCAGCCAAGAATTCCTTATCCAGCAAGGCTTTCATTCAAAATAGAAGGACAGATAAAGAAATTCCCAGAGAAACAAAAACTAAAGGAGTTTGTGACCACTAAACCAGCTCTGCAAGAAATTTTAAGGGGGACTCTTTGAGTGGAGAGAAAACAAAACAAAAAACACCAAAAGCAACAAAGACTAGAAAGGACCAGAGAACATCACCAGAAACAACAATTCTACATGCAACACAATGGCAACACATTTCTATTTCAATAATCACTCTAAATGTAAATGGACTAAATGCTCTTTTGGCAATACCAAAAGACACAGGGTATTAGAATGGATCAAAAAACACAAGGCTCCTCGATATACTGGCTACAAGAAACTCATTTTAGACCTAAAGACATCTGCAGATTGAAAGTAAGGGGATGGAGAACCATGTATCATGCTACTGGATGGCAAAAGAAGGCCAGAATAGTCATACGTCTATCAGACAAACTAGATTTTAAAACAAAGACTGTAATAAGAGATGAAGAAGTACATTATATCATAATGAAGGGGCCTATCCACCAAGAAGGTCTAAGAATTCCAAATATTTATGCCCCCAACTTGGCACACCCAAATATGTAAATCAATTAATCACAAACATAAAGAACTCACTGATAAATAATACCGTAATAGTAGGGGACTTTCACATCCTACTTATAGCAATGGACAGATGATCTAAGCAGAATATCAAAAGGAAATAATGTCTTTGAATGGCACGATGGACTGAATGGACTTAACAGACATTTTCAGAACATTTCACCCTAAAACAGCAGAACACACATTTTTCTCAAGTGCACATGGAACATTGCAGAAAAGATCACATACTAGGTCACAAATCAGCCCTCAACAATTAAAAAAGATCGATATGTCCTGCGTATTTTTAGACCACAATGCTATGAAAGTTGAAATCAACCATGAGAAGAAGTTTGGAAAGACCATGAATACTTGGAGATTAAAGAACATCCTACTAAAGAATGAATGGGTTAACCAAGAAATTAAAGAGGAAATTAACAAGTACATGGAAGCCAATGAAAGTTGAAAACGTGACAGTCCAAAACCTCTGGGTTGCAGCAAAGGCTGTCATAAGATGGATATTTAGAGCAATCCAGGCCTTCCTAAAGAAGAAATAGATGTCTCAGATACACAACCTAGCCTTACTCCTAAAGGAGCTGGAAAAAGACAGCAAATAAAACCCAAACTGAGCAGAAAAAGGGAAACAGTAAAGATTAGAGGAGAAATCAATGATACCGAAATCAAAAAAACAGTAGAACAGAGCAAGGAAATCAGGAGCTGGTTTTTCAAAAGAATTAACAAAATTGATAAGCATCTAGCCAAATTTATCAAAAAGAAAAAGGATCCAAATAAATAAAATCATGAGTGAAAAGAGATCACAACCAACACTGCTGAAATATAAATAATAAGAGAATATTATGAGCAATTATATGCCAACAAATTGGGCAATCTGGAAGAAACAAATTCCTAGAAACATTAACTACCAAAACCGGAAAAAATAGAAAATTTGAATAGACTCATAATCAGTAAGGAAATTGAATCAGTAATCAAAAATATCCCAACAAACAAGAGTCCAGGACCAGATGGCTTTCCAGGGAAATTCTACCAAACAATTAAAGAAGAGTTAATACCTATTCTTTGGAAGCTGTTCCAAAAAACAAAAAATGAAAGGAAACTTCCAAACTCTTTCTATGAGGCCAGCATTACCTTGATTCTAAAACCAGACAAAGACCCCATTACAAATAACTACAGACTAATTTCTCTGATGAATACGGATGCAAAAATTCTCAACAAGATACTAGCAATGTGAATCCAACAATGCATTAAAAGAATTATTCACAACAATCAATTGGGATTTATACCTGGGATGTAAGGTTGTTTCAATATCCACAAATCGATCAACATGATATATCACGTTAATAAAAGAAAAAAAAAAAAAAAGAAATAAAAACCACATGATCCTCTCAATAGATGCAGAGAAAGCATTTGACAAAATACAGGATCCTCTCTTGATAAAAACCTTCAAGAAAGTAGGGATAGAAGAAACATACCTCAAGATCATAAAGGCCATATATGAAAGACCCACAGCTAATATCGTCCTCAGTGGGGAAAACTGAGAGCTTTCTCCCTATGGTCAGGAATACAACAGGGATGTTCACTTTATCCACTGTTGTTCAACATAGTGTTTGAAGTCCTAGCCCCATCAATTGGACAACAAAAACAAATAAAATGCAAGCAAACCAGCAAGGAAGAAATTAAATTTTCACTCTTCAGAGATGACATGATACTCTTTTGGAAAACTGAGAGACTCCACCAGAAAACTTCTAAAACGGATAAATGAACTCAGCAAAGTTGCAGCATATAAAATCAATGCACAGAAATCAGCTGCATTTCTAGACACCAATAATGAAACAGCAGAAAGAGAAATCAAGGAACTGATGCCATTTACAATGGCACCAAAACCCATAAAATATCTGGGAATAAACCTAACTAAAGAGGGTAAAAGATCTGTATGCTGAAAACTACAGAAAGCTTATGAAAGAACTGAAGACGCAAAGACATGGAAAAACATTCCATGATCATGCATTGGAAGAACAAATATTGTTAAAATGTTGATACTATCCAAAGCAATCCATATATCCAGTGCAATCTCTGTTAAAATAATACCAGCATTCTTCACAGAGATAGAACAAACAATTCTAAAATTTCTATGGAATCAGAAAAGACCTGGAATAGCCAAAATAATGTTGAAAAAGAAAATCAAAGCTTGAAGCATCACAATTCCAGACTTCAAGCTATATTATAAAGCTGTAATTATCATGACAGTGTGGTACTGGGAGCAAAAACAGACACATAGATCAATGGAACAGAACAGAGAACTCAGAAATGGACCCACAATGTATGGCCAACTACTCTTCTACAAAACAGGAATCCAATGGAAAAAGGACAGTCTCTCCCCAGTGGTGTTGGGAAAACTGGACAGCAACAGGCAGAAGAATGAACCTGGATCACTTTCTTATACCATACACAAAAATAAACTCAAAATGGGGGTGATTGAGTGGCTCAGTTCGTTAAGTGTCTGACTTCGGCTTGGGTCACGATCTGATGGTTTGTGAGTCTGTGCCCCTCATTGGGCTCTATGCTGACAGTTCAGAGTCTGGAACCTGCTTTGGATTCTATGTCCCCCCCTCCCTTTCCTCCCCTGCTCACACACTCTCTCAAAAATTGAATAAACATTAAAAATAAGTAAAAAAAACTTCAAAATGGATGAAAGGCCTAAATATAATACAGGAAAACCATCAAAATCGTAGGGAACACAGGCAGCAACCTCTTTGACCTCAGCCACAGAAACGTTTTACTTGACATGTCTCCCAAGGCAAGGGAAACAAAAGCAAAAATGAACTATTGGGACCTTATTAAGATAAAAAGCTTCTGCAGAGTAAAGGAAACAATCAATAAAACTAAAAGGCAATGGATGGAATGGGAGAAGATACTTGCAAATGACATATCAGATAACGGCTTAGTATCTAAAATCTATAAAGAACTTATCAAACTCAACACCCAAAAAACAAATGATCTAATGAAGAAATGGGCAAAAGACATGAACAGGCACTTTTCCAAAGAAGACATCCAGATGGTTAATGGGCCCATGAAAAGATGCTCAACATCTCTCATCATCAGGGAAATACAAATCAAAATCACAATGAGACACCACCTCACACCTGTCAGAATGGCTAAAATGAACAACGTGGGAAACAACAGACGTTGGTGAGGGTACGGAGAAAGGGGAACCCTTCTGCACTGCTAGTGGGAATGCAAACTGGCGCAGCCACTCTGGATAACATATGGAGGTTCCTCAAAACATTAAAAATAGAACTAACTTATGACCCAGCCATCGCACTACTAAGTATTTATCCAAAGGGTACAAAAGTGCTGATTCAAAGATGCACATGCACCCCAGTGTTTATAGCAGCACTGTCAACAATAGCTAAATTATGGGAAAAGCCCACATGTCCATCCACTGATGAATAGATGTGACATTTTTATGTATCTACGTATGCATGCATGTGTATATGTATACACACACACACTGAAATATTACTCAGCCATCAAAAAGAATGAAATCTTGCCATTTGTAACATCGTGGATGGAACTAGAATGTATTCTGCTAAGTGAAATAGAGAAAATCAAATATGATTTGGGCTTGGCTCAGGTCATGATCTCATGGTTTGTGAGACTGAGCCCCATGTCAGCCTGTCAGCAGGGAGCCTGGTTAGGATTCTGTCTCTCCCTCTCTGTGTCCCTCCTCTGCTTTCTTTCTTTCTTACTTAAAAAAAGTAGCTTGGCCCTTGGAAGTGTCACTTAAGCTCCTTCCTACCTCATCTAAAAAATGGGGATGATAATGCCTTATTAAAGATTTAATGAGATTAAATCTTATAACAACTTTAAAGGCTACACAAAGCACCTATCTGCTCGATTCATTTTAGTTTTCTTTCCTACGAAACCATTCAGATATTACACTCCGGAAACATTCAATCCTCTGCTTGCTAAGCAAGGACTCCTTCCTGGTGTGTAGAATTTAAGTTCCTTATAAACTTACCATTATCAGTAAACAAGTGCTGCTCTAAGAACTGACGAAACCAATGCCTCACTAGTATTTACTGGCCTTAAATAAATGGCTTTTATGAATGTACACAAACTGCCCTCAGGCACTTATTACAGGTGGAGTGGATCTTAATTCAGTTGAGCTGGCTTTACTTGGAATTAAATCATCAGCAGACTGACGAAGTCAGGGGAGGTAGCGATTCTGTCCCTTGAGATCTCATTCCTAAGTTTTTACTATCAGAGCAAAATGGAGGGAAGAGTGTAATGAGGATTTAATGTCATATCACTAAATCTAGTTAGAGCCCGAAGCATAATAATGGAAAAACAGCTCTCAGTAACAGATCTCTAAAACTCAGACCTTTAAGTCAGCTGTGGTATTACCATTCTCAAGGCCTAAAAAGACCTGCCCTGAATCACCACAGAAGGGCTGCTCGTGTTCCTGAGGACATTTATGGAAACACATTAAACTGTACAGCGGTGATTCATTCAAAGCAAATGTTCCAGAACAGAACTGAGAAGCAGAGCTAGTTTAACTGCATGCTCCCTGAAAACTGCAACACTTCTCTGGAACGTCCTATGGAACGAAGAGCTTCCAAGAACACAGAGCAACCTCAACTACCTCCCAACACTCCTGCCTTTCTTCAGGGAATGCTGGGGAGACAGCAGTGGACAGCAGCCCCTTTTCTTGTCAGTCAAAAGCATCAAATGGAACACAAGAGGTCACCTACTGGAGCAGAGAGTGATGCCAAATGCTCTCTCTCTGCTGCTGCTGCCTGGGGCCGAGACGCTGGCTGGCTCCTCCTGGCCTCAGCCATCCGGCCCACCCTCCTACCAATGCCAGTTCCGGTCCCTGCCCTTCCCCGACACAGCTGCCTGCAGTGCCCTGGTGCCACGCAGGCCAGGACGGACCCCTGGTAGACACTTACAGCTGTGCCTTCCACGGTCTGGCCCTCCCGCCGTGCCGCCCAGGAATGAGCTGCATGAAAGAGCCCGTGCTGTCCAGTGTCCCCATGGCCATCCCCCACTTATCCTTTAACCTCCACGGATGCCACTGACCTTGTGAAGTCTTCCCAGCTATAATGAGTAATCATAATTATTAAGCATCCTGGGTACAAGGATGCTAGAGGAGCAACTCTGGCACAATCCACAGACCGCACTGAATGCAGTTATTTCTGGGCTACCTGAAGGACCCAGCCACAGTGCGTTTACTTCTGCATCGTTACTACTAAGCTCAGTGCCCGGCACACAGGAAGTACCCAGTGAAAAGTTTTGCAAAATATTGATCGCAAAAGAAAAGGTTCCAACTAGCTTTTGCAAGTGATTTATGTGTAATTTGTAAGTAATTTAATAACTTCATAATGATGATAATGACAAGAATAGCATGCACTAACACTTGCTGAGCATTTTACTATATATCAGGCATGTGCCAAACCCATTACATGCAGTAGTTAATTCCCAGAACATCTTACGAACAAGGTGCTATATAACCCTCGTTTTACAGAGAAGAAACCAAGGACCAGAGAGCTCAAGCCCTTAGAGAATGGGCATCCCCAGTGCTGCCCAGCAGAACTTTCTGTGATGACGATGTTCTACACCTGTGCTGTCCAATATGGTTGCCACTATCCACACGCAGCTGCTGAGTGTCTGAAATGTAGCAGGGACAACTGAGAAACAGAATTCTGCATTTTGCTCAATTTTAATTAGTTTGATAGAACAGCCATGCGTGCCTAGATGCTAGCTACTGTCTCTGACAACAGACTAAGCTGTCTCATATAAAATGAGGAGATGAAGTAAATAATTCCAAACATCCTTTCCTGGTTTGTGAGGCTATACCTTTGGCCTCACTGTGAGGAAGGAAGCACAGATAAGGAAATCAAGAGAATATGGAGACACAATCACTTCTCTGTGGACACGTCCATGAAGTTACCAACGTGGATGCATTCAACACACATTTCCTGAGAATGGTGCTAGACGCTGCTGGGGCTGCCCGAGACAGGCAAGCACGCTCCTGGGGAAGAGGCACATGAGTGCGAGGAAGGGGTGCTATCTTCTGGGGCAGAGGGGACACTTCTGTGGACAGTATAAACATAAGCAAACAAGGAGGGACTGAACGACACATGAACACAGCATAGAGGAACTTTAAATCGGAGGGGAAACGTATGATGCAATTAAAAAAGATTTTTTTAATGTTTATTTGTGAGACAGTGACCGAGCGAGGGAGAAGCAGAGAGAGGGAATATGGAATCTGAAGCAGCTCCAGGCTCTGAGCTGTCAGCACAGAGCCCGATGCGGGGCTCAAACCCAGGGACCGCGTGATCATGACCTGAGCCAAAGTCAGGCGCTCAACCAACTGAGCAACCCAGGTGCCCCTGAACTGTCCACTTTATTTATTTATTTTTTTAAATATATTTTTAAAATGTTTTATTTTATTTCTAGGAGAGAGAGAGAGAGAGAGACAGTGTGAGCAGGGGAGGGTCAGAGAGAGAGGGAGTCACAGACTGAAACAGGCTCCAGGCTCTGAGCTGGCAGTCAGCACAGAGCCCGACGCGGGGCTCGAACCCACGAACCGCAAGATCATGACCTAAGCGAAAGTCGGACGCTTAACCGACTAAGCCACCCAGGCGCCCCTGAACTGTCCACTTTAAACGGGTGAAAGGTATGGTATGTAAGCAATATCTCATGATATAGGGGAGTCCCCCAAATCTTAGACTTGATGAAATGAAGGCTAAGGAGTGAAATTTAGGCAGGCCTACTTTGGAAGCTGCCTATGGTCATTTCAATACCGATTTATAACATTCAGTTACTGAATACTCACTAACTGAATTACAAACAGAATTGCAGTTACAGGTGGACTGCATTATAGGTTGCCCAGGCCCTGAGACCAAGAGCTGAAAACTTAACATGCAGGAAACGTACCTCTTCCAGGCTAAGTTGCAAATACTCCAAGATCCGATACGGATTTCTTCTGCATATCAATCTCTTTTTTGGTGCCAACTGAAGAGAAAGAAAGAAAATACACAGAGAACAAATGGAAGGATTACATGTTACACAGGGCAGACTGCATTTTAAAATGAACATTCTTCTTATAAACTTCCCAGATTCACATTTATTGGCTTAATACTGTTAAAAAAATACAGATTTTTTTATTATTATGTGAAAAAATGAGTTTTAGGTTTTCTACTATGAACATTTTGATTTATGTCCTTTCTTTTTTCCCTGTGAATTTTTTCCCACAATTGTGATCCTTTTGCTGGTCGATTTTATGTCCTTCTTTTCACCAACCTGTACCTTACAAGTTGTGCGCCTAGGTTCTTAGCCAGGCTTCACAAACCTCATTCTGAAGGCTACGTGGTATTTCTTCAAATGGTGTTTCACGTACTACTTAGCCATTAGAGGTGCTCATTTTTAGCTATTATGGATAATTCCAGAGCCACTGTCTGACTGTGGATCCCACACTGAGGGGGCTCTGGGTCTGCTTCCCAGTGCTTTTCCTGGGCTGGATGGCTTCCATGCCTGACACCCTCTGCTACAGCCAGGCTCAAGCCATGTGTACTTACCACAGCACTTCTTTCTCTCCCACCCAAGGGAAAGAATACTATTGCACCTGCTTTAATTTATACTTAAAAAAAAAATTAAGTTATTCACAGACTTGAGGTTTTAGTAGAAACGGCCCCCACAGCTACTGAGCCACCAGGGCTGGGACCCAGTGCCCACGGTTTCCCTCGGAGTGTCTCACCACCTCTCACATACCCTGGGCACTTAATATGGGCTTGCTGCCCGTTCTCAGTGAGGGACACCCTGTTAGCCCACATCTGCTGTGGGCCAGAAATAGATGGTTCTGGAGGAAGTGACTGATTTTCTTCTTCAGTCAATCCTGGAACAATGCAGGGTTTAAGGGTGCTGACCTCCTGCAACAGAAAATCTGTGTATCACTTTTGACTCCCCCAAAACTTAACTATTCATAACCTACTGTTGACTGGAAGCCTTACCGAGAACACAAACAGCTCATTAAGACACATAAGTATCATATGCTGTATTCTTGCGATAAAGTAAGCTAGAGAAAAGAATATATTATTAAGAAAATCATATAGAAAAGACATTTATAATATTGTACTGTATCCAAAAAAATCCGTGTATAGTGGATCCATGCAGTTTGAACCCATGTTGTTAAAGGCCAGTTATACTCACTTCCTCACGTGGGGCCCATTCCTCCTCGCTCACATCAATCACATCTTCCTCCACCAGCACGTACTCATCACTGGGCCCTCTCTCTCTGGCACAGATGAGATCCACTTGCTGGCTCCTGTCCCCCGGCTGAGTGTCATGCTGGGGGAGAACATCTCTGCTGCAGTGAACTTGGGGCAGGGGGCAGTGCTGGAGCGTGGCAACCCCTCCCAGGTGTCCATCCAGCCTATCTGGAGTCAGTGGGCCAGGCCCCGAGCTCTCTTGTAGGTGGTCTGATTGCTTGCTGGGACCCTCCAGGTCTAGTGACTTTTCCGAGTCCCCATTCATCACAGAAGGTTCCTCTCTATCTGCAGTACCTTCGATTTTGGGAATGGTTTCAGAGTTCAGCTCATCATGCCACTGGAATCCTTCATTCCTTTTTATACCAGGATGCTCAAGTGGTTTTGTGTAATCCTCGAGGATTCGATGCACTGTCCTCTCATCCTGCCCCCGTCTTTGCATGAGCTTTGTGGCCCATTCTATACTACGCTGATACCTGCAAAATGGAAAAACTGTCAGTAACACTTGAATTTCTTTTTTTTTTTAATATCATTTGTTGTCAAATTGGCCAACATACAGTGTATATACAATGTGCACTTGGTTTTGGGGGTAGATTCCCATGATTCATTGCTTAAATACAACAGCCAGTGCTCATCCCAACAAGTGCCCTCCTCAACGCTCATCTCCCACCTTCCCTTCTCCCCTACGCCCCCTCTCATCAACCCTCAGTTTGTTCTCTGCATTTAAGAGTCTTCCATGGTTTGCCTCCCTCCTTGTTTGTAATATTTTTTCCCCTTCCCTTCCCCCAGGTCCTCTCTTAAGTCTCTCAAGTTCCACATATGAAGTTAACACTTGAATTTCAATATTCAAAAGACAACACAGCATGCAAAAGAGATGGGTAGGCAGGATGCTGAAATGTTTATAGCAGTTTTTCTCGGTGGCAGGCTATAGGTAAATGCTTTCTTACTACATTCTTTTGTGTTTTCTAACTATTCCGTAATAAGCATGTGTTATTTTTGTTTTTATTATTAGTGCTTCATTTGATTTTTTTGGCTTTTGAATATTTTATATGAGAAAGAGAAGGTGAGCAAGTGTGTGAGTGGGGGAGAAAAGGGGGAGGGGAGATAGAGAGAGAGAGATCTCAAGCAGGCTCCATGGAGCCCAGCACGGGGCTCGATCCCATGACCCCTGGATCATGATGTGAGCCAAAATCAAGAGTTGGATGCTCAACATACTGAACCACCCAGGCACCCCTAATTTTCTTAACTTGAAAAAAAAAATGACCCCAGTTTAATGAAATATGAAAATTTATGTAATTTAAAACTGGTGGGCCAAATGATTTAGGTAAATATAAAGAGACTATGACCATTTGTCAGAATTTCTTTTACATTAGTCTCAATTTTGGATATCATAATATTTTCCAAAAAATATTCCACTCATAATGTAAAGAGCCTTTGTTCAGTATTGCAAAATGAGAATTTCAAGTTTCTTTATTTATTTTGAGAGAGAGAAAGAGTACATAGAGAAGTAGAGAAAGAATCCCAAGCAGGCTTTGCACTGTCAGTCCAGGGTCAAACTCACCAACTATGAGATCACAACCTGAGCCAAATCAAGAGTCAGATGCTTAACTGAATGAGCCATCTGGAAGCCCCAAACTGAGAGTTTAATAAATATTTTTCATAGTACCTACTAAGGTCTCCACTACCTAGGAAAAGAAATGATTCCAGTGCTATACATACAGCCAAGCATCCTAGCAGAAAGGGCCCTTGTTCTCACAATGATTTCTGAAGTATAGTTTGGTGAGGAAATACCTGCTTAGTTCCTTAAATGTAAAGGCAACCCCCCAACATGCCCCAAGATACATTCTCATCCGTGGAAGGACTAAAGGCAACTTTTTGCCTTTACCTACAGCATTAGCCTGACAGCACTTAAGAAGGCACAGTTTGCTGGAAGACAAATACTCACCTTGAGTATTTTGCTTTGTGTACACATAAATGAGTATGTCATAAACCGCTACGTCTCACACACAACTAACTGAACAAGGACACTGGCTCTATTTAAGAGATTTGTGGCTGCTTAATCCTGACTCAACAGAAGGATTTCCAAACTGTCCACACCCTGTTTATCCTACATAGGGGTGAGCACGCCTTCCTATCTATGGGAATTGTATTTTAGATTTAAAGGTTAAAACCTAGCAGAGCTCTTCTCACACCTGAGGCAGGGTGACACAGTGATTACGCGCATGAGCTGTTGCACAATTCACGTTCAGCCTTACTGTCGCTGGTAACTGTTTGACAGAGCCAGTTACTTAACTTCTCTACGTTTGTTCTCCCACCCAGAAGATGGGGTAACAATACTACTACCTCATAAGGGTATAAGGTATTACTTTTCATGTCAGAATAAAAAATGTAGCTGCTCATAGAACAGCAGGTGACTCCTCACCTGCACGGAAAGCATGGCCACTGCTGCATACAGTTGAAAGAACTTTCATTTGAGAGACGTAAAAAGAATCTTTGCTTTTCATACCACCTACAGCACTGGCTTTATCGGTTTCATGGATCTATGAATCTCCTTTATCTGAACACAAATTTGTGTGTCAATGTGTACTTTTCTGGGAAAGGGATCACAACTTTCATCAAATTCCTTGACTCAAAATATGTGAAAGAACCACTGATTGAAAGGTTCAAAAACTGCCCCTTTGAATAAAAGAGCTGGAACTGACAGAGCACACACAGGCCACTGCTCTGCTCTTTCCAATAGGGCGGTCAAGGCAAATACGGGTTCAAACTCTCGTTCCATTACGTTCTCGTACTAGCTGCATAACCCTGGTAAGACTCAGTTCCTCCTCTGTAAACCACTGTGGGTTTTTTAGGGGAGACTTTAAAAAATAAAATCATTTTGGGGCACCTGGGTGGCTCAGTCGGTTAAATGTCTGACTTCCGCTCAGGTCATGATCTCGTAGTTCAGAGTTCAAGCTCTGCGTCGGGCTCTGTGCTGACAGCTCAGAGCCTGGAGCTGCTTCTGATTCTGTGTCTCCCTCTCTGTCTGCCCCTCCCCCACTCATGCTCTGTCTCTCAAAAATAAAGAAATATGAAAAAAATAATTTTGCCTCACACATATTACACTAAGAAATACAAATAACATTAACTTTTTTAAAAAAAAATTTAAGGTTTATTGATTTTTTGAGTGAGAGAGAGACAGAGCATGAGTGGGGGAGGGACCGAGAAAGAGGGAGACACAGAATCCAAAGCAGGCTCCAGGTTCCAAGCTGTCAGCACAGAGCCCAACTCAGGGATGGAACCCACAAACCTCAAGATCATGACCTGAGGTGAAGTCGAAAGTTTAACCAACTGAGCCCCCAAAGCGCCCCACAAATGACATTTTTAATGAATGGAAATGTACACCTTAATTAACCACTCTTGGAGAGCAGGGACAGCCATGTGGGGACAAGCACTGTGCCAGATCTGGGTCCTGCCGATGGCTCTTCTGTGTGATTCCGGGCTAAACTGCTTAGCCTATGTCACTTTTTTTTTTTTTAATGTTTTTTATTTATTTCTGAGAGAGAGAGAGACAGCATGAGCAGGGGAGGGTCAGAGAGAGAGGGAGACACAGAATCCGAAACAGCCTCCAGGCTCTGAGCTAGCTGTCAGCACAGAGCCCGATGTGGGGCTCGAACCCACGAACCGTGAGATCATGACCTGAGCTGGTTGGACGCTTAACCGACTGAGCCTCCCAGGTGCCCCAACACTCTATGTCACTTTTTGCTCTTCTGCAAAAGGCCAGAATCACATGTGCATTCCTGCCTCATAATGCCCTCAGATGCTCATTTATGAAAGCTCAGATGAGACAGTGGCTGCAGAAGCATGTGGAAGAAAGCCTCTGAGTAAGACTGGTGATGCAAACAGCCAGATACACAAGTGACTAAGACATATGGCCTGTGAGTCACAGACCAGGTGTCTGCTCATTGGCTGGCAATGCCTTAAAAAGCCAAATCTTGCTACGATCACCCCCAAACGCTGCTGGAGAAGCAGCAGGAAGAAAAAAGTGAAAAGTAAAAGTCAGGAAACATAAGGGGCAGAGTGGCAGGAGGAAATGGAGTTAGCTATGGTAGAAGCAACAATGAGGCTAGGGAAAAGCAGACTCATTTTAGGGCCACCAACTACAGAAAATGGTGTATGAAAACACCCTGCTTCTTCTGTTTCCTTGAACACACCTCTTTCTTTAGCATGGAACACCCTTCCCCACTGCCTATTGATTAATGCCTATTTATCACTGGAAGATCATAGCAAAATGGTTCTGAGTTTATGTGTAAGGTCTAAGTACTGGCCTTGAGCAAGTTACATAACCTCCTCTGCTTCCACTTCCTCACCTCCCTCCAGGGGTGATGTGAGGACTTCAGAGATAGTCCAAGTGTGTTCTCAGCAGAGTACCTCGTACATGGAGTATACCCAGGAAACAGCAGCATGTACAACTGCATTACTCTTCTCACTGAGTGGCAACTCCTCAGAGGCTCTGGAACTGACCTGCCTGGTTTGAGCTCATACAATCTTGGACAAGCTATTTCTAGGTTCCCCATGTATGAGATGGAGATGACTACATCCACCTCAAAGGCTTCTTGAGAAGATGAACTGGGATGTCAGGTAAAGCATAGGGATGGGGACCAGCGCTCCTGGAGCAGCTGGTACTTCCTGTGACTACAGTGATGGTAATATCTCACCATGACACCGATTGCGGAAGAGCGCGACTGCTTACCTCTCTTCCTCTCCCGCTAGAACGTAAGTCCCTCGAGAACAGGGATGCACTCTTTTCCTCCTCTTCTATCTGCAGCCCCTACCAATGCCTGACACACAGGCACCTGCTGATAAAGGACCACAAACGAGGAGGGGAGACCAGCAACCTCCTCAGGGCTGCTTCTTCAAGGACACAACCTACGGACTTCAGTCCCTTCGGGCATTATCTGAGGGTCCTGATCCCCGCCTCCAGGAAGGATTACACGGAAGGTTCTCATTACAATGTTGGAAAAGGCCAATCAGAGTGAATCCACTTGAGAAATGGATCAGAGTTTCAGATGGAAAAGTAAAGAAACAATTATAACAAGAATTTAAGCTGGAAAATTAACCTAAAATATAAAAATGGGACCATTTCTCATAATGTTTAATATTTTTTATTATTTAGATTGTGACTGTAATTATTTTGGCCAAATCATGAATCAAGTATTGATGAGCTGCACTTTGAGCTGCCCCTCAAGGCTGCTGAGAATTTACTTATTTATTTATTTATATGTGTTTAATTATTTATTTATTTAACACACTTCTTAAGATTTTTTTTTTTTAAGTTTATTTACCCTGAGACAGTGCAAACTTGAGCCAGAGTCAGCATGAAGTCTGACGTGAGGCTCAAACTCACGAATTGTGAGTTAACTGTGACTCAAGCTGAAATCAAGAGTCAGATGCTTAAACAACTGAGCCACACAAGCACCCCTAAATTAAAAAAAAATTTTTTTAATGTTTTATTTATTTTTGAGAAAGCGCAAGCAGGGGAAGGGCAGAGAGAGGGAAATACAGAATCCAAAGTGGGCTCCAGGTTCTGAGCTGTCAGGACAGAGCCCGATGCAGGGCTCAACCCCACGGACCACAAGATCATGATCTGAGCTGAAGTTGGATGCTTAACTGACTGAGCCACCCAGGCACCCCTAAATTTTTTTTAATGTTTATTTTTGAGAGACAGTGTGAACGGGAGAGGGGCAGAGAGGGAAAGGAGGACAGAGGATCTGAAGTGGGCTCTGTGCTAATAGCAGACAGCCTGAGGCGGAGCTCGAACTCATGAACCGTGAGATCACTACCTGAGCTGAAGTCGGATGCTCAACAGACTGAGCCACCCAGGTGCCCTTATCTATCTATCTATCTATCTATCTATCTATCTATCTATCTATCTATCAATCAATCATCTATCTATCTATCTATCATCTATCTATCAAGTGTGTTTATTTTTGAGAGAGAGAGAGTGTGAGAGAGCATGCATCTGAGTGAGTGGGGCTGGGCAGAGAGAGGGGGAGAGAAAGGATCCCAAGCAGGCTCCACGCTGTCAGCACAGAGCTCCATGCAGGGCTCAAACTCATGAATCATGAGATCATGACCTGAGCTGAAACCAAGAGTTGGATGCTTAAGTGACTGAGCTACCCAGACACCCCTCAATGAGGATTTAAATGCATGAACATTTAGTCAACAAAATCCTACCAAGGGACCACTAAGTGTTGGGGCTGAAGGCAGGAACCAGGCATGGTCTCTGCTCTCCAGGAACCGATAGTGTAACTCTGGGTATGTGGTGGATGGCCCAGGGAGGGGCGCCAAGGCAGACTGCATGGGAGCTGGAGGAACGACCCCCAAGTGAGGGGGTGCTGGTGGTGCCTCGAGGGAGGGGTATGAAAGCTGGATCGTGGGATGTACAGGGATAGCTAGGCATGCATGCATTCGGGGGGTTGGCGAGAAAAGTTTGGTGGAAATGGGAAGACTGTAAAGAAAAGCCAGAGGAAGGAACCGTGGCCATATGAGTGGATGAGGAAGAGTCTCAGTGAAAGCCTTTCTGTCACCCTGCAAGTATCAAGCAAGGAAGGAGGACAGGGCAGGAGGCCAGTTTTAGATCTAAGTGTATGCATCTTAGCACTTAAAGATATATACATTACAGGGTAAATATTCATATTTTGAATGGAATTCAAGTGACAAAAGATTAGGATTATTTAAAAAAGTAAACAATACATTCAAATACATATGATCCACAATATTGCAAGATCTACAAGTGATAAATTCAGACATAATTTTCAAGGACATACGCTACCAAAAAAAAAANCATGGACTACCACAGTGGAAAGGTTACCTATATACAGATCAGATTTAAGCTGTAATTCTGGCCCAGGCCATCATGACTTACTTCTGTGACGTGATTATAGGCATGTCTGTCTTCATATCTGTAACAACAAAGATGTTGTTAGTTCAGACAAATTTTCCTTAAGCAAAAACACCACTGAAAATCCAGAAGAGACAAAGGCAATTTTAAGAATCCCCAAATCACACATCTAGAAGGCTGACTAATTCTGTGCAGCCACTATGGCAAACACGTGCTTCATTAGCCATCACGCCCTGAACCCATCCCCTGGAAGGCGATCTGACCGATCCTGGTGTCTTGCTGTGCTCAGATGTGGCCCTCAAATCCGGCTCTACCCAGCCCTGCAGCTCAGCAGCAGCGGCACGCCAGAGGAAAGCCCCTTGCCGCCTCTGAATGTACATGCCTCTACTTTTGGATGAGAACATCGGGGCCCTAAGGTTGCGCACTTTATCACCACTGTCCGGTGCTCCACAAGAGCACCCGAAGATGCTCGGGTGCATCTTCGCTGCAAGTGCCCCCGCGTACCTCCAGAAAGGGTTGTTGAGGTAAGATTCACGGCAGTGTTGGTTCTGGGTATGGACTGGTGACTTCTGGGCTCTAGTTCTAGCTCTGGGAATCTGGCTGGTTGAGCCTTTCAACCTACAATGTTGTTTACTGGTCACCTGATGGTGTGGGTTTTAGTCTTCGTCTTCCTTCACTCTGCCTTTGGGCACGTTTCTCCTTACCCAAACTCAGCCTTCCCCCCAGCGCATTAGAGGGTTGGAACAGATGATAATCAGCTGTTAAAAGGCCAGGAAAGTGAGTTCACAGATTCCTACCTCCTTAGGAATTTGTCAGTTTTCTTTGTGTGATGACCTCCCTCCTCTGGTAATTTAACAAGTGACAATTTAGCGAGTTTTACCGACAGCCTTCCACGTGCCAAGCAATAGAGATAAAGAAGTAAAAAAGCAAATCCCCTCTCCTTGAGATACAGTCTAATTGAGGAGACAGACCAGAAACGAAACGATGGATTCTCACCCAAGCTTACATAGGACCAAGTGAAGGATTAGAAAAGGACTGGTTACCTTTGCCTGAAAGGATCAGGGGAAAACACCGAGGAGGAGGAGGAGTGATGGAGCGGGGCTCTGCAGACGGAGTAAGAGTTCACCAGACAGACTGGGGGAAACAGGCAGGGGAAGCCGTACAGAGGCTGCAAGAGCGAATGTGCGGCAGGTCCACGGAATGGCCAGCAGCCCGAGGTGGCCTCAGGGCCAGCGAGCAGAAGAGGGAGCAGGACAGAGGGGGTGCAAGATGGGGCTGAAGCCAGAATCTGAAGAACCTCCTAAAACGAACATTTGAGATTTACTCCTTCAGGGCAGCCCACAAGCTTAATTCCTGCTTCCTTGGCATAAACTCATTTCCTTCAAATTTCTATTACTGTCTAAAACTCAGTTCCTACACTGATCAGGAAAAGGTTCTCCATTATTAAGATTATTACACTATTTGAAAACTTTCCAGGGTTCTGGCCAAATATGACTAACTGCTGAAGCTGAATGGCCGTAATGTGTTTTTTTCCCCCTCTCTTTTCGAAACACTCACTATGAAAAATTCTCAGACATACAAACGTAAAGAGAACAGTAAAATAAATTCCCATGTTCTCATCCCTCAGCTTTCGTAATTAACTCATGGCCAATCTCGCTTCATCTGTCCTGCACGCTTCCCCGGCCCCCAGATTATTTTGAAAAAGACCCCTCACGTCCCATCACAGCCTCTCTAAGTGGCTCATTATGTATTTCTATAAAGATTCTGTTTAAAAAACCTAATTGCTTAGAAAAAAGTATTTTAAGAAAAAGGGGCGCCTGGCTGGCTCAGTAGGTAGAGCATGCAACTCTTGATCTTGGGGTCATGAGTTCAAATCCCATGTCGGGTATAGAGCTTACTTAAAAATTAAAAAAGAAAAAAAAAACATAATTGCAGTGCCATTATTACTTGTAAAATTTAATATTAATTCCTTATCCTCATCCAAAATCTATGCATTGTCTCATTTTTTTTTTTTTTTTGGAGAGTCTGATTCAAAATCCATGTAAGGCCCATACACTGCAACTGATGGAGACACCTGAAGTTGGCTTTAACACATGTTTTCCTGCGATGATTTTTTTCCCCTGTAGTTCATTTGCTGAAGCAATGAGTCTTCTGTCCTCCCCGGTCTGATTACAGATGATTACATCCCTACTGTGCTGTTAACACGGTGCTCAACAAAGGAGGTCACAGGCCCACTGCTCGTGGACGGTCCAAGAAGGCCTTGCACCAGCTTTGAAGCAACCGACTCACTCAGCACACTGCTTAGTTCAGCTCATCTTGTTTTCACAGCCAGATTTTCACAGAGCAGGAAGCTGTAAGTAAATAACTAAACAGCATGGGATCTATTTCCATTCTGGTGCAAAGGACTTACCTTGTGACACTTCAGTACTCTGAGTAGCACTGGCTTAATAAATATGTTCTTTGAAAGGGTTTCCTGTGAATTGGTGGAGTTAGAGGCTTGATCGGATTCAGGCTCAAGTTCTGGGGCAGCCTACCTACCAGGGGTGGCGCTGTGTGTCTCCGCACAAGACAAAAAATGTCTCCTTGTCTCTTAGTATGTCAGCAGCACTGCTCGTGATCAGTAGAGGATGTAAAACAGTGATATTCGAATCCTATTATTCCTTCTTTGTTTATTGGTGGGAATCCTCTATAGAGAGAAACGCCTCACTACTTGCTTACCCTGAGAACCAGATCATGTTTACCAATTCCCAAAATGATGAATCCTCCATAGGTGAACAGTGAATTTCTTCTGGCCCGTATCAGTATGTACCAGTATAAATTA
>NW_027551577.1:679427-705581 GCF_008692635.1 Crocuta crocuta | reverse complement strand
GTTGGTGTAAGTATTACCAATGACTGGATTTTAAAACAAATTGTAGTATTATCCTTATTTATGCTCGAAAGTTTCCATGTTTAGCCTGCAGAGTCTCTTGAAACAAGCCTAGCAGTTTTCGA
This sequence comes from Crocuta crocuta, assembly GCF_008692635.1. Taxonomy (NCBI): domain Eukaryota; kingdom Metazoa; phylum Chordata; class Mammalia; order Carnivora; family Hyaenidae; genus Crocuta; species Crocuta crocuta. The sequence goes on along the minus strand of NW_027551577.1, from coordinate 705,459 downwards.
TAAGCTTCCTTGCTTCCTGGTATAAGATGTTTCATGTAAAAACTCCTGGCTCTCAATCATACCAACATAATTAATCATTTACTTTTTTTTACACAATATACACATAACAGTCTCAGAATAATAGTACCAATGCTACAAAGTAACCTTTGAGGGGCTCCTGGGTGGCTCAGTCGGTTAAGCATCTGACTTCAGCTCAGGCTGTTAGTTTGAGCCCCATGTCAGGCTCTGTGCTGACAGCATGGAGCCTGGAGCCTGCTTCAGATTCTCTCTGTCCCTGCCACGCCACTGCTCACTCTGTCTCTGTCTCTCTCAAAAATAAATAAACATTTAAAAAATTAAAAAAAAAATCACTGCTGAAAGCAATGTGAAGATGATTTTGCCACACTTTCTTTCTTTAGAGTAGAGGGCAGGTTGATTGCACTGATGGCCCCAATTCTTGAGCTCTTCCATCTGCCAAACCCCTGGACTCTGGGCCAGCTGGAATCACAGCAAACATGCTGTGAGCAGGAAGGGCCTGAAAAGCACTGGCACACTGGGGCCAGGACCCTCCACCGTGACCACGAGCACGAGCCTGGGGCTAGCCAGCCGGAGGATGACACACATGACGCCCCCTGCCCCTCGTCCCAGCTGAGAATATCCTAGACCAGCTGACAGCCAACTGACAGACAACCAGACATTAGTGAGTCCGGCTACATCCATTCCTGGACCAGATCCATTAGAATAGCCAGCTGATCTCCATAACTAACCAGATGGACCAGCACATCCAGTCAAGATCAGCTACCCAGCAAACCTGCAGACTTGTGAGCAGTGCGGTTGCTGCTGAAAACCCCTGGTTTGTTCAACAACACTGTGCCAAAGATAACTGACAAAAAGTCTGTCCTATTAGGGGCGCCTGGGCTTAGTCGGTTAAGCGTCCGACTTTCGCTTAGGTCATGATCTCGCGGTTCGTGGGTTCGAGCCCCGCATCGGGCTCTGTGCTGACTGCCAGCTCAGAGCCTGGAGCCTGTTTCAGTCTGTGACTCCCTCTCTCTCTGACCCTCCCCTGTTCACGCTGTCTCTCTCTCTCTCCTAGAAATAAATAAAACATTAAAAAAAAAAATTAAAAAAAAAAAGTCTGTCCCATTAGGACTAAACATCAAGTCACCATGTTTTACAGTCACTCAAAATACTTTTCCTCTGTGCCTAGAACACCAGCTTGATATGTAAAGGTACCATTTTTGGAAACCACTTTTTAAAATTTAACTGTGTTTTGTTATCATGTAGTATCTTTGCAAGGTTCCAAAGTCAAATGTATGAAGTCTCACTTCTTGCTCCATCCTGTTCTGACCCTTTGCCATAGACATTAAAAAGAATCTATGGTTTATCCTTTCTTAAAATTTAAAAATATATTTATAACCTCCACCTTCAGGTAAACCACAGCGTACTCTGCAGACCCCCCCACTCTTAGGAACACACCCCTGTATCCCTCACTCCTAGCTCAGCTCCACAGCGCTTCATTATATGACTGCAGTGCAGTTTAATGACTGGTCCCCTTCTCATGCTCATTTGGATCATTTTCAATCTTTTAATACAAGAAACGGTGTTGAAATGAATAGCCTTGTGCTGTTTTTTTTCATATTTTTGCCAGTGTATCTTTCAGATAAACTCCTAGAAATGGAATTGCTGGGTTAAAAGTAAATGCATTTATTGGGACAACTGGATATGCACGGGCAAAACACCATCGAAGCTGGACGCCTACCTTACATCACACACAAAAGTTACTCAAAATGGATCTGAATTTAAGAGTTGAAATTGTAAAACTCTTAGAAGACAACACAGGGGAAAGTCCGCATAAGCTTGGATTTGGCAATGGTTTCCTAAATATGATACCAAAAGCAGAGGCAATGAAAGAAAAAAAAACCCAGACAAACTGACTTCATGAATATGGAAAACTTTTAACACTTTACGTGGAGATGGCTATCATAAACAAAATAAAACACCAAAAAACCAAAAGCCAGAAAATTGGAAACGTTGTGCATTGCTGGTGGGAATGTTACATGGGGCAGGTGTTTTGGAAAACAGTTTGGCATTTCCTAAAAAAATGAAACTATAATTATCATATGATCCAGCGAGTCCACTCCTAGGTAGGTGCCTCGGAGAAATGAAAACACATCTCCACACAAACACTTGTATATGAATGTTCACAGCAGCACTACTCATAACAGCTCTGAAGTGGGAACAACCCAAATGTCTATATTTGGATGAACGGATAAACAAAACATGGTATATCTGTCAATCAAATGGAGTATTACTCAGGATGAAGTTCTGATGCATGCTACAACATGGATGAATCTTTGAAAACATCCTAAGTGAAAGGCACAAATGGCTTCAAAATATGATTCCACTTATATGAAATATCTAGAATGGGCAGCCTCACAGACATAGAAAACATATTAAGGTTACCAGTGGTTAGGGGGACAGGAGGACTGGGGGAGAAAGCTAATGTATACAGGGGCACCTGGGTGGCTGAGTCGGTTGAGCGTCCAACTCTTGATCTTGGCTCAGGTCATGATCTCATAGTTTGTGAGTTCGAGCCCTGCGTCAGGCTTTGCACCGACAGTGTAGCGTCTGCTTGGAATTCTCTCTCCTTCTCTCTCTCTGCCCCTCCACCACTCGTTTTCTCTCTCTTTCTCTCTCAAAATAAAAAGACTTAAAAAAAAAAAAAGCAAATGTATCTATAATTTTGCTAGGCATTGTCGAATTCCCCTCTGTAAGAGCTGGGCCACCTGTATTCCCATCAGCAATGCCTGACAGTACTTCTCAGGGCCTCACCAAGGAGAATGTTGCCGAACTTTTGGATTTTTCCAATCTTATTGCTGAAATGGTACCTTAGCGCAGTTTTAAGTTGTATTTTTTCTTACAGTAAAATGTTTTTAAAAACCCTAATTATGTTTTAATCTGCTGGCATTGGTTATGTAATCACCATGAGACTTCCTTAAACAAATATACTAGGGTAAGTTACAGAAGTCAAGTTAAGCAAGTAAGAACCACGCACACTGGTTAATGTTTTAACCAGTTCATTAATGTTATTGTTGTAAATTCTAATTCTAAAAATAAAAAATAGAAAACTCATTTTGCATACAGGTGAGGAGGCACTTAATTACCAGTACCTTCTGCGTGCACAGTACCCTCCTAGTCAATGTTTAACAACAGAAAAGCCTAAGTAACATTTCTGATAATTCCAGAAATTAGATAAAACACATTTTCACGAACCATAAGAACCCTTCCGCCTTGATTAGAATTATTCTAATTGCTAGTTTTAGCAGTAAAATTGCCACTGTGCGCATTAACTCTTCTTCAGAGAATCTTCCTCTAAAATTTTAAAGAGTTTTCCTACGTAATCTGAAGCGTGAGATCAAAGATAAAAGAAAATAACTTGCCAAAAGAACTGAATGATGTAAGTTTACCTTTCCACTTAGCAACAAGCTTAGGATCTGAAATTGTGAAGTTTGGACGGCTTCTAGACAGGATACCTTTCCCAAAATAACCCTACCGGGAAAAGAGAAAACAAAGTTAGTTCATGTTTAATTACTAATTTTTTAGCAGAGGGAAAACAACTATTTGAGTTAATAAGAGATTCATTCTACTTTTCATAGCTTTACATCTTGCCTCTAATTACTTTTTAAAAAATGCCCCCATTAATGAATTGGCTATGGAGGAAAAAGAAAAGCAAGCAAGCTACACCAATCTCAACCCACACCCAACAGTGATGGAAAACAGCAAAAACTAGAACTTGCCTTCATCTAAGAAGAGGTCCTCAATCAGAAGAGAGAACAGATAAGGAGCCAAGGACGTGCTGAAGCCTCATCTGTCCGTGACACAGAACAATATACCACTTAGGTTTACCTCTGGGGATGGAATGGGAGCGAGCAGGGAATTTTTACTTTTACCTTATTACATTTCTGTAAATTTCTGGACATTTTTATGAACACGCATGGCTTTTATAACTGAGAGACAGGAAAGGTCAATGCACTGACCTTCCTTTATTGTTGAAATAGGAGTTCGTTGAGGGGGGTGTATCCTAATTAACATATGGTTTCGGGGCACCTGATTCAAATTGTGCTGTTCCCATCCTACACTGCACCCAACGGCAAGGAAAGAATGTGGCTCAATTATAGCTTGCTTTTGGGAATGGATTGGAGAAGCAGAAAGGACAGCTGGCCCAGGGCTGTGAGGAAATAGCCATGCCAAAAGCAGCCGGCCCTTACCTTCCCATAGAGCTGTTCAATATCTTCTGCGTTCCTCACAATTACGTTGTTGTTTATCATTTCGGCAGTGAATATTTTGAAGTCTTTCTCAGGCCCACCGTCCTGACCAAAAGGGATTGGCAACGGAGACTCATAACTCTCATACACTCTTCTTTTCCGTTTTGGGGCATGGAAAACTGCTTCCGCCATTTCTCAAGCGTAGCTGTATTTTAAAGAGCATAACAGGGAGAAAGAAACAGAGAGCCAATCAATAACTATATTGATGAAAAATGGGAGTGCATTTATCTCTAGGCTCAGAAAATGTTGTAGTCTGTGGGAAGAATAAAATATTTAAAATATTTATAAAGCGGAGAACTAAAAGAAAGGGTACTGAGAACATTTTGTATAAGCAGTGCAAATCCCAATCATGTAGAATATCTCAATTCCCATAACCATGCCCAAGAAGCCAGTGGCAAGATTTCTAATTATAGTGGACAAGACTGAGGCCTAGTGACATGCCCAAAGTCACAATGCCACACAAAAGTCTCCTGATAGCAAGCACAATGGGATTCCTGCCTTTTAGGCTTACTTCCATTCTCTCACTCAGGCAACAGACATTTACTGAGTACCTACCAGTGGCTCCTAATAACTAGAGGTGCTGGGGTATAAGGATAAAATCAAAGGAGACACTGTCCGCAAAGGTTGAATCTAGTCAGTATTTTGTTTTTCAAAAAAGGACCTTAAAATCCATTCTAAACATTAGGTCAACAGTCTCCCGATTTTTAAGGTAGATTGCGAGTGGCTAAGAGCAAGAACTCTAAAACCAGAGTGCCAGGATCGGAACTGGCATCACTATGTCCTAGCTGTGTGGTTTGGGGCGAAGGTTACTTCATCTTTCCACGCTTCGGTTTCCTCGCTTGCAAGATAAGGATAAAAACAGACTCCATCTTAGAGTTAAGACCCATAAAGGGCCTAGAAGAGTACTTGGTACATAACGGGTGCTATGGGTGTATGTGCTTTAATTATTATTATGGGGTGAGTACTACCAGCTCCGGTTTACAGAGGAGGAAAACAGGTTCAGGTCAGAGAGATTTTGTAAAAGGCCCCTTCGGATGATCCCAGGTCGATGGAATTCCAAAGCCTACGTTCTTCTCTCTGGGTTCTGCTGCGAGCACAGGCTGCATCTGTCTCCCTTTGTCTCAAGGCTCACTATTTCTCAAGGTTAGGAGCTAAAGGGTTCCGGAGAATGATGGAATTGCTTACTGTGCACTGAACACTCTGAGGAAGTAAAGGAAGCCAAGGTGAGTACCTCTCCCTTCCAGGCCGTATACTCAATCTGAGGAGACAAAACACACACACAAAAGCAAATCGAAGGTAACACAACAAGCTGCAATTCAATCATGGCTAAAGGAAGGAAACAGGGTTGAGTGCTCTGGGTGATAAAGCCACAGAGCCAAAGCAGACACATTTGACTTAGGAAAACTCAACGGCGTGTAAGGAGGGAAAATGTAAACAGTGCAAGAGTTTGGACACTCCACTCTCCCAACAGACCCACTGGAACAAGAAGGGAGACTTGAATCGGCTGCTCCCTCCGTCCCAGGCCTGGGCTCGATTTCGGCTGCGAGCATATCTAGTGCTTGAAGATACGGTGGAGCAGATCACACGTTTCATCTACATGGATCCAAAGAACAAAGTAAAACTGCTTATTAACGTGCCTCCCGCACGTAACACCAGCATCCCCTTGGGCAATGGATGTGATCAAACCTGAAACAGCCAATGATGGTCACCAAATCTGAGGAAGGTAAGCGGTTGTATGGGTTTATGACCATTAACAAGAAATTGAACGGCTTGTCCAATGCGTGATACCTTCATCCATCCATCCTCTCAAAGAAACTGAGGAATTAGATGGGGACAAAGGCAAACACAGACCAAGGAAGAGTTACAGAGATTGATAAACCAATTACAAAGATAAATATGAAAAATAAGAATCAGCAAGTTGGAACCTTCATAGAATTGACTGAATATGCTAAGCAGCAAAATGCGAGAATAATTTAATTTTTAAATAAGATCTCTCAATGGAATTACATACTGAGCATAACTCATATACATTTTATTTATATACACACACACATTATTTTAAAGCATTCATAATAAACCCATGTATATTGCATGTTGATGGACAATTAAGAGACTTTCTTCCAAGAACATTTTATCTAAATTTCCACTTGCTGACTTTTCCATCAATCCAAGCCAACTATAGCATTGAGTAGTCAACAGAAGCAGTAGCAACTTACTCTAAAACTTAAACAACAATGCTGTGTCGGCTTTTTTGAGGCAGGAGGTTGGAATCTAGTGAGAAACTTTCTAGAGATTCCCACGAACAATCTGGATTTTTGTGAGATTTTTCACTTTTATAACTTCTGGGTAGTATTTAACTTGTATTGGCTACATTTGGAATTTTTGAAAAAGAGGAAATGTTAAATGGCTAACTGCAAGAACTTCCAATTAAATTCTCTTGAACAAGTGAAAATGAAGTTATATTTTAATTTGCCTGGGTTGGAATCTTCCCTCAGATTGCTACTATACTTTTTTTTTTTTTTAATTTTAATGTTTATTTATCCTTGAGAGAGTGAGAGAGACAGAGAATGAGCAGGGTGAGAGAGGGACACAGAATCTGAAACAGGCTCCAGGCTCTAAGCTGTCAGCAGAGAGCCCGACACGGGGCTCGAACACACGAACCGTGAGATCATGACCTGAGCCGAAGTCGGACGCTCAACCAACTGAGCCACCCAGGCGCCCCTACTCTTAAAAAAACAAAACAAGAATGAGCTAGGATACTTGGTGGCAAAAACCCTGTACTCCAACCCAAGTGTGTGTAACAGAAAGTGTCCTGCCGCAAAACACGCCGTTTTTCACAAAACTTCAGTCTGTGATCTGGGCTCACTTCTGCCCATGTAGGCATGCACATCAAGAACCTGGCTCAGAGTAGGCCTCCTAGATATGCAAACCTGCATTATTATCATGTGAGCCCGCATAACCCACTTCAGCTTTCTGAGGCCTGTTTCTTCATCTTTAAATTGAACAGGACCGGAAAACAGTCTGGAAGTCATTTAAACGGTAAACGCAGAGTGATATGATCGGGGTGCCTGGATGACTTAGTCGGTTGATTCTTGATTTTGGCTCAGGTCATGATCTCACAGTCTGTAAGGTCAAGCCCCGAGTTGGGCTCTGCACTGAAAGCATGCAGCCTATTTTAGGATTCTCTCCTCTCTGCCCATCCCCTGCTTGCGCATGCGCGCACACACACACACTCTTTCTCTCAAAATAAACACAAAAAATTCACAAAGAATAACCATACGATCCAGCAATTCCACTTTGTACAGATACAAAAAAACCGAAAACATGTTCATGCAAAAATCTGTACCCAAATGTTTACAGCAGTGTGATTCATAACAGCCAAAAAAGTGGAAACAACCCAAATGTCCATCTACAGATGAATGGATCAACGAAATACAGTAAATCCATATATAATGGATTACCAGCAATAACGGGATGAGGTGCTAATACATGCTACAGAGTGTATGAAGCTTGAAAGCATTATGCTAAGTGAAAGCAGTCACAAAGGACCACATATTATATAAGGCCACTCATATGAAACATCCATTAATAGCAAATCCAGAGACACGAAGTGGATTAGCAATTTCCTGGTGCTGAGGGAAGGGAGAAATGGGGTTATAGGTACAGGTTTATTTTGAGGGTGATGAAAAGGTTTTAAAACTAAATTGCAGGGACAGTGATGGCTGGCCAATGCTGTGAATGTACTAAACATCACTGAACTGTACATTTTACAAGGGTGAGTTTTATGGTAGGTGAATGGGCTCTCAATAAAATTAAATAGGACAAACCAAATGATCTCTAGTTTCATAGTTTTGTGAAAGAGTTGTCCTGTGCTGAGCTTGAAAGGCAAAGAGGGGAAGAAAGGACCGAATTCACTATTCTTCCTACCTGCAACAGGCATTTAAGCAATGTTTCTTTGGGGCTATTACAGACGCACAGCAGAATGTGAGAGGTGGCAGGTGAATGAAATTAGAGGCAGTGAGATCACCATCGGTAGGTGCAACACACTAGGCAGACTATGCCATATGCTACACGCATGGGTGCTACTTGTCTTACTTCACAGACCAGGAAACTGAGGCTTAAAGAGGACCAGTCAGTTGCCCAAGCCTTGATGCACGGACATAGCATTGCAAGAAGACTGGCCTAAAAGAGGACCCATGTCTGAAGCACACACAGGCACAGAGGGATGACTGGGCCAGTTGTCAAGGGGGTGTGGAATGTGAAGGCTCCTTCAGCCTTGGGAGTCAATGCAGACTTTTTTTTTTTTAACATTTTTATTTTTTGAGAGACAAAGGGTAAGCAGGAGACGGGCAGAGAGAGGAGACGACACAGAATCTGAAACAGGCTCCAGGCTCTGAGCTGTCAGCAGGGAACCCGATACGGGGCTTGGACCCAGCGAATGCAAGATCATGACCTGAGCCAAAGTCGGATGTTCACCCAACTGAGCCACCCAGGCTCTCCTCAATGCACACTCTTAAACAGGGAACGCCGGCTGAAGAGAGACTAACTAATCTAAAAGCTCTCTAGCTTCGCTGCCCTTAGAATCACCCAGGGAAATCTTAAAACTCCTAATGCTCAGAACTTACCTGCAATTATATCAGAAATTCTGGGGTGGGGCCCAGGTGAGTTCAACATGCGGCCCAAGTTGCCAATCACTGGTGATAGGATGGCTTATTCAACCTCACTTAATCCCAACAGTCCCCAACAGAAGTACTATTACTATTCCTGTTGTTCAGAAGAGGAAGGGGCTCAGGGGCTGAGTGCTATGCACCTGTAAGGGGCTGTTGCTTTTCCTTTCCCAAACCTGGGCATACTGGGCTCCAGACACAAGCAGCGTTAAGCGTACTTACTATCAAAAGCACGGCTTCTTCCCTATTCTTCCCTTGAGCAAACACCGTTTAGGTGTTCAGTAAATGTGTATTCCAAATAAAACACAGCGAAACAAAAATGGGGGAGGTAGCCCCGTTTAATTTTCCAACCCGCTTGGAACACCTTGCCAAATAAGGCTGGTTAAAACCTCCCACCCAGGAAAGCTACCTCCCAATTAAAAAATGTTTGAGGCCCCAACGGGGTACCTCTGGGCTCAGGGAGGCAAGGATGAAAGCGAAAGGCAAACAATCCAGTCCCTGGGGGGCTTTCAAGTTAGGACCTGAGACTAAGCCACATAAACAAGCGATAACGCTTTGAAGGCCGTTGTGAGGATTCCGTGGGTAATTGTGTGAAAAAGGCCAAGGCGCCTCGCACTGGGCCCGTCATGGGCAAAAAGCGAGTCAGACGGCGGCTGCAACCGCGGTACATGACTGCACACGAGCCAGAAAGTGTTCCGGGCCCACCAAATTCAGAACTCCCTGTCCTTACTTATCCCTTTGCGGATTTCCTTGACTGTCCCGGGCGCCCCAACAACCGCACTGGCTGCTGAGGCTCCCCTCCGGCACAGAGGGTGCCCGAAGCACCTCACCGTCCCCAGCCCCCAGCACTGAACGTGGGGTCGTGTTCTTCGGAAAGAACGAAGAAGAGAAGTAGGAAGGGACACAGGTGCTCGGAGAAGGGGAGAGGCGCTAACTCCGGCGGAACCGGGAAGCCTGGCTCCCCATTTCGGCCCCTTCGAGCCTGGCTGTGCGACCCGGGGAAAGTCTCTACAAGTCTCTCGGCTCCCGCTCCCGGGGGCTTTCGAAGAAGCCGGACGTCTCCTCTCGCGGCAGACCCCCCCTTCCCCCCAGCGAGCGGCCGCCGCGATGCTCAGCGTCACGAGTCGCAGACCGCTCGTGCCCGGCAGCCTTACCTTCCAGAGCCCCACGCGCCCCTCGTTACCTCGGCAACACCAGCCGGAGGGCGGACACCGCCGCCGTCAAGCAGTACGGTCGCAAAACCGGGCGAATGCGCAGCCGCAGAGTCGCGGGAGCGCCCGCCGCGTCTTTGCCGAAAGCGCCTGCGCACAGCCGGAAGGAGGGTTTTCTGTGCGGAGCGCTCCGCGTTTGGCGGGTGTAAACGAGTCGTCAGCCCTCCCCTCCCCAGGATTGTACGGACCGCTTCCTGCACAGATGCTGTTTTCGTTTAATCCTCATAACAGTCCCGCAAGATTCACTTTACAAATGAGATCTGAAGTTGTTTGTCCGATGTCACACAGCTAGGAGGTAGTGGAGCCGAGGCTGTAACCCAGGCATGGAGACTTACGAGACTGCCAGGGGCGAGGGTGGGGAGGGAGTTGGGACGGGACACTTGAGGCGACCAGACTTACTGTATGCCCTGGCCCTGAACTGACCTCCGCTGTCGCAGTGTGTATGTGTAAGCTGCAGCATGCCCGGAACCTGTGAGGAGTGGCCCTTACAGACACCTGGCTGAAAGGCTCTGTGTGCCCTGGTTGCCCTGTGCAGTGCGAAGGTCAGCAGCCAGCAGTCAGACCTGCCTTTGAATGCTCGCCTCCTGGGGTGTCTTGCGTGACTTCACTTTCCTACGACTCCGTTGCCTCTACTACAAGTGGGCCGTTAGAATGATGCTGGGTGAGCAAAGCACAGGGAGTCCCATATATGCCTTCCCCAAATATGAATCCCAGGCTCACCGGCACACATACCACACTTGCTGGGGAGGTGGGTGACAGGGAAGGGTGGCAAATAATGACAGAGATTCATGGGGCTAGGGTGTGATGGGCTTTGAAATCTGGGCCTTTCCCCCAACTTTGTGTTGTCTCCAGGCCTCTACACACACAACTTGCGTTGGCCTAGAGCATCCTTCTCCCCTCTGTTTGCAGCGGTGATTCCTTAGTAATTAGGCCTCAGCTCAAGTATCTCTTCCTCCAGGAGACTTCCTTTTGACTCCCTGAGCTGACTTGGATGCCTTTCCTCTATGTTCCTGCAATATTCTGACCGACACTCTGTGCTCCCTGTTTCCTGGTCCTTAACCAGAGGTCTTCAGGGGATGGGGTGCCCGCACAGGCCTTAATTGCTCTGCTGAGAGTTCACACTTTAGATAAATCAAAGTCAGAATAGCTTCCTGGTTAGAGGGTCGTAGAAGAGGGAGAACTTCATCAAGGCTCACGGGACAGTGGTATCACAGGATCAATTGGCAGGGAGGAGACAGCTGGTGGGAGGCTCTAATATTGGACTACCAGAACATTCCAGTTTAGGAAATACTGGTTTTAGAATGAGAGAGGGTTTTTTTTTTTTTAAAGTTTATTTATTTATCTTGAGAGACAGCAGGAGTGCGGGAGGGACAGAGAGAGGGAGAGAGAGAATCCCAAGCAGGCTTCACGCTGTCAGCACAGAGCCCAACAAAGGTCTCAAACTCAGGAACCATGAGATCATAACCTGAGCCAAACCAAGAGTCGGACACTTAACTGCCTGAGCCACCCAGTGCTCCTAGAATGAGAACGTTTTAACAAGGAAAAGGGAGCCCAGAGGTTCTTCAGTTCAATTTCCTTATTTAACTGATAAGAAAAGAATGGTTCAGAGGCACTGTTTGTTGCCAGAGGTGGCAGAGCAAGTCTCAGGTGCCCCCGACGCTACAGCCATGTCTCCGGGACCTCTCAGCGTGATACTCTGCATTCAAGGGCGGGGGATTCGCCTGTAAGGAGATCTCAGGTGGCATCATAGAGAGCCCTGTCCCCACAGAGGTCTAGAGTGAAAGCTACTGAATAAGATACTCAGCCCCCAAGATTTTCTCTTCGTGTTTTTTTAAACCTTTTGTTATAATAGTCATGTTCAAACACAGAAGTAGAGAGAATATTCTAATAAATCATCACCTCCACAATCTTCAACATTTGCTATCTTGTGTCTTTTATACTCTGCCTATATATGCCTTTATCCCACTGCTGTAATATTTGAAAGCAATCCTAGACATCATTTAATTTCACTCATAATATTTCTGCGTGTATCTCTAATAGATAAATAGCTACATTTTATTGCATATTATATATATTTCAAATGCATAGTTCATAAGTTTGTATATACATAGATATGATATATAATTGATTCTCATTATTCACAGTTCATGAACACCGAACTATTGCTCATGGGGAAATACAGGGTTAGGTTCTTGACAGACTCTGGCCACAATATTTTTATCAATGGATCAGTACATAACCTTGCTTTCTGTTTAAAGACACTTTATTTAATATCTACTGTTGATTCATTAACATTGAACTCATGGCCAACAGCACTGTATCTCATACCTGAACGCAGCTTATCTAACACAGGTATTTTTCCTCTGTAAGGTACATCACAGCCTTATTGGCTTAGGAACACTAGACAGTACTTCAGCACTCTGCTTGGTGTCCATTTTAAACAGTGAAATCACCAACAGAAAGCACCAAAATGAGAAAAAATGTGGTACTAAAGAAACTGCCAAAAGCAAACTTATTTACAGTCTGAGAGTTGAAACAAGAATATCGACTGTTGACTTCGGCTGGGAACATGCATACTGGGAAGCTCAGATTTTTCTGTGCTCTGCATGTGCATGTCTGTAAACAGCCAGGTGCTATGAATACTGATTTTGTCATTACAAATAAATGTTAGCCAGTAGGTGAATTTTCAAAGACAGAATCCGCCAATTTGTATGTGTGAGTGTGTGTGTGTGTGTGCGCGCGCGCGCGTGTGTGTATATCCCCGACATCATTAGCAAACAAAAAAATGAATAATCCTTAGCATCATTTATCTGTGAAATGTTACATGGAACCTCTATGTAATATTTGGGATATACTTATACTAAACACAAAATCGTTGGAGTGCCTGGGTGGCTCAGTCAGTTGAGTGTTCTCTTGATTTCCACTCAGATCGTGATCCCTGGGTCATGGGATCAAGTCGCAGGTTGGGCTCCATGCTGAGTGTGGAGCCTGCTTAAGATTCTCTCTCTCTCTCTTGCTCTCGCTCTTGCTCTCTCCCCCTCTGCCCTCTTTCCTCTGCTCGTGCTCTCTTTCTCTCTCTAGAATAAAAAAATTTTAAAGATCGTTTATCTGAAATTCAAGTTCAACTGGGTATCCTGTATTTATCCTGTATATATACCCCGTATATCTGACCACTCTAATGATGATTTGCTGGGTGTTTATATGTGCTGGTCTCTTGGCATACTGTTTTCTCACCACAGCCCTGTAAGACAGGTGTTCTCACTTCTATCTCACAGTTGAGGTTCCCTCTCTCTTCCAAGTTCCCAGAGCTGGGAAGTGGTAAAGGCGGGATAAGGGTCCAGATCCTGGGGGACTACAGGGCTTGAGATCGTTATAATCCACCGCGTTGGACACGAGAGGGCAGTGCACTGACAGAGCACAGCTTCCAATATGAACTACAAAAGTAGCCAACAACAAGCGTTGGTGGGAGGTCAGGGAAGATCAGGATGGGTTGGAGGGCCAGGGGGTCTTCCGGGAAGAGGTGGCCTTTGAGCGGAGCCTGGAAGCGGGGTTCGCTTCGAGAGAGTGGGAGGAGGAGGGGAGGGAGACAGTGGGCTGGGGCACGCGGCAGANCCGATTGTGCAGGCGCTCGAATTCCAGGCTTGGCAGTTGGACTTTACCCAGTAGACAATGGGGAGCCACTGGCGTTTCTGAGCAGGGCAGGGCGGCCCTAGACGTCGCCCCATTGTTTTTCCCAGACAGGGCCGAACTCTGCAGTATCGCAGCGAGCCCACTAGATGGAGATATTTTAGCAAATTTAAAGCGCCCGGCCTTTCCTGGACCCAATTTCCAGGGAGAAAAACAAACACGGGGACCCCGCAAAACCGCCGCGTGTTGACTTGCGGCATCCGCAAAGCAAAGTCCAAGGGCTGGGAAACCAAAATCAAACTACCGACAGCCCAGCTTGACGCTGCCAGTGAGACGAAACCTCAGGTAATTTCACTGCTTTGAAAGAGAGAGAAAGGGTCCAGGGTGAGCCGGAAAGGGCACCGTTTTAACAAGTGCCCTGCATTTATTATCTAGCATTGGGGACTCACAACAGCCGTGTGTGGTAGGTGTTAGCCCATTTTACAGGCAAGGAAACTGAGATGCTGAGAGGTACATTTGCTCAATTATTTGGGGAGCTGACACCAGGCCAGGCCCAGGGATAGAGCCGACAGCATATGGTAAAGGTGGGTTGGGCAAGCCTCGCACGCATTGTTTTGTTGCGCCCAGGTCCCTTGTGCAAAACACAAAGGGTGTGCCTTTCCATCCTTCTTTGGTTGCTAGAAAGCTCTGTAACATGAACGGTGAGAGCTACCGGGCTCCTGCCGTTTGCTGTATTCCAGCTGCTTTTTAGAGATAGTCTCAATTCTCTCACATCAACCCACTGAGTTAGGAATTATCATATACCCACTTCGTAGGTAAGAAAACAGATTCACAGAGGTGAAATGACTTGTCCAAGGTCACACAGGGCGTAAGCACGAGAGGGGGAATGAATCCCAGGTATGCCTACTCCTGTCCGGTTCTTAACAATCCAGCACATTTGACTGAGGGGTAAATTCCTTAGAGAATCTTGGGCACAGATGTTCAAAGAGATATCATACAGAGAATTTTTAAAATCAAGGCATGATGGTTTGCAATTTTAAAAAGCGGGGGTGGGGGCGGGGGTGCGCCCGGGTGGCTCAGTCAGTTAAGCATCTGACGCTTGATCTCAGCTCAGGTCCTGATCTCAGGATCATGAGTTCAAGCCCTGCACTGGGCAAAAACAAACCAACAAACCAACAAACCAAAACTGGAAGCAAATATGGCCGTGGGAATATAGGTGATTGTCAAGTTATTTGTTGTGTTTCTTCACTGATTTCAATTTTTGCACAAAAAGATGCTTCAGGTACACAAAGAAATACAAGGATTGAAAACCACAAAACCAAAATATTTGTCCTGTTTGGCATCAGTGTTTTGATGAGGGCGGTTGCCGGTACCCTGGGTCTGAGGGGCGCCCGGGAGACGGGATCAGGGGCAGTGGCAGACAGCTTGTGGCCCGATAGGACTCTGCGACGGGAATGTGGCCGGCGGGGTCCAAGGCACCTGCATCTCCGCGTAAGAGCCCATCCTGGCCTTCTACACGTGGCTGTACCACGCTGTGACTGCTGTCCCTGCCAGGGAGAAGCCAGTGCTAGCTGAGGTCACAGGAGCCCCAAAGGGGGACAGGAGAGGAGGGGGGCCGGGGCCCTGGGGCAGATGTGGCTTCTCTGTGGCTGCAAATGGCCACACCCTCTGGCTTCTCTCCCTCCTTTCCTTTCCTTTGGTCATTTCTCTGCCCTCATGGTCACAGACTGTTCTTCATGTGAGTCCTGGCGGGGTCACACCCACTTTCCAGGCCCAGGTGCTCCAGCCACAAGCTAAGGGTAATCTCACTTTGCCCGTCTCCTGGGGCCGCGCTCGCAGGCGCGTAAAGTCACGAGTGCTAATGTTCTTTGCAAACTGCCGATCGCTATAAAGAAATAGAGAATTATTTTTCCTCTTCCTTTTCATTTGTGTATTACACAAAATAATATGAGATACATAGAGAGCCTAGCACTTTCCTTGCCTTGGCTCATTTCTCCACTCATTTATTCCTCATAACAGGCCTATTAGTCAATACTTCTATTCTCCCCTTAAAAAAAATGTTTACTTATTTAGTGAGCAGGGGAGGAGCAGAGAGAGAGGAGAGGGAGAATCCCAAGCAGGCTCCAACTGTTCCACTCAGGGCTCGATCCCACGAACTGTGAGATCAGGTGTCAGATGCTTCACTGATTGAGCCACCCAGGCGCCCCTCTATTCTCCCCATTTTGGAAGAGGAAAGCGAGACGGAGGGGTTAAGTAATTTATCCAAGGTAACCCAGCTAAGAAATGACAAAGGTAGGATTTAAATCCATGTCCACCTAACTGCAGGACTTGATACAATATGTTTTATAGTCTCATAAAAGGTCTCTTATCCTATAAAGGAGGTACAGAGAACATTTTATGGTTTTTACTTTCTCATAAAATTCTTCTTTGTTCCAAGTTGCTTTTGTCTTGTGTGTGACCCCTGAGAGGATCATAATTTTCTTGGTGGTTGAACAACTCTCTACTCTGTTCACAGGAGACAGGGGAGAAGCCCACCATGGCCCAAACCGGGCCTTCCTGCACTCCTGGCTGTGTCTGCCTCAGATATTAAAAGGCCTGGATTCCAGGCAAGCTGGCAATAATGCCTCAGTCATCAAATTTGAAACCAAAATTCAGCAAAGACTTGTATTTGCTGCCAGAAAGCAAATGGCTTTTTCTTTCTTTCTCGTTTTTTTTCCCAAACAAAACATCCTCTTATGAAATATGTCCAATTTGCAATATTTACTTTCCCTTTATTTAATAACAGGAAAGGGTTTGCAGGACTTTTGTTGATTTTTGCATTTCTTATTAAAATTCTTAAGGGGGTTTTGGGGGAACTTAATCAGCAAAAAAGGAGGAGGAAAAAAAAATCTCATCTGCATTCCACAGGCCTTATTAATGGAGGAAACTTGCTGTTTGTTTAAGAGCGTTTTCTGATGGGAGAAGGCAAATCATCACGTGTTCCACAGCCCTTCCTCTGACTCTTTTTCTTGACTGTGCTTCCTTCTCAGCTGTCTCCAGAGCTCTGAATCCCTTGTTTCGAGCTTTCTTCCCAAGAACACAGAGCAGGGGTTTTGCAGCCCGCGGCCATGGCTGGGAGGGAAGCTAACACTCATTGAACACACGGATGACTGCACCCACAATCTCACTTCATCTCAAATCAGCCCTCTTGGCAGATGAGAAAACTGAGGCTAAGGACTGAGTCTCTGGTCCACGCTCCCTTTCCTTTTAGCTTACGTTCCTTGGGAGTAAAAGGAAAGGACTTCTGACATTCATGGTGTTCTACATCCAGCTGAGTCCTAACAGCAGCTCTCTGGGGGTAGCCGGGCAATGTCCAGCTTTCAGAGCTTAGAGAACTAATGTGACTTGTTAAGGGTCACACGGAGGAGTGCAGAACGCAGGAGATTTGAGCTGGGTTCTGCCAGCCTCTCACATCCACGTTTGTCTCACTTCACCACACTATTTCTTTGGGGCCAAGGCAGCATGATGCTTCTTGGAATGAAATAAATACGCTGTTCCCCCAAAGTGAAAACTCTCTCCCCGGGAGAGGTCTTAGTCTTGCCTTCCTCAGTTCCAGAACTAGACGGCATGTAACTTTAAGGGGCTTTGTTTTTATATTTTCATCCTACCAGAAATATTTATGTACATTATTGTATAATAAATACATACAATATATACAATGTGTATTATACAATGCATATATTATATGCATTATGTGTGATTGTTATAATGTGTTTATTTCTAGAACAGTGTCTTGTACAGAGGTGGTTTTAATAAATAACCTTGTAGATAGTCAGGTCCCAGTGCTTTCCTGCAGAGAAGGGAACTGAGGACTAGAGAGAAGAAGGAATTTGTCCAAGGCCCCAGAGGGTAAGAACCAGAGCCTGACTTCCTGATTCTCTCTGCATGCGGCTTCCCCACGGGCAAGTCTGCAACAGAGAACTTCTCGTTCATTCAGCCTTACTACGTGTGGCACCATGCTGGGCTCTAGGACCCCCAGATAAACCGGACACTGTATTTGATGTCAGGGTCCTTCTGGTCTAGGAGAGGAGGGTGCTCGGAAAAGCTACACTCTCATAAACGTGGTAAATGCCTTAATGAAGGGTTTTGAGGAAGGAAGGGGCTCAGGAAAGACTCCAGGGAGGAATGGACATTTGAGCTGGATCTTAAAAAACAAGAAGGAGTGGGCCAAGTCGGGGAGGTCATCCCAGGCAGAAAGGCCTTGCCCAAGCCAAGGCCCGGAGGTGTGAACACGCACGGCGGATTCAGGAACCATCCAGCGGTCTGCTGGGGAAAAGCAGCACACCGGGAAGGGAAGGTTGAGGCCAGGCCGTGAAGGACTTTGCATGCTGTCCTCAGGAATGTGGGGTTTGTCCCACGGGTAGTGGGCACACAGGAAGGGGGGAAGGAGGGGACTGAGTCTTTCAGATTTGGTTTAGGAGGATCATTCTGGAGGCCTGGGGTAGAGGAGGGTAAAGAGCGCTGGAGGCCAGCAGGAAGGAGACTGCAGCACGTTCAAGGTCAGAGAAACCCAGGTCTTGCCTGCCGAAAGTCCTTTCTCCTGCCCCAGGCACCCCCAGACCACACACCCAGCCGGATCCCCTCTTTCTGGTTCCTCTAGTTCTTTTTCTTTGGGCTTTGCCCTTTATACCTTCCCGTCCACTCTGAGTCTCCTACAGCGATGGATCTTAACCGTGCAGAAGTCAGAGGCCCCCCGGGAGAGTCTACGGAAGGGCTTGGAAAAGGCACTAGTACGTAAACGTTCTGAATGTGGAAGGTCTGGGCCCCCTGAAACTACTTTCACTTTATAGAAGGCGAGCAATTCCAGTACAACAAGGAGAGGAGCAGACGCCCCCAAAGCTATGGGCTACACTCTGTAAGTCCCCGCGAAATGGGAAGGCGGTCCAAGGAGGCGCAGGAATTCGGGATGAGGATTGTCTTGAGAGTTCAAGCACACAGCCAAGGAGGGATCGTAGGCCAGTGGAAGCCCTACAATGAATGTAGTAATGTGTCTAAAGAAAGAAGGGTCCTTCTGAAGAAGGGCTGGGTGGCCAGGGAGTCAGAGGAAAGAGAAGGAGGGAGGATGCCATGGTCAGGGATTCTGTGGAGCCCGGCGTAGGTCTGGCTTGCCCTGCTGCCTTAAATCCTGGAATTTGCTCATTCTGTGCTCACCAAGCATCTCCTGATTAGAATCTGGCATCCTGAGGCATGTGCCTACAGGGAGCTGGTGTGTTGGCTGGAGGACACGTGTATCCGGTCCCCTTGGCAGTTACATTTCTCGTTGTAAATTAGTAAATTGGGAACAGACAATTCACAGAAGAAGCAATACAAATGACTAATAAGCACATGAAAAAAATGTTCGTCCTCACCAGTATTCAAAGAAATGTAAATTCAAACCAAAACCGAGATTGTTTGCTACCCATTAAATTAGAAAGGATTTCTTTTTTTTTTTTTTTAAGTTAATACCTATTGCTGGGAAGGAGGTGGTGCAGAGGGCACCCTCGTGTGTGGCTGATGGGAGCATTGTGCTACCTGCTGCGGGCAGGCAAGTCTCCTTCCGGTGCATGCTCTTTAAACTCCAGCGGAATAGATCCATGCAATCTCACCTGCCTGGAAGGAATGGCTGGAGGGGTCTCTTCATGATCTGTTCACCACCTACTATGTTTACTGAGCACCTATTATGTGCCAGGCTTCTGAGGCACAGTGTGGAGTAGGGGCCACAGAGAAATCTTATCCTAAAGGCCAAATGATCTCAGCTCAAGAGTGAGGCTGGAGGCCAGTCCCTTGAGTGGCTGGAAAGGGAGGAGATGGAAGAGGAAGGGAGGGGAAGAAGAATCAGGTAAATTTCCTCTCTCCTCCTACCATCCAATTCTCTCTGAAGTTCTAGGTCCGGCTGAGGCTCTTGGTAGAACAACAGGCATGTCTTAAGAGCCAAGGTTTTTGCTTGAGTCCATTCCCAGAGAATGATTTAATTGGTCTGGGATGGGCCTCGCCATAAGTATCCCAGGTACTTTGAATGGGCGGCCTCGGTTGAGAGTCCCTGAGACCATGGAAAATGAGAAACGCATACAAGTCATAAATAGGAGGGCAAATTTTAGGGCCACCAGACCTGTTTCAAGGACCAGCTGTTTACTGCCCGGGTCACCTCCGGAAAGACACTTCCTCTCTTTGAGCCTTGGTTCTCTTCTCTGTAAAACAGAGATCAAATACCTTCTGTGTGTTGTCGTCAGGATGAAACGAGGCAGTGCATGTGAAGTGCTCCATGATATTCACGGTTATGATTATTATTGATCAGCCAAATACCATTGTCAGCTGAGGTCTAGCACGAACAAGGGACACAGGGCTCCCAAGTTTTCTGAAAACTGCACGGGAGAAAAACTTTCAAATGAAACAGCCCTGACCATGAACTTGAGGTTTTTCCATGATTTCAGAGACGATCCCCATGGTTTTACTTGAGCTCCAGGAATTTCTATTCCAGCTGACTGTGCAGATGGGGAAACAATGTGTGATTCTACAATCATAACATGGGAAGGATGGAGCTGAGCAGCATCAGAGCTGAGCTAATTTACAAGGCCAAGTTTACTGGCTCCACTTCTGTGAAGATAGAAATTAAGAGCTCGGGGCTGTCGGACCTAATTCTGCCACCACCTACGAACTGTGTGAACTTGGGCAAATGACTTCGCCTCCCTGAGCCTCCGTCTCCTCTCTAACATGGGGATGCTTCTGGCCTTTGCCTCAACTGGCTTTGGGGGAGGATTAAATAGGTTAACGCGGGTAAAGCTCTGAGCCCGGGATCTGGTGTATGTTAAGGCCTCCGTGAATGGCCGCCATATGGGCCTCTCCCCAGCCAGAAATGGCCCTTCCCACAACAGTCTGATTCCCCTGTGGCCCTTACGCCCCACACATGGGGCTTGGGGGTATAATTGCTTATGTGTGTGTCTTATCGAGGGCCTGGCCTGATTCACTCCCTTCCTTTGGTTTCACGGTTCACCATTACATTTAGCCTCTGCTCAGGGAACACGAGTGGAAGTGAACTGACCTCTCTGTTTTCCCAGATAAGAAAACTGAGGCTCACGGGGGCGGGTGGAGCAGGCCAGGGGTAGCTGAGCTGAGGTCACACACCTCGTGTAGGGTCCTGAGGCTGGACTTGCTGGGGAAGGATTCTCACAGGGGGCACATCTGCACAGACTGGTGGGACCTTCCATAAGCTTCCTGGGCAGTGAACTTTAAGGGGGGAGCAGTGGAGGAAAAGGTGACCATAGATGCCCCCTGGGACTCTCGCTAGAGGTGGGCGAGGCTTTGCAGGTGGCCAGAGAACTGGGCGAGCAAAGGAGGGGGAGGGGCCGGGCAAGCAAAACGCACACTGTTACGGGTAGGGTGACTCATTTGTGCCAACAGGCTGGTGAGACATAGAGAAACTCTGGGTACAGGAAGATCAGATGGGATAACGAATTTGAAAGTTCTTTGAAAATGGTAAATCACTCTAAGAGCAGGGGCTCTGGCTTCTGATAGCCCTGGACTCAAAGCCTGCTTCTGGAACTTACCTGGATGACCTTGGGCAAGGGCTTCACCTCTTAGAGCTTCAGATCGTGCATTCCAAAGAAGGAGGCGGTAGTAGTCGCTGCCTCTGTGGGTTGCTCTGAGGATTAAGTGATGTAATGGGGATGAGGTGCCTGGCATGTGGCCATCCATGGTAGCAGCAATGATAGTGAGAAAGAAGTTGGGCCCTCGGCCCTCCTCACGGTGTCTCCCCATTTGTTTCCTGCCCGTCTTTCAGCCTTGCTGGTTTCCTGAGACAGAAAGGCCTTTTTCCTTCTCTATACTCTCACGCCTTTCATCTAAGCCTTCCTCACAGTGCTTCTCCAAGAAGGCCCTGCGTTCACTGCTAGCTAACGAGCAGGCCCGATGGCCCCCAGTGGCCTGGGTCTTCCTCGTCTCCACCTGCCGTGCCAGCACACGGCCTCGGCCCTGTCCAGAGAGGCATCAGTGAGCAGGGGAACGGCCAGGATGCAGAGACAACAGCTGGGTGACAACAGCTGCGGCCCTGATACCAGAACAGGGTATGTCATTTGCACTAATGAAGCACAGAGGTGAAAGGAATTTATGAATACATTTTTAAACAATTCTACAGACTTTTCTTGATTGATACACTTGAATTCATATATATATTTTTTTATGCATACAGTTTCCTGTTCGTTTTGTTTTTAGGCTGTGAAGCAGATGGAATGAAGAAGAACTTCCTATGTAACCCACAGGGTGATAAGTCTACCTGGAATGTTTGGTAAAGAGCCTGACAGGGGAAGTTGGCCCAGTTGTAGAAAGCCCTATCACTGGGCATCAGCAAAGGCCAAAAGAGATAAAAAGAAAGAGCTTCCACTCTCAAAGACTGGAGAATTCAAGAGCTGGCACTTATGTGCCCTGTGTGACACGACTCCCCCCCCGGGAGGCCGCTAGTCGGTTACCTGTAAGATGGGGGAAGCAGAGCTAACGTCGTAAGCACGCGGAGAGCTCGGAGGATGACGTGCATGGGCCCTCGCTCTGCCCCTGGCAGGCAGTGGCTGCTCAAGGATGCCAGCTACTCTTTCTCTTAGTACTTGGAAATGACATTATCCACATTACATCACTTAATAAGTCAATTTTTTGGACTTATTGCATACCCCTTAAAACGAGTTGCGCATAAGAAAATGACCTGTATCTATCACTACGAGTGAGCCTCGCCTAACATCCTGTAACTGAATAAACCTTTCAAAATCAAGATCTTGATCTTGCGTCTCTGTTCAATGGGTGTAGAGTGGAAGATGCAGTGGAAAGGTCAAAGAAGAATTGGACAGGGTGGGGTCTCCAGGAGCCACACGCCTGGCTGCCGGGGTTTTCTTCAGTGCGGAAGTTCAGGGACTTTGACCAGGCAAGTGAACCTATGCTTTGTCCATTACCCATGACCCTGAAAACCAACCTACCGACCAACGAAACAACCAAGAAATAAAACCATTCATCTTAATATTCACTGAGCTGAGAAAACTTTCCTTTCTTCCTTCCTCCCTCCCCTCCCCCTCCCTTCCTCCCTCCCCTCCCCTCCCTTCCTCCCTCCCCTCCCTCTCCCTTCCTCCCTAGCATCCTCTCCATCAGTGTGAAGCCCCCTTTCTGCCTGGTAATATCCCCGATCTAATTCTTCAGGACAGAAACACCTGTGGCACTTCTCTGTCCTTCCTGCCCATCACAGGGTAAATACTCTGCTCCTTTGCGCCCCTGATCTGTAGCCAGTGTGGCTGGCTCCGGTGTCACGGGGCTGAATGGCCTGTTCTGGCTGCCTGATCCTCGGGCAAGTGCTGCATCCTCCCCACTCTCTGCCTTCTACTGATACAGGTGCAGTAGGAGCAGGTAAGGCTTCAGGCCCTTCGGCTCCCCACTGTGACTTCAGGGAGGCCACCTGCGGGTCTAGAGCCTGACTGCCTAGGGTTCCTCTCCCCCCTCTACCACTTACCTCTGGGTGGCCTTGAACAAGGTGTACAATCACCAGTGGGCACACAGGGGGCTAATCCTGGATGCCCCCTTAGGGTCGGAATCAAAGGAGACGTGACACACTAAGATTTATACTTGTGCCAGCATGTAGTAAGCACTTCATAAACACTCTCTGCTGTTGCGATTATACAAAAGAGGGAGCAGCAGCACCTCAGACTCCTCTCACACGCACCGTGGGGCCCCCTCCAGGATTCACTTCCTGCCAGTTCATAGATGCAGTAGCCTTAGTTGCCAGCGTTGTGGCATTTCATGATGTAACACTAGTGAAAGGGTGAGGTACAGTGGCTTCTAGAGGAACTCAGTCTAGGTCGGGGCCATGTCCTTTCTGCCCCGGGTATCCAAGGGCCCCCTGACCTGGTGCAGAGATGGACACATTAAGCCAGGCAGACTGTGTAATAAGCAAATCCTGTGTGCCCAGCAAAGGACTGGAGGGCACACGCCCAGCCTCCAAGCAAAGGGATCCAGTGAGGATGTCAGTGCTGTCAGCCACCAAGACCCCACGACCAGATCCAATCTGCAGGTCTCGTCATGGCGCTCCTCACACTGCCTGCATGCTTGCTTTGGGCTGCAGTCACGGTCCTCACCACCATGTGGACATAGGTATGCATGGGACAGCTTCATGGAGATGTCATTCGAATACCATGCAATTCACCCTTTGAAAGGGCGTGGTTGGTTTTTTCTACTATATTCACAGTGTCACCGCAGTCAATTTTAGAACATCTTTAGCACCCCAGAAACAGATGCCCTGCCCATCAGTAGTCATTCCTCTTTCCTCCATCCAGCCCCTGTAACCACTGATCTACTTTCTGTCTCTCTAGATTTGCCTATTCGGGACGTTTCATATACATGAAATCTTACAATGCGTGGTCTTTTGTCACTCCCTTCTTTTGCTTGGCATAATATTTTCAAGGTTGATCCATGTTATAACATCTATCAGTACTTCGTTCCTTTTTCTCACAGCCAAATAATAGTCCACATTTTGCCGTCCGTAGGGACAGACCACATTTTGTTGCATCCATTCATCTGTTGACGGACCTTTCGGTGCTTTCTACTTTTGGGCTCATGTGAATGAATCATGGCGCTCTGAACATTCATCTACAGATGTTTGTGTAGCTACATGTTTTCATTTCACTTTTGAAAGTACCTAGGGGTGGCTGGCTGGCTCATATGGTCAGGTGTGCACTTGACCTTGTAAGTGCCGTACTGCATCAGTTTGCATTCCCATCAGAAGCGTGTGAGCATTCTAGTTGCTCCACATCTTCACCAACATTTGCTAAGGTCAGTCTTTTTATATTTATTTGTTTGTTTGTTTGTTTGTTTTTAATATATAAAGAGAGCAGGAGCAGGGGAGGGGCAGAGGGATGGAAAGAGAGAGAATCCCAAGCAGGCTACACATTCACCCAATGCAGGGATTGATCCCATGACCCCGGCATCACTACCTGAGCTGAAAACAAGAGTCGGATGCTCAACGGACCGAGCCACCCAGGTGCCCCGGGTCAGTCTTTTTCATTTTAGTCATTCTGATGGAGGAATAGAGGTGTCTAGTAGTTTAAATTTGCATCTCCCTGCCCTCATTGTGAACCACTGCGGTCAGCTGCCTGGCCCTGCATGTTCTTCCTTGGGGTGAACAGAGACAAGACAAGTAGGTGTTGCTGGTGGCAAATCAGGCCAAGAAAAGAAAGAGTGTTGGGCTGGATGGGAGGGGGAGCCAGACAGGGGCAAAGCAGAGAGCTGACTTCACAGTCTGCAGGTTGGCTGCCTTTGTTTTTCCAGCACATTGGAATCTCCTGGCTACTGGTCTTTTATTTCCTTTAATTAGCCTTCCCCACTGACAGGGACAGGTCAAGATTTCTAGGAAGTGCTCCAGACGACTCTGCCTGACAGACATACATCCCTAGGCATTCATTCCTTCGGGCTGAAATGCATCCTATTTCTCATCCTCTGAGCTGACTTAGGGGCTGGCAAAACACTGTGCGGAAGTGGTGGTGGTGCGTTGGCTTTTCATTCCCTGCTTTACCTCCAACACAAAAGAAGTGTGTTATTAACAAAATATCTCTATCGCCTAGAAAATATCACCCTGGGAAGAATGAAACAGTTACACATTAAAACCTTTCTAAAAACGCGGGCACGCGTCAGCTGCCATTAGTGCACTGGCCGCTGCAGACCTGCTTGGCATCTCTTTGGTAGAAAAACAAGCTACTAAAGGTTGAAGGCACCGCTGGCTGGCTTGCAGGACGTTTGCTTGTACATCTGAGCGACCTCAGAGATTCCTCAAATAGCGACGGTCTACACAGTCACCATGCTGGGGGCAGGGGCGTGGTGAAAATTTCCTAAATGTGGTGAGGAAATTCTAAGGGTTTGAGACAAAGTACTCAGAAATCAATTCCTAACCTACTAAGCCTGTGGTCCCACGCAGGAGACAGATCTATAAAGAAGGAAATGATAAGATGGTGTGATAGCTGACACCAGAAAGATGGCCGGGGCACAGAAAGGCATGGTTTGGAAGGTGGTTTAGGGCTATCTGACAGGAAAGGGGACATTGAAGTTGGGCTTTGAAGCATGAATAGAAGCTTGTTAGATGATAACAAAAGGAACAACCTACCAGTGAGAAGAGCATGCATCAGGCACTGAGATGTGAAACCACGGCGGGATGAGGAAACTGTGGGTCCTTGAGCGAGTCTAGAGC